>NC_090654.1:113221270-113527770 GCF_040937935.1 Hyperolius riggenbachi | reverse complement strand
TGACTGAGACTGGAGCTGCTTTGCTGCGTAGCGCTGACCCAACAACAAGAATCTCTGTTTTGACAGCATTTAATTTAAGCCAATGGTCACTTATTTACTCCTTAAGTGCATCTAAGCATGTGTTAAAGTGGACCCAAATTAAAAATACAAGATTTCAGAAATAAAATCTATTTTCTAAATTATAATAATAAACAGCAGCCTTTTTTCAGCTGCATGATGACAAATATAAAATATTTTACATTTATTGGAGGAACCCCTCCCTTCCTTTCATATTGCCGAGACAGAATCCGGCAAAATGCTGGATTAGGTGGTGTCTAGCAAAGGAGGAATTGCTAATGGCTGCCACCTGTATAACCCTGGTTATGAAAAAGAGAAGGGTGAAAAGCATGCACTGAAATGCTCATAGGCTTGAAGGAGCATTTATTTATCTTTGTATGTGTCAGAGTGGTGCAACTAAATATTTTGAATTAAAAACATTTTTGGTTTGGGTCCGCTTTAAATGATAAATATTGCTGGGTGCCATCAGCATAGCAGTGGTGTGTCAGACCATATTTTAGGATGATTTTTCCAAATGGCAGCATGGATAAGGTCAACAACAAAAGGGATATTATTAAACCTCAGGGCACAGCATATTTTATCGGTACAGGGTTGCACCATAAAGGCCCCAATGCTACCCTCTGTGTTCTGCCAGCCAAAATGTAGGAACGCACGCTGAAGCCATCTACCTATGCCATTCTGCCAAGCTCACAGTTAAGGAATTAATATCTGAAATCCATATATTCACAGTCATGCAAACACTGTTATTATTATCTAACTATATCGGACACGCCTATCCCCAAAATAAGGTCCTTATGAGATTATATACTTTTGAATTACGAATTACGTTTTATTTTTTATGGATACCGACATACATTTGGCACCATTTTCCTAGCTGGGAATAGTTTTAATGAAGAAGTGTACACCACTACAATCTTAGTTCATGAAACGTGTCGAGAATTGTTTTACAATATACAGTATGTGATATTAATTCAACATACAGGTATAATAGCATCTACAGTACGCCAGTTGAATGTTTCAAACTGGCTACACGATGTAGGAAATTATCGCGTAGGTTTGTTTCTTTTGTGAAAGTGACAAATGATTGTTCTGTACTTCACCTATTTTGCAAAGCTGTAATTGGCTGTACGTGCCAATGCTTGTATTGTATATACAATTTTAAATATTTGTGTTTATAAAATTGTCACTTTTTAACTGATATTTGGATGACCTGACTCATTATCAATCTTTCTCTTGTGATAAATTACAATATTTTTTTCCTCTAAAACATCCTCATTTAGATTAGCATGTTTTGGGATGCCGGGAATTTTATATACAATCTTGAATACTATTATGTTAACTGTTTAGACCAGTAAAGGTCACTTTTTTGTGGCAAAAATGAATAAGATGTATGTAAACTGCTGGAGGACTAAACCATCAATGCCAGGGCTGGATTTACCATAAGGCACTGTAGGTACGTGCCTACAGGCTCATGATGATGGAAAGGTGTCTCACTTCCCTCCCCGAGCACCTCCCTCCCCCCTACCCTATGAGTCTTGATGAGAGTGTAAATAAGAGGTAACTCTAAAGGGGGGGGGGGGGATGGGAGCAGGTACATACTGTAATGTCACCTGTGCTGATGCCTACCGCTCCCCCGTTCTCCTCTTTGTCCCTGCATTTTACCTGGAAGCACCCTTGGCTCTTCTTGTAAGTCACCGGATGACGTCATATGCATGCGCAGTGCTCTCCCGGCCACAAGCAGCCTGTGCATGGGCACAGGTGACATTATATGCCTGCTCCCCCCATTTTCCTAGTTTTTTCGGCTCTGGTATTTATTTATTTTTATAGTGCGGACATATTACGCAGTGCTGTACAGAGTATATTGTCTTGTCACTACCTGTCCCTCAGGGGGACTCACAATCTAGTCCCTACCATAGTCATATGTGTATGTATGTATCGTGTAGTGCATATATCATAGTCTAGGGCCAATTTAGGGGGAAGCCAATTAACATATCTGTATGTTTTTGGGATGTGGGTTGAAACCGGAGTGCCTGGAGAAAACCGACGCACACATGAGGGGAACATACAAACTCCTTGCAGACGTTGAGCTGGTTGGTATCCTTTAATACTGAGGTTTCTCTAGCTACCTGATACTCTAGCTATATTGGGGGGTACTTCTGGCTACCTAATACTATGGGGTAACCAGAGCAGAATCATCCACCAGGAAACCTAGGCAGGTGCTTGGGGCCTAGTGGGTGTCATGAAGTCCATCTGCCACCTTCTTTGACCTCTCTCCACTTTACCTTACCAAAAGGACCACAAGGGGGCCCCAAATCTACTTCCTTGCCTAAGGCCGGGTACCTGTAGGGCCCCTCTACGACGGGCATGGAAAGTAAGAGGGAAGTGACAGTTGGGCCAGCCAGCACAGTTGCTGTGCAGTTTGGTGGGGGTTGATAGGCTCATGAAGGGCAAAATATAAGGTGCCAGGACATCTGTGCCTATAGGCTCCTTGTGAGGTAAATCCGGGCCTAGCCCAGGGGCGTAACAATAGACCTTGCAAGGGATGTAGCCGCAGGGAAGCCCAGAAGCCACAGGAGGCCTCCGCCTGAGAGACTGACAACTAAGGAGAGAATAAACTTTCTGCTGTCTGCACAATTGTTCTAATGACTGCGTCTGCTCAGCTACTGATAAAGAATCATACAAAGTTTTGTAGACAACGATTTGCAGACAGTCCCTATTCAGTGTGCAGGACGAAAGGGCCCAACCAAAGTTTTGCAGGGGGGCCCAGTGATTTCTAGTTACGCCCCTGGCCTAGCCACAGTACTCTTGCAGCCTGTTATGCAAGATTTCATGATCAACGGTATCGAAATCCACTGGGTGGTTGAGCAGTATTAGTATGAAACACTTGCCTGTCTCTGGCCATGAGCAAATCATTGCATATGTAGGAGAGGACTGTTTAGTAGTTGTGGTGCGTCTTGTAGCCAGATGGTATCAGAGTAGAGAATCAACGACGTTCTTTGAGCGCCTGTCTTCAATTTGCAAAGAGACAGTCTTTTCAATAACTTTCCTCAAAAAGGGGAGGTGGGAGAAAGGTATGTAGATGTTCTTCTGTATCTCAGGATGGTTTCTTGAGTAGCATATACGTGGGCTTTGCTATTAAACCACAGAAGTCAGAGCTATTGATTAAAAATGTAAAATTAGCCAGCAATTTTGCAAGAATTTCAATAAGCGAGATTTTGTCTGCAAGTCCAAACACTGCAGTAGTGTTTGAATGACATACCTGAAGCAAGCATGTAGCTAATCCAAACCTCAGTCAGAAACACTTGAGTATGCATCTACTGATTTTGCAGCCCAATTGACCATCTGATTTAATAATTTTCTCAAATCAGGTAAAAATTGATGCCGCAACAAGCATGCTCAAAATCAGTACAATGTGTTCATCAGACATACTGGAAAGATATTGGTCGAACGTGCTCAGTCGCGTGCGCTGCGGTAACGGTATTTGATATTGGGATGGACACCGCCTGCCTGGAACCTCCCAAGTGTAAATCGTAAATATCCATATCCCTCTGACTTCTGGTGTGCTTTAAAGGGAACCTGAGATGAAAAGCGTCTCAGGTTCCATACTTACCTGGACCTTCCTTAAGCCCCCTTAAGGCCGCTGGTCCCTTGCTGTCTCCCCGGGTGGCTCTGGTCCCCCGCAATTCACCCCGAAACCTGACCAACACGCGTTTCATCGGGGACACCCGGCCAGGTGTGTTCCCGTCCCTGGGACTGTTCTGCGCCTGTGCTGTACTACTGAACTCTCCCAGCCACAGGAGTGAGACAAGGGTGAGCACGCCGGGCCGTGCATGTGTGATGAAGTGTGACTCGACCAGGCTTTCACGCTGAATTGCAGGGGACTGGTGCCACCCAGGTAGACGGCGAAGGACGAGCGGCCTTAAGGGGGCTTAAAGGAGTTATCAGGGAAAATCTACAAAATGAGCTAAACTCACCTGGGCAGTAAGCCGCGTACAACGTGGGCTTGATTGACAGTGGCGGTTCGCGCAGGCGCAGTGAGGACGACCTCGGGTCGGCATCCGCACCGTGCACGGAGACCTGGGCGGCGGCGTAGAGCGGTGCGGTCGGCTGCAAGGGGGTGGAGAAAGACCCAGGTGAGTAAAGCTCATTTTGTAGATTTTCCCTGAGAACTCCTTTAAGGAAGCCTCAGGTAAGTACGGTACCTGAGACACTTCTCGTCTCAGATACACTTTAAGTGACATATGAAAGTAATAAAAATAGTAAATGAAAACCTCACAATGCAGCACACAGGACTCTTTTTATCAGTGAAAAGTCTCAGGACTGTTCTGAAAAGAAGATGATCTTTGTAAATAAACTGAAGAAAGGGTATTATTAACACAATTCAAGATAAGTGTTGCTTGAAAGAATTAACAAGTTTGAGGTATTGTGCTAAGTAGAAAACATCCTGTCTAATTACACCTAGTTAATTGAGAGTTTCATGTCTCAACAACAGGCTTGTATTATCATTGTATTGTCAATGTCCATTTGTGATTAGCACTGTGTACAGCCATTCTGCGTTGATTGACTGAAACTAATTGTTCAGCTGGCCATAGAGATTAGAAGACTGGTGGATGTGTAGGCAGAATTTTATGCCTGTTACACATCATGCAATTTCCTGACGGTTCGATGGGTCGAATTGATAATTTCCAACAGGCCTGATCTAATTTCCAATCTTTTTTTCTGATCGATTTTCTGATCACTTCTATATAAAGCGATCAGAAAAATAAAAAATCAGATCAGACTTGTCTGAGATTATTGATTTGCCCGATCCAATAAGAAATTGCATGGTGTGTACCAGGCATTAGGGCTAAGACTTTGTTCCAACTAGAGCAGAGAATGGACATTATTTGTCTGTTCTTCGCTCATTCCAAACTGGACAGTGAACGGCTCCTATGTTATACGTAGGGGCCATTCACATTTGTCACTCTGCAATATATCCACGGGATCCATTGCAGTAAGCAGTCCACAATAATCCTGGGCAGGCAGGCGGATGCGTCTGTATCTGCCTTGGGCTACGCAAATCGCTGCTGCTCAGTCCCTGTATAAAGGGATGAAGCATGGGGAACCCCATTGGGATGCAAACGACCAATGCTAATCCTCAGCAACAGTGAGAATGATCATTGGTTCATGGTGAACCAATGAAAATTATCCCTGTTGCTAGGAAAGATTGGCCTAATGTAGCCTAATGGAGAGCCCAGGGGTGTAGCAATAGGGGTTGCAGAGGTAGCCACCGCATCGGAGCCCTTGGGCCAGAGTGGCCCCAAAGGGCCCTCCCTCAACTACATTATTAGCTCTTTATTGGTCCTGTGCTGGTTATAATCACTTCTATAGATACTTTGAATTGTAGTAATCATTAACAAACTGTTTCCCATCCTCTTCTTGCTCCTCTGACACTGTAGTTGCCATTGGCAGGTTTTGGTGCGCCGTATCAATTGTTATGTATAGAGTGTCTGGGGGGCCCCATGTAAAACTTGCATCGGGGCCCACAGCTCCTTAGCTACACCACTAGGAGAGCCCCATGTTTCTGCTGGTTTCCAGCGGGACAGGTGAGCAGTGATTGCTTTGGACAGCAGGCAGAGCCATTTTGCCTCCGCGCTAGTGAGAACACAGCCTGAAGCCTACTAGCAGTGCTTTTGCAGTGCTTGGCGATCGCCGGTGATCAGCAGAGAGCTGCACCAATGGAACCCTATGGGGAGGGTTCCACAGCAGCATTGCAATAGTGATTGCAAAAGCGCTGCCTGCAGCATTTTGGGTGCAATCCTGGAGCAATCGCTATGCAAAGCAATAAGGTCCTTTTCTGCGGAAATTGTGGAGAAAATCACGATACTATTGCGATTCAGAAATCGCAAGTGATTTTCGAATCGCTCAGTGAGTGCGTGGCACTACCACTTTTGTGACTTCCTATGGCCCCAAAAGTGCACTCGAATTTCACTGTTAGAAGTGATCGTATTGGGAAAAAACAATGTGTGGCTCCACACTGGACTCAGTGGACCAATGAAAACTCTCCCTGGGGAGAGAGGATTCACATCAGTCAATTTCAAACCAATGGGGAACCCCAGCAGCTGATTTTGTTTTTGCTGAGGCTCCCATCAGTATAGCGGTGCTTGTCCCCAGTGGCTGTAAACCCAAGTGGTGGTGGCAACCTGGAAGCAACACAGTGTGTAGTGGGAACGAGGCGATGGACGCTGTGACAGGCACAAAGTATTCACGCAGGATACACTCTGAAAGCACCATTATGTATGTAATGTATGTCAGTGGAGCTATGTTATTTGGGTGGTCTGGGCACAGCAATTGATGCTCAGGCCATTCTCAGACTCATGGTGGAAGGAAGAATGTAAGCATAAGCTGGTGGGTTTCTATGTTAAAAGTTAACCCAAGCAGAGGCAGAAGCTCGGGTCAAAAAGGAAAGCCTCTGGATCCCAAAGTCTTCCCGGGTCCTCCCCACTCCTGCCACTGCTCACTGGGACCCTCCAGAATATCCAGGCCGTACTCCCCCTTCAACCACAAGCAAGGCCATACGTGAGAAGCATAGATCCGCTCATCCATAAGAAACTCAGGCTTACTGCGCAGGCACAGCCCTGTTCACACAGGAAATGGAGTGCGGCCCCAATCAGATTTTAGACAAGCGCTTGTTGGAAATATTAAGGGGTCCGCAAGTGGCAATGGTGGATTGGAGGACACACTGGAATACCTCTACAGCAGGGGTAGGGAACCTATGGCTCGGGAGCCAGATGTGGCTCTTTTGATGGCTCCATCTAGCTTACAGACAAATCAGTAGGGGTTGATTCCCTAAGCTGCGCTGCTCAAGCAGCAAAGCTTAGTGTGGCAGCGTGAGTAAAGTTTTCAAAGTAGGCACTCTTCTGCTGTAGCATTCACTACTAACTTACTTGCTTTCCCTCCCAAAACTAACGGCCACTCCAATTGTCCTGTCCTGGACCATGTGAGGTCCAGCGACTTTGTAGGACAAGATCCCCGCACTTTGATTGGCCCAATAGGCTGTCTATCACTTGACACTAGAAAAACCATGCAGCACCAGAACTCGCATTAAGGGCTTGTTCACACTGCAGACGTTTTCGGCTTTTTTTTTCGCATGCGTGCGGTTTTTAAAAACGCACCCCCCCCCCTCCCGACCGCGTGGACAATGAATGTCTATGAAAAGGTTCATATCAGCATGGGTCGTGCACTGTGTGGCTAGCAAAGCTGCACGTGTACCATTTTTGAGGCGATTCCGTCTCAATGGAAAGCATAGGAGAAACGCAAAACGCTCACAAAATCGATTTGTGCAGCGATTGCGTTCACGTTTTTAAGAATAAATACATTGTATTTATTCTTTTCCAGGTCAAAGAGTTCACTTCCTGACTTGAGTCAGGAAGTGAATTACGAAACCACTCGGGAAAAACGATTTATATACCACTAAGCACAAAAACGTATCGCCCACCCAAGCGACGGGAATCGGAATGAAAAGATGCCTTAAAAAACAGCCCAACGCGGACGGACATGCGAACGGAACGCAATGTGAACAAGGCCTAATGGTAAGAAGTATTTTATTCATCATTGGTTAGCAACAGCATAACAATGTTATTAAAAAGAATTCAGAGACTTATTGTACTTTAAAAGTGTTGGTCTTATATAAAATGCACGCATTTACTTGTGTTTAGTTTGAAACATGTTGTATGTATGGCTCTCATGGAATAACATTTTAAAATATGTGGAGTTCGTTGCTCTCTCAGCCAAAAAGGTTCCTGACCCCTGCTCTGCAGAATCCAGAGACTTCTCTCTTCCTAAGTAAGTATTTCCTTTACACAAGCTGTGGCTTGGGTACATTAAACTAGGCAATTGGTGACTATCAGGGCCCTTACACGTTGCATGTTTTGCCAATCCAAAGTGCACCATGATTTACATAGTAATTGCAGTCCCCTATACAGAATAAAGCAATACGATTTACACCCTCTCGCAAATGTAGTGCCTGCAGCATTTTTTACTGTGTTACTGATTTAGGTTAAATGAATAAGGGCACATGAAAACTGCATAGCAAACGCAGTGCTATTCGATTTGTTTTGCGATCCTCCATTAAATTAAAGCGGAACTGTAAATTTGTTAAAAGCAAACAGTTTCACTTACCTGGGGCTTCCCGAAGCCCCCAGAAGCCGTCCTGTGCCTTCGGCGGTCCTGCCCGAGCCTCCATTCTCCCGCACGAGCTACTTTCATTACCGCCGACTTACAAGTCGACGGCAACTGCGCCTGCGCGCCCCGGGCAATGCAACGCTTTCTTCGCGTTCCCACCCGCTGGAGCAGCTATAGCGGGCGGGAAAGCGAAGAGAGCGTCGCATTGCCCGGGGCGCGCAGGCGCAGTTGCAAGTCGGCAGTAATGAAAGTTGCTCCCGCAGGAGAGCGGATGCTCGGGCAGGACCGGCGAGGGCACAGGACGGCTGCTGGGGGCTTCGGGAACCCCCAGGTAAGTGAAACTGTTTGCTTTTAACGAATTTACAGTTCCGCTTTAACTTTCCACTGTTTTTTTCCTTCTTGCTGGGAATCTCAATCACACTTGAAAAACCTGCCAGTTGCAACAAACATAATATTTTAAGAGATGTTAATCAAAGTGGATATGGCATGATAAATTGATTATGTGTATTTTGATTAAGATGGAGTTTTGAATCAGGATGATACATTTATATTGATATATTTATAGGCTAACTTAAAGATGAATAAACAGTAAGCTTTCGGCTTATAAAATGCCTTCGTTGGACTTGGTTCCTGACAAAAACTGAAAAACACAGCTTATCTATACTGACAAAGGACAAACATTCTTTAGCAAACAAATGTAATTAGATGCCTTAACTGTTCAGGAGACTTTCCCATGTAAATGCCTGTGTTTTTACTGATAGTGTAGGGGGTGAGAGGATTGGGGACCATGCGTCCGATGTGGGGATTGGGGAATACAATATCAACACAGCCACAAATACAATGGGATGCGAAAGTTTGGTCATCCTTGTTAATCGTCATGATTTTCCTGTATAAATCGTTGGTTGTTACAATAAAAAATGTCAGTTAAATATATCATATTGTAGACACACACAGTGATATTTGAGAAGTGAAATGAAGTTTATTGGATTTACAGAAAGTGTGCAATAATTGTTTTAAACAAAATTAGGCAGGTGCATAAATTTGGACACCAATAAAAAAGGAATGAAATCAATATTTAGTAGATCCTCCTTTTGCAGAAATGACAGCCTCTAAATGCTTCCTGTAGGTTCCAATCATAGCCTGGATTCTGGTTGAAGGTATTTTGGACCATTCCTCTTTATAAAACCTCTCTAGTTCATTCAGGCTTGATGGCTTCCGAGCATGCACAGCTCCCTTTTAACTCACACCACAGATTTTCAATTATATTCAGGTCTGGGGACTGAGATGGCCATTCCAGAACGTTGTACTATTTCCTCTGCATGAATGCCTTGGTGGATTTTGAGCAGTGTTTAGGGTCGTTGTCTTGTTGAAAGATCCAGCCCCGGCGCAGCTTCAGCTTTGTCTCTGATTCCTGGACATTGGTCTCCAGAATCTGCTGATACTGAGCGGAATCCATGCACCCCTCAACTTTGACAAGATTTCCAGTCCCTGCACTGGTCATACAGCCCTTCAGCATGATGGAACCACCTCCATATTTTACTTTGGGTAGCAGGTGTTTTTCTTGGAATGTTGTTTTGTTTTTCCTCCATGCATAACGCCCCTTGTTATGCCCAAATACGGTAACTAAATTTTAGTTTCATCAGTCCACATCAACTGTCCAAATGTGCTTTAGCATTAGAGATGTCGCGAACCTCTGATTTTCGGGTCGTGAACCGGGTTCGCGAACTTCCGCGGAAGGTTCGGTTCGCGGAAAAGTTTGCGAACCGCAATAGACTTCAATGGGGATGCGAACTTTAGAAAATAGAAAAAATTATGCTGGCCACAAAAGTGATGGAAAAGATGTTTCAAGGGGTCTAACACCTGGAGGGGGGCATGGCGGAGTGGGATACATGCCCAAAGTCCCGGGGAAAAATCTGGATTTGACGCAAAGCAGCATTTTAAGGGCAGAAATCACATTGAATGCTAAATTGCAGGCCTAAAGTGCTTTAAAACGTCTTGCATGGGTATACATCAATCAGGGAGTGTAATTAGAGTTCTGCTACACACTGACACACCAAACTCACTGTGTAACGCAGCGCAAACAGCTGTTTGCGTAGTGATGGCCGTACTGGACTGGTGTGCACCGTGGCCAGAGTGTAGGCCGTGGCGTTTTTCAAGCCCATATGGTCGCCGGGCTGTGGTAGCTCAATGATAGAACAACAGTGACTGTCCAGCTGATCAAATTTGATCTGACCACAATGAAGCAACGACCTTATTATCTTGTGCCACCCCCACCCGAGACACTCAAAAATAGCCGGCGGTCATTGCCTCATTGTGATGCGCAAGCCCCTTCACCGCGGCAAGGTAATGATCATGAAGGGGGATGGGCACATGTACATGCCTTTTGTTTTGTTGTTGCAGCCGTCCGCAGTGCAGCCAGAAAAATTAGGCAGGCATGTACACGCACCAGAAAAATTAGTGTAGCAATTCAGGAATCCGCCTAGAGTCCTGGACCCTGTTGGTGGTGGCGGAGAAGGCAGTCAAGCGGCCTGCAGGCAGAGATGCTGTGTGTGGGGACTGACTTAGTTTTCGGTCGTGCAGTAGCCCTCCGGGATCCATTCCTCATTCATCTTGATAAAGGTCAGGTACTGAACACTGTCGTGACTTCTCTTCTCAGTAACTATGCCTCCAGCTGCACTGAAGGTCCTTTCTAACAGGACGCTTGCTGCAGGGCAAGAGAGAAGTTGTATGGCAAATTGGGACAGCTCTGGCCACAGGTCAAGCCAGCGCAACCAGTAGTCCAAGGGTTCATCGTCGCTTTTCGCAGAGTCTACATCCACACTCAAGGCCAGGTAGTCGGCTACCTGCCGCTCCAGGCGTTGTTGGAGGGTGGATCCGGAAGGATTATGGCGAGGAGTTGGACTAAAGAACGTCCGCATGTCCGACATCACCCTGAGATCACTGGAGCCTCCTGTCCTTGCCTGCGTGGACTTGGGAGGAGGAGGGTTACTGCCAGTGGTACCTTGATTGCGTTTTGCAGCCACATCACCCTTAAATGCATTGTAAAGCATCATCGACAGCTTGTTCTGCAAGTGCTGCATCCTTTCCGCCTTTTGTTGAGTTGCTAAGAGGTCCCCCACTTTGTGCCTGTACCGAGGGTCTAGTAGCGTGGCCACCCAGTACAGGTCATTCATCTTGAGTTTTTTGATACGGGGATCCCTCAACAGGCTGGACAACATGAAAGAGGACATCTGCACAAAGCTGGATGCAGACGTACTCTCCATCTCCTCTTGCTCTTCCTCAGTGACGGGACGCAACTCCTCTTCCTCCCCCCAGCCACGAACAATACCACGGGAAAGTGGAGCAGCAGAAGCCCCCTGTGACGGCTGCCGCGGTTGTTCTTCTTCCGCCGCCTCTTCCTCCTCCACAGAAACACCTTCCTCATCATCACCATCATCAGAGTCTGACTCCTCTCCTTCCCCACACGACTCCTCTTCTTCCTCCTCCTCCTCCTCCCCCCTCTGTGCTGCTGCAGGTGTTGTGGGAACATCGGGTTTGTGTGTAAATGGCTCCCACGACTCCTGCTGCCGTAACTCTTCTCGTTCACGCTCCTCCACAGCTGTATCCACCACTCTACGCACAGCACGCTCCAGGAAGTAGGCGTAGGGGATCAAGTCACTGATGGTGCCCTCATTGTGACTCACCAGTTTGGTCACCTCCTCAAAGGGCTCCATGACCCTGCATGCATTTCGCATCAGTGTCCAGTTGTTGGGCCACAACATCCCCATCCTCCCAGATTGTGTCCTTGTACTGTAATGATACAGGTAGTGGGTGACGGCTTTCTCCTGGTCTAGCAGGCGAGAGAACATCAGCAGGGTGGAATTCCAGCGAGTCGGGCTATCGCAAATCAGGCGTCTCACCGGCAAGTTGTTTCTACGCTGAATCTCCGCAAAGCGTGCCATGGCCTTGTAAGAGCGCCTGAAATGCCCACACAACTTCCTGGCCTGCTTCAGGACGTCCTCTAAGCCTGGGTACTTGGACACAAATCTTTGCACGACCAGATTCAGCACATGTGCCATGCAGGGTATGTGTGTCAGCTTTCCCAAATTCAACGCAGCAATCAGATTGCTGCCGTTGTCACACACCACATTGCCGATCTCAAGCTTGTGCGGGGTCAGCCATTGCTCCACCTGTTTGTTAAGAGCAGCCAGGAGAGCTGCTCCAGTGTGACTCTCCGCTTTCAGGCAAGACATGTCTAACACTGCGTGACACCGTCGTACCTGGCATGCAGCATAGGCCCTGGGGTGCTGGGGCTGTGTAGCTGGAGAGGAGATCGTGGCACCAGCCAAGGAGGAGGAGGAGGATGACGACAGCGAAGCGGTGGTAGCAGGTGGAGAGGAGGTGGCTGGAGGCCTGCCTGCAAGCCGTGGAGGTGTGACAAGTCGGTCTGCTGCGCAGCCACGTACTCCCTGCTTGCTGCCATCAGTCACCAGGTTGACCCAATGGGCTGTGTATGTAATGTAGTGGCCCTGCCCGTGCTTGGCAGACCAGGCATCCGTGGTCAGGTGGACCCTTGACCCAACGCTGTGTGCCAGAGATGACACCACTTGCCTCTCAACTGCACGGTAGAGTTTGGGTATGGCCTTTTGTGAAAAATAATTGCGGCCTGGTATCTTCCACTGCGGTGTACCAATGGCCACAAACTTACGGAAAGCCTCCGACTCCACCAGCTTGTATGGTAATAGCTGGCGAGCTAATAGTTCCGCCACGCCAGCTGTCAGACGCCGGGCAAGAGGGTGACTGGCAGGCATTTGCTTCTTCCGCTCAAATACTTCCTTCACGGACAGCTGGGTACTGCTGTGGGCAGAGGAGAAGGAACTGCTCAAGGGAAGAGGCGGTGTGGAGGAGGGTGGCTGTGAAGGTGCAAGGGAGAAAGTGGATGAAGACGATGCACCTGAAGGAGGAAGAGGAGAAGGAGGGTGGCTTGTCTTTTGAGGGGTGCTGCTTTTCCTCAGGTGTTCTTGCCATAGCTGTTTGTGCCTTCTCTCCAGGTGCCTTCGTAAGGCACTTGTCCCTACATGAGAGTTGGCCTTTCCACGGCTCAATTTCTGCTGGCAGAGACAACAGATGGCTTTGCTCCGATCTGAGACACACACGTGAAAAAATTTCCAAACCGCTGAGCCCCCCTGGGCTGATGGCGCTACGGTGGCATCAGCAGCTGACGTTGAAGGGCATGTGTGCTGGCTGGCCATAGCTGGCGATACATGGCGCCGGATACTGCCCCCAGCTGTTTCTAAGGACGAGCTCCCTCTGGAGTCATCTCCTCCTACTCCTCTCTGACTCCTCCTCTGAACTGTCCCCCTGGTCATCTCCTCTACCGGGAACATATGTGGTATCCGTATAATCGTCATCATAATCCTCTTGGCCAGCTGTGCTTTCTTCAGACACCTCCTCAAGTGCACCAACTTCAGGTGGTCCACCATCATCCCCATCCACACCCCATCCACACACGTTACGTCCATATTATCGCCACCTAACTCAGACGTATGAGGTGGTGTATCTGCGCCTTCTTGTTGTTGTGGCAGTGGTGGCTGGGAATCAGTGATTTCACCACCACCACCAAATAACTCCTGCGAAGTGTCAAACGCAGCGGATGTGGTGCTTGTTGTAGCGCTGGTGGCTGCGGGAGATGAGGTGTTCTGTGTTAAAAACTCAATCATCTCCTCACGATTTTGGGAAGTGATGGCACGTGCCTTCTTCTGAGCACTGTATTTTGGGGCAGGTCCGCACGAAATCAGAGAAACACCACCTCGCACAGACCTGCCGGTGCCTGGTGGCCTTCCTCTGGGCCTGCCTCTACCTCTTCCTCTACCTGGTTTGTCCATTTTGTCCATCTCGGGGGGATGCTAGCTATATGCAGTGAGGTGGGTTCTCACTCAACACAACCGGTAGTTAGATGCAGTGAGGTGGCCAGGTGGGTTCTCACTCAACACAACAGGTATTTAGATGCAGTGAGCTGGGTTCACTTAACACAACGCTAGGTATATGCAGTGATGAGGTGGGTTAAGTATACACAACAGGTACTGGGTAGTTAGATGCAGTGAGCTGGGTTTACTGAACAGTGAAGGTACTTAAGATGCAATGAGGTGGGTTCTCACTCAACACAACCGGTAGTTAGATGCAGTGAGGTGGCCAGGTAGGTTCTCACCCAACACAACAGGTATTTAGATGCAGTGAGCTGGGTTCACTCAACACAACGCTAGGTATATGCAGTGATGAGGTGGGTTAAGTATACACAACAGGTACTGGGTAGTTAGATGCAGTGAGCTGGGTTCACTGAACAGTGAAGGTACTTAAGATGCAGTGAGGTGGGTTCTCACTCAACACAACCGGTAGTTAGATGCAGTGAGGTGGCCAGGTGGGTTCTCACTCAACACAACAGGTATTTAGATGCAGTGAGCTGGGTTCACTGAGCACAAAGCTAGGTATATGCAGTGATGAGGTGGGTTAAGTATACACAACAGGTACTGGGTAGTTAGATGCAGTGAGCTGGGTTCACTGAACAGTGAAGGTACTTAAGATGCAGTGAGGTGGGTTCTCACTCAACACAACCGGTAGTTAGATGCAGTGAGGTGGCCAGGTGGGTTCTCACTCAACACAACAGGTATTTAGATGCAGTGAGCTGGGTTCACTGAGCACAAAGCTAGGTATATGCAGTGATGAGGTGGGTTAAGTATACACAACAGGTACTGGGGTATATGCAGTACTGGGTAGTACAATGTGCAGCTCCTAGTGATGGGCGAACAGTGTTCGCCACTGTTCGGGTTCTGCAGAACATCACCCTGTTCGGGTGATGTTCGAGTTCGGCCGAACACCTGACGGTGCTCGGCCAAACCGTTCGGCCACATGGCCGAACTAAGAGCGCATGGCCGAACGTTCCCCGAACGTTCGGCTAGCGCTGTGATTGGCCGAACGGGTCACGTGGTTCGGGCCCGAACGCGCTCTGATTGGCCGAACGGTCACGTGGTTCGGGTAAATAAATACCCGAACCACGTCATATCTCCGCCATTTCTCTGTGGGTTTAGCTTTGGGTAGGCAGGCAGGGTAGTTCGCTCTCCAGCCACGCTAGCCAGGGTCCCCCCCAGTCATTGTGTGTCGCTGCTGGGAACAGTAGTACACCGCTCGCTCAGCCACACTATATAGCATTCTGTTTACTGCCACTCTGTGTACCTCGCTCAGCCACACTATATAGCATTCTGTTTACTGTTCTGTGTCTGCTGGGAATAGTAGTACACCGCTCGCTCAGCCACACTATATAGCATTCTGTTCACTGTTCTGTGTCTGCTGGGAATAGTGGTACACCGCTCGCTCAGCCACACTATATAGCATTCTGTTTACTGTTCTGTGTCTGCTGGGAATAGTGGTACACCGCTCGTTCAGCCACACTATATAGCATTCTGTTTACTGTTCTGTGTCTGCTGGGAATAGTGGTACACCGCTCGCTCACCCACACTATATAGCATTGTGTTTACTGTTCTGTGTCTGCTGGGAATAGTAGTACACCGCTCGCTCAGCCACACTATATAGCATTGTGTGTACTGCCACTCTGTGTACACGGCTCAGCCTGACTATATAGCATTGTGTGTACTGCCACTGTGCACCTCGCTCAGCCACGCTATATATAGCATTGTGTTTACTGCCACTCTGTGTACACCGCTCAGCCAGACTACATAGCATTGTGTGTACTGCCACTCTGTGTACACCGCTCAGCCAGACTCTATAGCATTGTGTGTACTGCCACTCTGTGTACACCGCTCAGCCAGACTATATAGCATTGTGTGTACTGCCACTCTGTGTACACCGCTCAGCCAGACTATATACCATTGTTTACTGACACTCTGTGTACACCGCTCAGCCAGACTATATACCATTGTTTACTGACACTCTGTGTACACCGCTCAGCCAGACTATATACCATTGTTTACTGACACTCTGTGTACACCGCTCAGCCAGACTATATACCATTGTTTACTGACACTCTGTGTACACCGCTCAGCCAGACTATATACCATTGTTTACTGACACTCTGTGTACACCGCTCAGCCAGACTATATACCATTGTTTACTGACACTCGGTGTACACCGCTCAGCCAGACTATATACCATTGTTTACTGACACTCTGTGTACACCGCTCAGCCAGACTATATACCATTGTTTACTGACACTCTGTGTACACCGCTCAGCCAGACTATATACCATTGTTTACTGACACTCTGTGTACACCGCTCAGCCAGACTATATACCATTGTTTACTGACACTCTGTGTACACCGCTCAGCCAGACTATATACCATTGTTTACTGACACTCTGTGTACACCGCTCAGCCAGACTATATACCATTGTTTACTGACACTCGGTGTACACCGCTCAGCCAGACTATATACCATTGTTTACTGACACTCTGTGTACACCGCTCAGCCAGACTATATACCATTGTTTACTGACACTCTGTGTACACCGCTCAGCCAGACTATATACCATTGTTTACTGACACTCTGTGTACACCGCTCAGCCAGACTATATACCATTGTTTACTGCCACTCTGTGTACATGGCTCAGCCAGACTATATAGCATTGTGTGTACTGCCACTCTGTGTACACCGCTCAGCCAGACTATATAGCATTGTTCACTGCCACTCTGTGTACACGGCTCAGCCAGACTATATAGCATTGCGTACTCTGCCAGTCAGTGTGTATATTGCTGGGATCAGTAATACTCCACTCACCGTCAACCACTATATGAGCTCACCATGAGTTCCTCAGAGACCTCCGCTGTGAGCAGCACTCCCAACAACAGCAACAGCCAACGCTCCACGCAAGCTATAACATCCACCCCAGCAGCCAGTGGTCAGCAGCAGCCCTCCCCGGAGGAGAACGTTGTGTCCATCGGTCCGGCGCCAGAGCGATTAATGAGGGCTGCCATTGAGGGGATGATGGGGCCTGATGTGGAGGAGGAGGTCGGGCTCAGGCCAGCATCCCAAGTTAATGTTGAGGACGATGAGGGGTCTGTGACTGTGTCTGGGGATGTTGGGGTGGCAGAGGTGGTGGGTGGGTCAGACTCAGGAGAAGAGTTGTATGATGAGGATGATGATCGGGACCATCTGTATGTGCCTCAGAGTCCGACCCCGGAAAACATGTTGTATCGTGTGTTTAGGTACTAAAATCTGCGTTCCCAGTAGTGTTGGGCGAACAGTGTTCGCCACTGTTCGGGTGCTGCAGAACATCACCCCGTTCGGGGTGACTATATAGCAGACTATATAGCATTGTGTTTACTGCCACTCTGTGTACACGGCTCAGCCACACTATATAGCATTGTGTTTACTGCCACTCTTTGTCTGCTGGGAACAGTAGTACACCGCTCACCCGCCACTGTATAGCATTGTGCTCTGTGTCGCTGCTGGCAATAGTGGTACACCGCTCACCCACCACTGTATAGCATTTCTGTACTGCCACTGTACTGCTGCCAGTCAGCGTGTACTGTAAGGATAAGTGAAATGAGGAAGAAATCCGGTGAAAGAGGGAGGGGCAAGGGAAGAGGTGTTTCCCCTGACGGTTGTGCTGGGGAGCTGTACTCCACGGCGGCGGCCCCCCACAATGACATATGACGAGTTTGAGGAGATGGAAGAGGAGGGTATGGACAATGTGGACATAGACCCAGATTTTGTTTGTGAACGAGAACATCGCCGTCGTAGCAGCAGCACAGATGAGTCTGTTGAAGAACCCACTGCTGCACGAGTTCGCCTTGTGCCACAAGGTAGGCGGCGCGCAATTTCAGGCACCACAAGCGTGGAAGTTCAAGTGAGAGGCAAAAGAGGCGCAAACAGAAATCGCCAGCAAGGCAGGTGCTCCAAATTCTGGGCTTTCTTTGAAGACTGCACTGAGGATGTTACCATGGCGATTTGCAAGGTGTGCAAGACCCGCCTGAGCAGGGGGAAAAGTATTAACAACCTCTCCACCACCAGCATGAGCCGCCACATGCTATCCAAACATCCCACTCTGTGGGCAAACGCGGCAGGACAGGGTACCACCAGCAACACTGCCTCCCTTGGGTTCACCAGACTCACCACCAGACCCGCCTCAGCAGCAGCAGTAGCCCAGCCATTGCGTGGTTCAAAACATTCCAAAAAATCAGATGACGCTGACACTGTCACTTTCCGGAGTAGTGCTCTTGAGGTCTCCCAGTGTTCATCAAACACAACAACCAACAGCCCTTCGTTGTGCAGCCCTACGGTTCAGTTGTCTGTCTCGGAGATGTTTGAGCGCAAGAGGAAATTGCCAGCAAATGACCCCCGGGCCGTGGCAGTAAGAGCCAGCATAGCCAAGCTTCTGGCCTGCGAAATGCTGCCATATCGAGTGGTGGAGACAAACAGCTTCAAGGGCATGATGTCAGTGGCCATCCCACGTTACGTGGTTCCCAGCCGCTACCACTTTGCGCGCTCTGCAGTGCCTGAGTTGCATGAGCACGTGGTCAGCAAAATAACCCGAAGCTTGAAGAATGCCGTTGCCTGCAAGGTTCACGTATCCGCCTCTCCACAGAAAATGCAGACCGTCTGACTCAAATTAAAATGAATCAATCCTGGATTGGAAATGACTACGCAACACTCCAGGACCCCAACCAAGTAACATGACCAATGAACATCTGGGATGGTTTAGCGTTTCCGGTCCCTGTTTATTGAACCTCTCATCTGTATTACATTTATGACTGCATGGCGGCAAAAAGCATTGCTGCTATATCCGCACGCTTTTTGTCCTCATGCAAGGCCTGGGTTGTTGTGTCTCAAAAAGCATGGCCTTCTCCTCCTGCGCCTGCTCCTGTTCCATCACGTGTGCTGCTGCTGCTGGGTTAGCGTTTCCGGTCCCTGTTTATGGAACCTCTCATCTGTATTACATTTATGACTGCATGGCGGCAAAAAGCATTGCTATATCCGCACGCTTTTTGTCCTCATGCAAGGCCTGGGTTGCGTCTCAAAAAGCGTGGCCTTCTCCTCCTGCGCCTCCTCCTGTTCCATCACGTGTGCTCTGTGCTGCTGCTGCTGCTGGGTTAGCGTTACCGGTCCCTGTTTATTGAACCTCTCATCTGTATTACATTTATGACTGCATGGCGGCAAAAAGCATTGCTATATCCGCACGCTTTTTGTCCTCATGCAAGGCCTGGGTTGCGTCTCAAAAAGCGTGGCCTTCTCCTCCTGCGCCTCCTCCTGTTCCATCACGTGTGCTCTGTGCTGCTGCTGCTGCTGGGTTAGCGTTACCGGTCCCTGTTTATTGAACCTCTCATCTGTATTACATTTATGACTGCATGGCGGCAAAAAGCATTGCTATATCCGCACGCTTCTTGTCCTCATGCAAGGCCTGGGTTGTTGTGTCTCAAAGCGTAGCCTTCTCCTCCTGCGCCTCCTCCTGTTCCATCATGTGTGCTCTGTGCTGCTGCTGCTGCTGCTGGGTTAGCGTTACCGGTCCCTGTTTATTGAACCTCTTATCTTTATTACATTTATGACTGCATGGCGGTAAAAAGCATGCTATCTGCACGCTTCTTGTCCTCATGCAAGGCCTGGGTTGTTGTGTCTCAAAGCGTGGCCTTCTCCTCCTGCGCCTCCTCCTGTTCCGTCACGTGTGCTCTGTGCTGCTGCTGCTGCTGGGTTAGCGTTACCGGTCCCTGTTTATTGAGCCTCTTCTCTTTATTACATTTATGACTGCATGGCGGCAAAAAGCATTGCTGCTATATCCGCACGCTTCTTGTCCTCATGCAAGGCCTGGGTTGTTGTGTCTCAAAAAGCGTGGCCTTCTCCTCCTGCGCCTCCTCCTGTTCCATCACGTGTGCTGCTGCTGCTGCTGGGTTAGCGTTACCGGTCCCTGTTTATTGAACCTCTTATCTTTATTACATTTATGACTGCATGGCGGTAAAAAGCATGCTATCCGCACGCTTCTTGTCCTCATGCAAGGCCTGGGTTGTTGTGTCTCAAAAAGCGTGGCCTTCTCCTCCTGCGCCTCCTCCTGTTCCATCACGTGTGCTGCTGCTGCTGCTGGGTTAGCGTTACCGGTCCCTGTTTATGGAACCTCTTCTCTTTATTACATTTATGACTGCCTGGCGGTAAAAACCATGTTACCTGTGCAAAGAAACATGACATTTTCAGCATTTAAAAGACAATTTTTCCTTTGAAACTTTACAATCAATTTTCACAAAAACTATAAGCTCTTTTTGCTAAATTTTTTTCCCTCTTGTACCCACTCCCAAGGTGCACATACCCTGTAAATTTGGGGTATGTAGCATGTAAGGAGGCTTTACAAAGCACAAAAGTTCGGGTCCCCATTGACTTCCATTATGTTCGGAGTTCGGGTCGAACACCCGAACATCGCGGCCATGTTCGGCCTGTTCGGCCCGAACCCGAACATCTAGATGTTCGCCCAACACTAGCAGCTCCCTGTCACACACACAGGTAGTCACTGAATGTACTGGGCTGCTGGCAGTGGCACACACACTATCAATTAGCAATGCTGTGCATGCAACAAAAGTGTCAGTTTGACACACAGAAAAAAAAAAAAGTACAGGATGAGCTCTGACAAGAGCTGTTGCTGGGTGCTATAAAAGCAATAACAATCAGCCAGGAGCAAGCTAAGCAGCCAAGAACCTAACTAATCTGTCCCTAGAAGAACAAGTCTGCAGCAGCTCTCCCTAGTCTGTCTAATAGCAGGCAGACGAGTGACTGTAATGGCCGCCGGAGGCTGCCTTATATAAGGGGGGGTGGGGCTCCAGGGCTTAGTGTAGCCCAGCCGTGCCCAACCTACGGCCCGCGGGCCATTTGTGGCCCGCGAGGCCAGTTTCTGTGGCCCACGCGGCGGTGTCCTGCGGAGGGGGAGGCTGGGGGAGACTGAGGAGCCTGCCCGCGGAGGGGTAGAGGATCGGGTGGAATTGCGTGGTAAAGTATCGGCGTAGTCCAGCGCATACACGCTGGTATTCAGCCCCAGGTAGCGCTGGGATAGTTAGAAAGCCTCGCTCATTGGTTAGTGCAGGAACCTTCCTCCAATAGGAATTAGGCTGATTCCTATTGGAGGAAGGTTCCTGCACTAACCAATGAGCAAGGCTTTCTAACTATCCCAGCGCTACCCGGGGCTGAATACCAGCACATTCTCAAGTATGCGCAGGACTACGCCGATACTTTACTACGCAATACCACCCGATCCTCTCCTCCTCGGGCAGCCTTCTCAGCCCCACACAGAGCGGGCAGCCCACTCAGCCCCACACAGACAGGGCAGCCTCCTCAGCCCCACAGACAGGGCAGCCCACTCAGCCCCACACAGACAGGGCAGCCCCCTCAGCCCCACACAGACAGGGCAGCCTCCTCAGCCCCACACAGACAGGGCAGCCTCCTCGGCCCCACACAGACAGGGCAGCCCACTCAGCCCCACACAGACAGGGCAGCCTCCTCAGCCCCACACAGACAGGGCAGCCTCCTCAGCCCCACACAGACAGGGCAGCCCCCTCAGCCCCACACAGAGCAGACAGCCCCCTCAGCCCCACACAGACAGGGCAGCCCCCTCAGCCCCACACAGACAGGGCAGCCTCCTCAGCCCCACACAGACAGGGCAGCCCACTCAGCCCCACACAGACAGGGCAGCCTCCTCAGCCCCACACAGACAGGGCAGCCTCCTCAGCCCCACACAGACAGGGCAGCCTCCTCAGCCCCACACAGACAGGGCAGCCCCCTCAGCCCCACACAGACAGGGCAGCCCCCTCAGCCCCACACAGAGCTGACAGCCCCCTCAGCCCCACACAGAGCAGACAGCCCCCTCAGCCCCACACAGAGCGGGCAGCCCCACACAGAAACTGGCTCACGTTCTTGCATCACAGATGATCATCTTCATTCTGTATTAAGAATAAATGTTACAAATTTGGAGCCAAATATCTAGAAATTGGTTTCTAAAAAAACAGCCGCAAACGTCTCATTAAGAAAATGTGCATCAAATGGTGAGTACAACAATTCTTATATTGTCGTTTTCTTTCCATTTCCAACACCATGTTAACTGTTACTAGAAAAACGTTTAAAGTTTACATCGAAAATTTGTATGCATGTGTTCCGGCCCTCGAGATTTTTCTTGATTTAAAGTTCAGCCCTCGGGCCAAAAAAGGTTGGGCACCACTGGTGTAGCCTGAATGGCTACAATGTGCCTGCTGACTGTGATGCAGAGGGTCAAAGTTGACCCTCATAGTGCATTATGGGGTGAATCGAACTTCCGCAAAAGTTCGCCTGGTGCAGGTGAACGCGAACCCCCGAAGTTCGCCTGCGAACCGTTCGCTACACCTCTATTTAGCATACCTCAAGCGGCTCTGTGCTGTGGGCGGAGAAAAGGCTTCCTCTACATCATTCTTGCACACAGCATCTCCTTGTGAAAAGTGCGCTGAATGGTTGAATGCACAGTAACTCCATCTGCAGCAAGATGACGTTGTAGGTCTTTGGTGCTGGTCTGTGGGTTGACTCTGACTGTTCTCACCATTCGTTGCTTCTGTTTATCCGAGATTTTTCTTGGTCTGCCACTTCAAGCCTTAACTTGAACTGAGCCTGTGGTCTTCCATTTCCTCAATATGTTCCTAACTGTGGAAACAGACAGCTGAAATCTCTGAGACAGATTTCTGTATCCTTACCCTAAACCATGATGGTGAACAATCTTTGTCTTCAGGTCATTTGACAGTTGTTTTGAGACCCCCATGTTGCTACACTTTAGAGAAAATTAAAATAGGAAAGGAACTTACAGTTGACTCCCCCCTAAAGGAATCATCAGACAAAAAATAAAAAATGACCATTATTCACCTGGGGCTTTCTCCTGCCCCTTGCAGCCGACTGTCCCTTGCTGACCGCTCCGCTCTCTGTCGCCGTCCCCGCGCACTGCAGTCAATCATGCCCACGTTGTCCGCAGCGCACTGCACACTTCTTACACTGTTAATGGTAGGGTTCTCAAACTTTGCACAGTTGATCACTGGGTGACTGGAATTAATATTGATGAAAAGTGAGTGGAGCCTACAAAAGCCAATCAAAATTCACCTATTGATGTTCAAGGGGAATATTTAATTGCTGCCATTCTTGCATTGTTAATGGCACAAGCCTTAAACCTGGTACAGTTGGTCATTGGGTGACTGGGGTTCAGATTCAGAAAAAGGGGTGGAGCCACAGCCAATCAGATTTGTTTCATTTCAATGCAACTGGGCAACGCCAGGCCATCAGCTAGTCATATATAAATGTGAAATGTATTTCCACTCAATATTGTCTTAAAGTATCCCCCTGAACCAGAGTTAAAGCGGACCCAAACCAAACACTTTTTTAATTCAAAATATTTAGTTGCACTACTCTGACACATACAAAGATAAATAAACACTCCTTCAAGCCTATGAGCTTTTCAGTGCATGCTTTTCACCCTTCTCTTTTCATAACTAGGGTTATACAGGTGGCAGCCATTAGCAATTCCTCCTTTGCTGGACACCATCTACTCCACCAGTTTGATGGATTCTGTCCTGGCAATATGAAAGGAAGGGAGGGGTTCTTCCAATAAATGTAAAATATTTTATATATTTCTCATCATGCAGCTGAAAAAAGGCTGCTATTTATTATTATAATTTAGAAAATAGATTTTATTTCTGAAATCTTGTATTTTTAATTTGGGTCCACCTTAAAAATTTAAAATAAAGCCCATGATGGGCTAGATTACCATTGCAGAAGTAGCCTGGCACTGCTCGGTGCCATTGGGGTTCTCTCCATTACCGGTCTCTGTGTGATTCTGAATCCTCCAGGTAAATATGAAAACCAGGATGTTCCCCCTAGTGACGGTGGGTGAATCGGAACTGTGCAGGCGCAAGCTCTGTTTCAAAGGAACACAGAGAAAGGCCTGGTGCACACCAGAGGAGTTTTTCTGAGCGTTTTGAGTTTTTAAATCTGCTGCTAATGTTATCCTATGTGTCTGTGCACACTGGAGCAATGAGGTTTTGTAAAAAACCCCATAGCATTACATTGGGAAGAGCTTTTGAAAGGTTTCAAAAGCTCTTCCCAATGTAATGCTATGGGGTTTTTTACAAAACCTCATTGCTCCAGTGTGCACAGACACATAGGATAACATTAGCAGCAGATTTAAAAACTCAAAACGCTCAGAAAAACTCCTCTGGTGTGCACCAGGCCTTTCAAGCGTTCATTCGCAAGTGCTTTTTCCATTGCACAGTTGCAGCTTCAAAAGTGTGCCTGCGCACTTCACAATACAGAGCCAGACCACTTCTGTAAAGGTAATCTGTTATTTAACAGATTTGACCCAGGTTCAGGGGCTCTTTAAGGTGCCCATACATTAACTGATTTTCCCCAGAATATTTGATCACTGTAAGGAAACGCGGAAAGGCCGCCGTCTCTCAAGGTGAGGCGGCTGTTTCCGCGTCCAGCATGGCGTCACAACGCGGAAAAAACGCCGCATGCCGCATAGGCAGTGCGGCGGAATCCGCATTGGTAACGGCGGAATCCGCATCAGAGGCGGCCCCCGCACTAGATACATTGCATGACAGTACTGGTGTGGCTGGGACTGATGGTCCACCAAGATTCAGATTTACACGCGCGCGAGCACAGAGGCAGAGTTTAAATAACTGTTAGAAGGGAGTCGGCTGACCAGCTGGGTCAGCTGACAATTTCCACTGCTCTCATTGGACCAGCAATTAGGGAGGTCCTGGAAAGGTCCTAGAGTATATATACTGCTGGTTGTTCACTTGCTCTTTGTCTGGCGTGCGATCACACATGTGGGAGCACCCAGATCCGTAGTCAGATCCGCAAGTGTGCCGGGACCAGCTGGAGCTGCAATCCTACACTTAGCTAGATTCTGTTGATAGCTAAAGTACTAGTTTGATTGTGATTATCTGTTATGAGTTTTGCCTGCCTTGACTACCCTTCTGAACTCTGATCTTGTACCTCGATATTTCTGATACTCTGTTGCCGAACCCCGGCTCGTTCCTTGACTCTGCTTCTGCCTCCTGATTTTGTACCCCGATATATCTGATACCCCGTTGCTGAACCCTGCCTGTACTTTGACACCGCCTTTGCCTCCTGATCTTGTACTTTATCTGTCCGTGTGTGTACGACCTGGCTTGTTCGACCTCGAGAACCGACCTTACTGTTAGAGGCGTTTCCTCGCTCTGTTAGTAATCCTTCCTCCTGAAGGTTACTTCCAGTCTGTCCTTCCTACTGTCAGTCTGACTCCTCCCGTCTTGGAGAGCTCAGGTCTGCGGAAGGAATCTGTGCAGTACCCCTTGCTGCACTGAGGCCTAGTCCTCTAAGTGTTACTGTTACACCTAACACTACACTCTACTCAGGTGAACAGAGGTTAGCTAGTATATCGGATTATCAGTGATACTGCAGATCACGTATAATCTGGTATACATCTGTATTCCCAGTGATTCTGCAGATCACTGGTAATCAGATCCTCTCTGTGCTTCACCGATCGTTACAATCACTCTGATCGAATATGCCAGAGATCGATGTCCTAACATGGCCACCCAATCGTAATTTTGATTGATTTCATCTAAATCAATCAAAATTATCAACCGTACTGGATGGGTGGAGGCATGGCAGTAGGCAGTTTCCCAGGGCCCCATAGCTGGAGATGGGCCCCCCAGGTCACACCCTCGCCTCAAGCTCATAGTGCTTCTCCAGGGTCTCTGCAGAATACTCACATACAGTGGGTTGCAAAAGTATTCGGCCCCCTTGAAGTTTTTCACATTTTGTCGTATTACTGCCACAAACACGCATCAATTTTATTGGAATTCCGCGTGAAAGACCAATACAAAGTGGTGTACATGTGAGAAGTGGATCGAAAATCATACATCTTTCCAAACATTTTTTTTACAAATAAATAACTGCAAAGTGGGGTGTGCGTAATTATTCGGCCCCCTGAGTCAATACTTTGTAGAACCACCTTTTACAATTACAGCTGCCAGTCTTTTAGGGTATGTCTCTACCAGCTTTGCACATCTAGTGACTGAAATCCTTGCCCATTCTTCTTTGCAAAACAGCTCCAGCTCAGTCAGATTAGATGGACAGCGTTTGTTAACAGCAGTTTTCAGATCTTGCCACAGATTCTCGATTGGATTTAGATCTGGACTTTGACTGGGCCATTCTAACACATAGATATGTTTTGTTTTAAACCATTCCATTGTTGCCCTGGCTTTATGTTTAGGGTCATTGTCCTGCTGGAAGGTAAACCTCCGCCCCAGTCTCAAGTCTTTTGCAGTCTCCAAGAGGTTTTCTTTCAAGTTTGCCCTGTATTTGGCTCCATCCATCTTCCCATCAACTCTGACCAGCTTCCCTGTCCCTGCTGAAGAGATGTACACCCCGAGCATAATGCTGCCACTACCATATTTGACAGTGGGGATGGTGTGTTCACAGTGATGTGCAGTGTTCAGTGGCGTAGCTACAAAACCTCTGGGCCCCGATGCGGAATCTGGATGTGGCCCCCCCCCTCAACACCCAAAGCACACACATATCCGAATCCCTATAGCTGTGCATGGCATGGCTATATCAATTCAGCTTTGCAGCAGCATGGGTGCCACGTTCAATTTGCAGACATACGCAGCACCCAGAGGAAATAGGGCAATTAGTAGCAAGATGCCTTTAATTAGATAGATTACTATCAGTATAGGCATAGAATAAAGATGCATACACACATTCAATTTTGATTGGTCAATCACTGACCAATTTTACCACTGCATGTAGTATGAGGGCCAAGAGACTTTGAATACTGTGAACAGAGCTGGGCTCTCATAATACCTAGAAGTAGTAAAATTGGCTATTCAAAATTGTATGTGTGTACCAGGCTTTACAGCTAATACTGTACATACAATACAGCTGGTTTACAATCAGTACAGGCATTTTACCACACTAGATCACCACGTCCACGTTCACTTGTCCTGTAAAAAAATCAGAAGATGCACATAGTGCCCAGTACAGTCTGCAACTGGCTACAGTTTTTACCCTTATTCTGGTGGTGGCACTACCCCCTGGAGTGCGGCACGGGGTGTTCACTGTAGTCAGTTGCAGACTGTTTTTTACGGGGCAAGTGAGCGCGGTGATCTAGTGTGGTAAAAGGTTCTATTAAGGGTGAAGTGACCCTAATCATTGCTGCGATCCCCTGTTATTTGTGACTGGTCCATTGGAGCGCAGTATTCCCTATTCTGTTTAATCAGTACAGGCAGAGAGCAACACCTTATACTGTACATACTGAAGGTAACAGATCAGCACACACTGCAGCTAGTTTTCAATCAGTAAAGGCACAGAGCAACATCTTATACTGTACATACTGGAGGTAGCAGGGATCAGCACACGCTGCAGCTAGTTTACTATCAGTACAGGCACAGAGTAACAGCTTATACTGTACATACTGGAGGTAGCAGAGATCACCACACGCTGCAGTTAGTTTACCATCAGTACAGGCACAGAGTAACAGCTTATACTGTACACGCTGGAGGTAGCAGAGATCAGCACACACTGCCGCTAGTTTACTAGCAGTACAGGAACAGAATAACAGCTTATACTGTACACATTGAAAGTAGCAGAGATCAGCCCGAACCTAGTGCTGGGAATACACGGCTCGATTCTGAGCTGATAAGATGGCTCGATAGGTAATTTCCGACACGTCCGATCGTTTTGCCGCTCGATTCTGCATTGGGGACAATGGAAAAAGATAAGAAAAACAAGCGGAAAATACGAGAATCGCCCACAGATTTGAGTGGCAAAAACTATTGGGCGCAGAATCGAGCCCCAGAATCAACCCGTGTATTCCCAGCATAAGGCCCGGCTCACACTTACGTTTAAAAACTTTGCTGCCAACACGCACATATATATATATACACACACACACACACACACACACACACACTGCTGCTGACTGACACACGCACGCACACACACACCTTAGCACTGGGTCACAAAGCTGACTGGTAATACCAATTTGTATTATACAAACATGCCTAATTAAACTTCACACTTAAATAGGATAATAATACAAGTGCTTAACCACTCCAGAATACTAAAAACACTGCAATAAAATGCTACATTATAAAGCATAAATTCCCTGGACAGATTATAGGACCAACACAACAAACATACCCAGGCAATCAGGGGTGAACCTGGGGTGCCTGGCACCTGGGTGCAAGATTTTCTCTGGCGCCTATGGGAGTGGTTAAATTAACCGTGCCCAACCACATAACCACACCCATTTCCTGCCTAATCACACCCACACCTTCCACCTCTTTACGCATGCATGTGATACCCCATTCCTACCCCTCTTCCATTGGCTTGCTCCTGGCTGGCTTTGGCTGCCTGCGAGTCTGCTAGTCTCTGGACTGACGCAGGCTGAGAGGTTCTGCGAGTGCGACGCAGTCACACACTGCGTATTTATGGCTGCCTGCGGCCACCCTACTCTCGCTCGCTGTCGTTGGCTCCTCCCCCCGCCAAGCCCAAGCATGAGGTGGGCTGCCTGTATCTTTCCCGTTGCGCTGCGCAGTCTGCCAGTGTTGCCAACCTTTCATTTTAATTTTTACTGACAAATACCTAAAAATTTACTGACAAAGATTATTTTTACTGACAAAATTTCCCCAATAAATGCACATAAGAGACACCGTTTCACCAGTAAATGCACGTAATGTCAGACAGCCTTTTATCAGTAAATGCACATAATGAGAGACAGCTTTTTTTCCCAGTAAATGCACATAATAAGAGACCGCTTTTCACCAGTAAATGCACATAATAAGAAACCGCTTTTCACCAGTAAATGCACATAAGAAACCACTTTTCACCAGCAAATGCACATAAGAAGAGACAGCTTTTCCCCAGTAAATGCACATAATAAGAGACAGCTTTTCCCCAGTTAATGCACATAATGAGAGACAGCTTTTCCCCAGTAAATGCACATAATAAGAGACAGATTTTCACCAGTAAATGCACATAATAAGAGACAGCTTTTCACCAGTAAATGCACATAATAAAGAGACAGCTTTTCACCAGTAAATGCACAGGGAGCCCTGTCAGGAACCGGCCTGCGGCACGCCTGCGTATACGGTTCCCGACTGCGGGTTTGACCAGATCAAGCGGGGAGCAGCCTTATTCGAGCTAAAACAAGGCTGGGACTCCTCAGAACACCTCCCACTGCCACCACTAGCGGTTCGCTAGACACTTCCACTCTGCTGTCAAGTCCTCAGCGCGCAATCCGCGTTTTCGTATTCGGGTCAGCTTTGCGCTTGGGCCGAATACGGGAACGCCATGCACCCACACACACACACAGTTGCAATCTTACACTGTAGTGAAGCAAAACCACTAACAGTCGCTCCGAACGATACTGTTAGCTACTCTGCTGTCGAGCTACTTGCACTGGCGTTTTCGTACGTTGGGTCAGCTGCGCGCTTTTGCCAACGTATGACAAACGCCCCCACACCCAATGCAATTACAATTTCATATGGTAGTGTTGCTCAAGCATACAATTAGGCATGGACTTATACACAGTTACACTGCAGTCTCCTCTAGGCTATGAGTGTTAGTTTAGTACAGCAGAAGTCAAACTTATTAAATAATGATTTAATATTCCATGAAAACGTGGAACAATGCAGAACTTAATATATACAAAAGATGTACAAAAAACAAAGTAAAAAAGTACAAGATAAAAGTTACAAAAATAAAAGTTACAAAAATACACACACAGATATTTGCGTAAAAATAAATGGGGAAAAAAGAACGTTACTAGCTTAGGTTAGAACGTTGTTTGACGGGAGGACGCCGTTTGTTTGACCAGGAGTCGTGATCATCCCTAGCTATGCGCTACCTCCAGGAGAAGATTCTTTCTAGGCATCTGGCTCTGCTTTGTATACTGTGAGATACGCCCGGAGGCTGCAACTTCCTTGGGGAGGGGAGGAACTAGTTTTTAATTACATCCTCAGACATCATTTGATTTCCAGAGATCTAATATCCACATGTGAAAAGTGTACTATAGCACACACACAACAAAAGACTTCCTTAACCTCCAATCTCCCCAGGTTACAGGTGACAATTGATTAAGGCTTTCACATTGCAGCATGATGTCCTGTGTGAAGTCCTGGCTCAGGCTGGTGTGAGCTGCTTCAATACATACTGCAGCCAGTCCAGGTGACAATTGCTTCCAAGCACCATACACCTCTGCTACAGTATTCAGACAACAGGGTCGGACCACCTGTATAGGCTTCAAAGCAACTGTCTGATTAAGTGTTTCCTAATTACCTGTTTTCTGGCTGTCCAGAGGAACTGTATGCTAATGTCCCAGCCCCCTGCTCCAGAGAAATTCAATGCAAATGTAGGTCTATTGACACACACACACAATCACATTAAACAGTCCATGAAGCTAGCTGCCAATACCTTCAAGCCAGACTGGCTGACATCCACCTCTGAAAGATACACAGCAGATAGCAAAATGATAGAAATATGTTCCTGTATTCCTGTGAGAATCCGCCCAGCTGCCTGCGCAGGCAGGCAGCCTTTTGACCATTGTTTAGGTTTGCATGCTGCAGGACTCTGGAACAGAGACCTGTCTTTCCATTGCAAGTTCTGGTCTGTTCTCTTGCTGGGGAATTTGCATACATTCGTTATGCAAATCCCCTACCTGCCTTCTTTGATGACTGGCACTATAAGAGCTTTATGTTTCCCAGAAGGCTTTGCTGGTCATTTCCCTTCCATGGTCTGTTCCTGATGGACACTGCTGGAGTGTCAGCCATTGCTATCTAGTATAGTTAATTCCTGGGGGTTGCTTTAGGCTCCCCTTCTAGCCCAGTCAGGTTGTATTATCTGTATTGCCTGTTCTGTCTTGTCTTGCCTGTTGCCATTGTCCTGTCCCAACGGTGGTCGACAGGAAATGGTTCTGATCTCTGTTCTTGGAGTGTAGCTGGTGCAGCGGTTGCTACCAGCTATCTCTTCTGTTCTGTCTCCTGGGATTGCGCTAGCTACTTTTTGCTAGCGCTGGGGATCCTTCTGTTCTGTCTTCTGGGATCGCGCTAGCTACTTTTCGCTAGCGCTGGGGATCCTTCTGTTCTGCTACTCTGTACCTGGATCGCGCTAGCCACTTTTCGCTAGTGCTGGGGATCCTTCTGTTCTGCTACTCTGTACCTGGATCGCGCTAGCCACTTTTCGCTAGTGCTGTGGATCCTATCTCTCGCTTGTCCCTGTTTTCGTGTGTCTGTCTTGTCTGCTACACTTGCTGGAGGCTCGGTGAGGTAACCGTTAAGCAAGCGCTCGCGTCCTCTGTTTCATGTTTGTCTGTCGATGGTTAGTTAGGCGTGCTTGTCTCTATTGTGCTTATCACGTGGAGACCACGCATAACCGCGTGCACTGTTGCGAATGAGTGCGGTGTTCGCGGTTAGCTAGCGTTTGTTATTTTCCGTATCTTCTCATTGTATTATTTGCTGTGCCTTTGCTACCCTCATATTCTATTCTGATCTGCCTTGTGTCACGTCTGGCGATCGCACCTCTCGCGATCGCGTTCCTATTTCATATCTGCTGTTGTGTGTGCGCGGTCGCGGGGTGGCGACTGAATTGGCGCACACACATACAACCTGTCCCTTTGCTCGTTCTCATTCGCAATCGCCTCTCTTGCGATTGCGTTCTGCGCTTCGTACAATTCCGGTCTGGCATTTGTGGAGGTACAGAAGATTGGTTCCTCTGCACTCCCCAGCGCCATCTGCCGACAGGAATTTCCCTCTACAGGTGCATAGCACCTTTTGCTGGGTGCCTGCAAATATACGCTTGTGGAGGATTTCCGCCGTGTCAGCGCACGCGTTGTGCGCTGATCACGGAGAAAGTTCCACAATCGTTACAATTCCCTAATATCATCAGCACCTCAATATATCACCACAAGCCCCTTTAGCCAGTGAGTGACAGGGAGCCCCTTTAGCTAGTGAGTGACAGGGAGCCCCTTTAGCCAGTGAGTGACAGGGAGCCCCTTTAGCCAGTGAGTGACAGGGAGCCCCTTTAGCCAGTAAGTGACAGGGAGCCCCTTTAGGCAGTGAGTGACAGGGAGCCCCTTTAGGCAGTGAGTGACAGGGAGCCCCTTTAGCTAGTGAGTGACAGGGAGCCCCTTTAGCTAGTGAGTGACAGGGAGCCCCTTTAGCTAGTGATGGGGGGAATGGGAGGAGAGAGAGGAGAGCGCACTCAGAAGGGTAGCAGTTGTCCCTGGCAAGCCTGCCGGGGAATGATCTCACCTTTAGGACTGACTGACTAGCCCATATGGGTCTGTCAGCAGTCTAGCGTTGTCCCTCTCTATGCCGGGGAACACCAGATGGTCTGAATGTTGCAATTGAAAATATGGTGAACTAGAATCCATATTATAGTTTTATAATTTTCTGGTTGAATACAGTGAAATAACCTGCCTTTCTGTATATATGATTATATTGCAATTTTTTTTTTTATTTTTTTTTTAATTATTTTTTTCCTATTATGCGTTCATAATTACCATTAAAGTTACTTTCATTAATCCAACCACAGAGTATCCATAATAGTCCCAGTGGTTGTTTATACCGTTTGTGTTTTTTTTTGTTGTTGTTGTTGTTGTTGTTGTTGTTGTTTTTGTTTGGGTGCCTTGCTGCCACCTAGAGAACCTGTGTGCTTATTGCACCTTAACAATCTGATCAATATATTTGTATATCCTTTATAGACTGCAATTAAGCCAGTTATGGTGTTTTTAACTAATTTCTTACATTTTATCACATTTTTCATATATATATGTATAAAACAATTCCCACCCATTATTTATCAATACCTTTTAACTTCAGTATTTTTATTTTTTAACTTGATTTTATCATAGTTAAACTTGGACTTTTTTCCCTCCAAGACTGCAAAGGATTTTGGGATTTGTATTTGCATACCCACATGCATTGGCCAGCTTGTTACCTTTGTTAACCAATCACAGTCTGTCTTATTGTATTTAAATGTACTGAACACTTGTGCAAATGTTTTTCGCCTGAAGAAAGGAGAAAGCTTCTCTCCAGAAACGCGTTGCGTAATAAACATTTTCTTATTTTTTCAACCAAACACGGACTTTGCCGTGTATTCTTTCTGCATGCACTGCACCTTCCAGGAACCTTCAGCAGCACACTCTATCCCCACACATAGTGGGAGTTCAGAGTGCAGCTAACAAACTTGCACACATAGCCTCCAGGCTTTTCATCCAGCAAGACCCAGTGAGCGGCCATCTATGGAGATCAGCTGATGTGACCGATCCGTTTTGAAAGCACCACTGCTGCCTGCGTCCCCGGCATAGAGAGGGACAACGCTAGACTGCTGACAGACCCATATGGGCTAGTCAGTCAGTCCTAAAGGTGAGATCATTCCCCGGCAGGCTTGCCAGGGACAACTGCTACCCTTCTGAGTGCGCTCTCCTCTCTCTCCTCCCATTCCCCCCACCCCTTGTCTATACAGATACTTGCACCACTATCCAGTGGCTTCCAGAGAGCGGCACCACCACCATTTTCATCTTCAGCCTACACACTGTACAACACCACTACAGGACGCTCCCTTGTATATACAGGAGTCTTCTATATATACACTGCCCAGTGTATATGGGACACTACCTACTGCAAACTACCTTTAGCTAGTGAGTGACAGGGAGCCCCTTTAGCTAGTGAGTGACAGGGAGCCCCTTTAGGCAGTGAGTGACAGGGAGCCCCTTTAGCTAGTGAGTAACAGGGAGCCCCTTTAGCCAGTGAGTGAAAGGGACCCCCTTTAGCTAGTGAGTGAAAGGGAGCCCCTTTAGGCAGTGAGTTACAGGGTGCCCCTTTAGCTAGTGAGTGACAGGGAGCCCCTTTAGCTAGTGAGTGACAGGGAGCCCCTTTAGCTAGTGAGTGACAGGGACCCCCTTTAGCTAGTGAGTGAAAGGAAGCCCCTTTAGGCAGTGAGTTATAGGGAGCCCCTTTAGGCAGTGAGTGACAGGGAGCCCCCCCCAGCCGCCGTACCTTGCAGCGTCAGACCTCGATCAGCGGGCGACCCGACCAGTAAGAGCGGGCGCCGGACGCACCCGCTCTATATGCGGAAGTGATGTCACTTCCGCATATCAGTGCGGGCGCTGGGTTCTAGCGCCCGCACTATTGGTCGCCACGGCGCCGCCTGATCGAGGTCTGACGGCTAGAGGGAGGGAGCGGGGGGGGGGGGGGGTCCTCCAGCACACAACCCCCGGGCCCCTCCCCTGCCTCTTCAGGAGGCGGGCCCGGTCGCCACGGCGACCCCTGCGACCGCGGGCCCTACGCCAGTGGCAGTGTTAGTTTTCTGCCACACATAGCTTTTTGCATTTTGGCCAAAAAGTTCCATTTTGGTCTCATCTGACCAGAGCACCTTCTTCCACATGGTTGCTGTGTCCCCCACATGGCTTGTGGCAAACTGCAAACGGGACTTCTTATGCTTTCTGTTAACAATGCCTTTCTTCTTGCCACTCTTCCATAAAGGCCAACTTTGTACAGTGCATGACTAATAGTTGTCCTATGGACAGAGTCTCCCACCTGAGCTGTAGATCTCTGCAGCTCGTCCAGAGTCGCCATGGGCCTCTTGACTGCATTTCTGATCAGCGCTCTCCTTGTTCGGCCTGTGAGTTTAGGTGGCCTTGTCTTGGTAGGTTTACAGTTGGGCCATACTCCTTCCATTTCTGAATGATCGCTTGAACAGTGCTCCTTGGGATTTTCAAGGCTTTGGAAATCTTTTTGTAGCCTAAGCCTGCTTTAAATTTCTCAATAACTTGATCCCTGACCTGTCTTGGACCTGTCTTGTGTGTTCTTTGGACTTCACGGTGTTGTTGCTCCCAATATTCTCTTAGACAACCTCTGAGGCCCTCACAGAGCAGCTGTATTTGTACTGACATTAGATTACACACAGGTGCACTCTATTTAGTCATTAGCACTCATCAGGCAATGTCTATAGGCAACTGACTGCACTCAGATTAAAGGGGGCCAAATAATTATGCACACACCACTTTGCAGTTATTTATTTGTAAAAAATGTTTGGAATCATGTATGATTTTCGTTCCACTTCTCATGTGTACACCACTTTGTGTTGGTCTTTCATGTGGAATTCCAATAAAATTGATTCATGTTTGTGGCAGTAATGTGACAAAATGTGGAAAACTTCAAGGGGACCGAATACTTTTGCAACCCACTGTACCTCTCAACTTTTTGAGATAGGAAAGAGGGACACTTAAGCCACACCCCTGCCACACCCCTAATCACGCCCTCAGCACACCCCTAGTCAGGCATACCATAAAGAATTCATAAGAAAATATGATGTTTTATAATTCAAATCACACTGGTGCTTTCTATTCTTGCTTATTTACCTTTATAAATAAGAAATATATCAATGTAAAGTTTGGGAATAAAGTTTAGAGTCAATTAAATCAATTGTTCAGTAGAAAAATACATATATTTACATAGATCTGTACATCAGTCCTGAAAGAGGGACAAATGAGGGAGAAAGAGGGACAGGGTTCCTAAAGAGGGACTGTCCCTCCGAAAGAGGGACAGTTGGGGGCTATGTACTCACAACAGCATGAGTACCTACTTGTCGCCACATAGCTTGCAACTGTCCCTCTTTCGGAAGGACAGTCCCTCTTTGGGAATCAAGTCCCTCTGTCCCTCTTTCTCTACTTCTCCTCTCAGGTTCCATTTAAAGGGACCCTGAGCAGTGCCTGAAATTTAAAGATTACACTTACCTGTGGCTTCTTCCAGCCCACTGTAGGCGGTGAGGTCCCCCGGTGTCCTCCTGGCTCCTCTCCGTGTGCCTCCTCCGGCCCCCGTTACCGGCGACTCCCAGGCCAGAAAAACGCGCATGCGCAGACCTATCACGCCGGCCGCTATGATGGCACGAAGCAGCCGGCGTGATGACACCATGCGTCAGGAACCAGGAAGAGCCGGCCCGACACCCGGCTCGGGTGTTGCCGGTAACTGGGGCTGGTGGAGGCACACAGAGAGGAGCCAGGAGGACACCGGAAGACCTTACCGCCTACAGTGGGCTGGAAGAAGCCACAGGTAAGTGTAATCTTATAATTTCAGGCACTGCTCAGGGTCCCTTTAAGTGTATGTTTACCCTCCAGGATTTTTAATTCTTAGTAAAGCGGAATTGGTGACAATCTACCATTTATCACAACAATTTTCATTTCTGATGCAACTGTTCCAGAGAAATTCCCTTTGGAATGGTCAATCACGAGGCACAGATCCATGCACAAAATATGGAGCTGGGAAGGGAGTAGGAGTTGAATTCTTAGTACAGAGCCCAGATGCCCCCACTGTGCATCATTTGGGGGCACAGTAAGGCTTTGTTCACAACTAAAATCGAAATTGCTGACGGCAGAGATGTTCGATTCTTTTTGAGCGTTTTTTTCCCCTCCAGGCGTTCCACTGCACAGTACGATTTTGTGCAAAGCGCTTTGGCAGAGCGATTCCGTTTTTTCACTTCCTGATATTAGTCAGGAAGTGAACTCTTTGACCTGGAAAAGAATAAATACAATGTATTTATTCTTAAAAACATGAACGAAATTGCCGGTTTAAAAAAACCAAAACGATTTGTGAGAGTTTTGCGTTTTTTCCTATACCTTCCATTCTAGCAAAATCGCCCCGAAAATAGTACATGCAGCACTTTTGTGAACGGAAAGCAGACAAAACGCGCTGATATGAACTATCCCATACGGATTCATTTCACAAGGTATTTTAGGGTGTTTTTCAAAGTCGTCGCCACTCGAAAAAAAACGCAAAACGCCCTAGGTGTGAACAAGCCCTAAGAGGAGTTTAGAAAACACTGTAGCTTAAAGGACTTACGAGGCCAAATTATTAAAAAAAAAGTTAAAAAAGTGAAGTACCTGCATCTCTTTAACCTCCTGAGCGGTATGGACGAGCTCAGCTCGTCCATCACCGCCGGAGGCTGCCGCTCAGGCCCTGCTGGGCCGATTTTCTTCAAATAAAGTGCAGCACACGCAGCCGGCACTTTGCCAGCCGCGTGTGCTGCCTGATCGCCGCCGCTCTGCGGCGATCCGCCGCGAGTAGCGGCGAAAGAGGGTCCCCCCAGCCGCCTGAGCCCAGCGTAGCCGGAACAAAAAGTTCCGGCCAGCGCTAAGGGCTGGATCGGAGGCGGCTGACGTCAGGACGTCGGCTGACGTCCATGACGTCACTCCGCTCGTCGCTATGGCGACGATCTAAGCAAAACAAGGAAGGCCGCTCATTGCGGCCTTCCTTGTTTATTCTGGGCGCCGGAGGCGATCGGAAGAACGCCTCCGGAGCGCCCTCTAGTGGGCTTTCATGCAGCCAACTTTCAGTTGGCTGCATGAAATAGTTTTTTTTTTATTAAAAAAAACCCCTCCCGCAGCCTCCCTGGCGATCTCAATAGAACGCCGGGGAGGTTAAAAGACACGGAGGACGCCATCCGCGCCCTCCGTGTCATTCTGCCGGGTCCCCGCCGCTCAATAGACCCCCCGGCCTGTCACAACCGAAGGGCCCGGGTCGGGCTCTCCTGCCTCTGCCAATATGGCCTCCGGAGCTGGCCGCGGCTGCGCAGTCCGCACCTGCCGCGAGTACGGCAGCGCAGCTCTAGGGCCAACCCCCCGATCCACAATACCACCCGATCCACGCTCGGAGGGTTGGCCCTAGAGCTGCGCAGCCGCACAAGCGGCAGGTGCGGACTGCGCAGCCGCGGCCAGCTCCGGCGGCCATATTGGCAGAAGCAGGAGAGCCCGACCTGGGCCCTGCGGTCGTGACAGGCCGGGGGGTCTATTGAGCGGAGGGGACCCGGCGGAATGACACGGAGGGCGCGGATGGCGTCCTCCGTGTCTTTTAAAGAGATGCAGGTACTTCACTTTTTTAACTTTTTTTTTAATAATTTGGCCTCGTAAGTCCTTTAATCTAGCCTAGCAGCATATGACATTGACACAAAAAATAATCATTGCAAACCTGAGTCAAATTAACGATGCAGAAAGTTTTATGTGCCATACACAAATCTTAATTAAATGCAAATGATATAATATATGATGCACAAAATGAGTTAAAAACATGATCCTAAACTAGGGTTTAAATCTATCATTTTTTTATTTTACATATTAGACATTTTATACTGTAGTATGCAAGAGTTTGTCTTTTGTTAAAAGGAACCTGAAGTGAGGAAAATTATTTAAAATAAACATATGACGTAGCTGCAAATGAATATTAGGCCCCATTCACACTAGAGCGTTTTGCCGCGATTTCAGCAAAACGTTCAAACGCTTGCGCTTTTTAAAAGCGCTAGCGTAATGAAACCCTATGGGCCCGTTCTTACTTTGGCGATTTGCGCTAATCGCCGCAAATTGCCAAAAATGTGCAAAAACGCAAACGTGTCGCCTGCACCATTTTCAGGCGATTTCCAGGCGATCGTGTTTTAGTGCTATAGAAGCGTTAAACGCGATTGTGCCAAAATCGCCGCAGTGTTCAGTGATTTTTCCACGTGAAATCGCAGAAAAATCACTCCTGCAAAATTCCGGCAAAAATCGCCAGCGTTTTGCATTTTGCACGTGTGAATGGGACCTTACATACTAACCTCACCGTCAGTTCCTCTCAGAAGCTCACCATTTTCTTCTTACAGTGATCCCTTCCAGTTCTGACAATATTTTGTCAGAACTGAAATATACCAGTTGCTGTCACTTATATATCAGAAGCTGTCAGTTACAACTGAATGTGCAAGGTAATGTCCATGTTACCCTATGGCTCAAGTGGGTGATATTGCAGTTTAACAGTGTGCTGACCGGGAAGCTGTTAGGGGTAATGGCCATTTTTAAAATGGAGGTAAGTTACAGTATGACCTGTGAATGGAAATTTAGACTTTTTATTTTCAGGTCAGGTTCTCTTTAAATTTTAAGCGAATTAATGAAATACGTTGCAGCGCGTTATAAATGATTGGAATTCAGTTGAATCAGTTCTCTCAGTAAACTGTACGGTGTAAATAAAGCTTCGTTTAAAAAAAGGTTGCGTAAAAAAAGTATATGCACAGAACTGCATAACACTGCTGGTTGGGAACGCCCATTATAGGCGGAAGCTATGGTAAGGGCGGATGTGTTGTTTGCGTCTCAGGGCGAATGAATGTGGTGGGCGTGACACCCTGCACATCTGACTGGGCACGCCTCCCGGGTTAGTACGGGTTGTCCGGCTTTCCGTCGCTGATAGGCAGGCAAGAGACTGGTGGACAGAAATCAGGAAGAGGTATCGTTCACCATGGGTTCCAGAGCTTCTACTCTACTGAGGGACGAGGAGATAGAGGAGATCAAGAAGGAAACTGGATGTAAGCTACTGGTTTTTAGATGTGTGGCCCTGCAAATGCTTATAAGTTACACAATATAACAGGTAGTATTATGATTATAATCTAGCAGAGAAGAAGTCTGTATGACACACGGTGATTCACCCAAAGTGGCTGCTTTATGAAGATGATAATAACTAGCTGCACCTTGTGTGTTTGATATGTCAGCTCTGTATTTGTGTAAGTAGCTTATGTATGTATTGTTTTTTTGGTGTGTTTCTTATCTTTTGCCACATCCTCACAAATGAGTCTATCAGGTTAAAAGCTTTATACACAACCAGGTTGACCACTGTTGAAATGAAGCACAGGTCAGTCAAAAATCAGGTACCAGTGACGATAAAAGACTGACTATTGTCCACGTAGACTGATCGGTTGTGGCAAATCGGTTTGGACTATAATCTATATTAGTCCTTCAATTAATAATAAAATATCGCTCCATTCAAACAACTCACATGTAGCTACTTATGTACTTCCAACTCTGTAGTTTAGCGCTTCTGCTAACTATCTGATCGGTAGACTGTCATTGTGCTCTTGTTGAATGTAACGGGCTCTGACGTTGGCAAAACTCTCTGGGATCGCTCACTTTTGTTGCAAACCACGTTGATCGAGAATGTGTATGGAGCTTTAGTGCTAGGTTACACTGAATCGGTTTCTGTCAGCTGTGATGCAACGGACAACTGATAAGGAATTTTCCATGTTTACCTATGGGTCAGTTTACATCTTTGCCTTATGGCTTATAAAATGTAGATGTAAACTGACCCATAGGGAAACATGGAACATTCCTTTATCAGTCCTTTGTCGTGCTATAGCTTACAGTAACTAAATCAGAGTGATCCAGCCCTACATGTAGCAACAACGGGTCCGCCAGACCCTCCCGCTCGGCGGACGTTCAGCCGACAGTAGTGCGTGTGTACAGTAGTGCGTCTGTTTGTTCAGAAACAGCCTTATCAGTCCGCCGACAGCGCGTACACACGCGCTACTGTCGGCTAAAAGTCCACCCAGCAGGAGGGTCTGACGGACCCGTTGTTGGCGGCCGTAGTGCGTGTGTACGCACCTTAATACACACAACATGCCTTAAAATGCGTACATCTGCAGTAAATTAAACCGTACATTAACATAATAATGCTCATAGTCCTCAATTCACTAAGCTTTATCAACTGTTTGATAATTTACTTCATGAGTAAAATCTAATTTTGAATTCACTAAGGTGCTCAAGATTTATCGAATGGTTTATCGATAAAATGATCAATAAATCTATAACAAGTTAGTGAATTCAAAAATAGATTTTACTCATGAGGTAAATTATCAAACGTTTGATAAAACTAAGTGAATTGAGGCCACAGTGTATGGAAGACTGCATGCTGTAAGTTGAAGGGGGGGGGGGGGGGGGTTGTAATGTGCAAATGCATTAAATGTGAACATGCCTCTTCAGTAACATGGGCTATCATTTTTTAATGCATTTGCGCAATGAGGAAAAAACATAAGATTGATGTAGTAGACGTGATCCCACAATCCTTGTCCTGTTGCCAGTTTGTCTATCCCCACCTCCCCCTCCTTCCTGATTCTATAATGCCTCTACTGATGTGATAAGACAGAGTAAGATTAAATTTCGTGTTTTGTTTTCGTGTCTTCACAAGTTCTCAGATTTCTTTGGTCTTACGCCCGGAACACACCATGCAATTTCCCATCACGTGGGTCACAACGATTATTTCCGACAGGTCCAATCTGATTTCCGTCGTTTTTTCAATCACTTATATAGAAAATCGATCAGAAAAACGATTGGAAATCAGATCGGACCCGTTGGAAATATTCGATTCGACCCTTCTGTCTGACTTGAAATTACGTGATGTGTACCAGGCATTATACACAGGATAGCGTTAGATGTGGTAGAGTCAGAATTTTTATAGTGGGAAACATGGCAGCGCTTTCAAACAAAACTTATACCAGACAAGACAAATAACATTTATATCACGCTTTTCTCCTGGCGGACTTGAATGATTTATCTGCATTGATATGCGGACCCCAACAACTGGGCTACATCACACGCCCAGCACTCACTACAGGCAAAAGGGGGTGGGGGTAAACTTATACCTGAATGATTTATCTGCATTGATGTGCAGAGCCCCACTGGACTGCATTACACACCCAGCACTCACTACAGGCAAAAGGGGAGTGAACTTATACCTGAATGATTTATCTGCATTGATGTGCAGAGCCCCACTGGACTGCATTACACACCTAGCACTCACTACAGGTAAAGGGGGGTGAAATTGCCTGATGTGTACCAGGCATTATACACAGGATAGCATTAGATGTGGAGTCAGAATTTTTATTTGCAGAACTTTGCACTGCATTCATACTGTTTTTAGTAGTTCCATGCTGCATTTTTACTGTTGAAAGAAACGTCTGTGGTAAATGGCCACAGATCGTAAATTCTTATGTAATCACAAAATATGTAAACTACAGAGCTATTTGCAGTATAAAAAAATAAGACAGTTACTGGAAACCAGGATGAGAGGTTCTGAGAACTTGCACTGGCCCCAGGGCACACAGAGTTGCTCCAGTAAACCTTCATTGTTGAACTGGAAAAGATGCATTTCCCACTTGAGCATAGTTTTGGGGCAAGCTTTTGGTAGTTCTTGCTGTGTACTTTCTGGGCCTGTTTTTCCAAGTATCTTCAGGCTGAAGACCAAAAGTGATATCACAAACCTGCTGTAGAATTATTATTCTGTTTTGTTACATGATGCCCTGTGCAGAATTCTTCTGTCATCTTCCAAACCTGAATAAATTCACAGCTAATAAATATTACGGTAAGTGTAACTACCGTTATGAAGTAAGATCATACTTTCCTTCACTTGCGCTGTACATTGGTTGTCAGTCAGTGTAACCATCCCTAATACTAGGTACACACCATACAATTTTTTGTGTTAGATGGTTCAATAGATAATTTCCAACATGTCCGATCTTATTTTCGTTCATTTTTCTGATCGATTTCTCATAGACATGAATGGAAGTAGATAAGAAATAACAGAATAAAATTGGAAAATTGATTGCATAACACATCTTCACTTGGTGGACATAATGAAGGGACCTCTGAGGCCCGTTTTATACTTTTAATACTATGTTGCAATCGTTTTTCAATCGCACTGTAAAATTCCCGAGAGGTTGCACCCCACAGTAACGTTGTGAGGCGTACGGTACAATGAAAGTGCCTCTCTTTCGAGGTAAACGTGCATATCGTACTATTTACGCACTGCATGTAGTGTGTTATTGTGTTCGTACCTGTATCATTGCTTCTACGTTGCAATGCAACTAATTTATGCAATAGTAAAAGAACCCTCAAAGCTCGTTTGTGCTAGGTTCAAAGCGATCTCCTGCACAGGGAATAGCAGCCTGTTAAAATTAATAGGCTGCTCCAGATTCAAATGTGAGGGAAAAAAATGCAAGGTCGTTTGCAGCTTTTTGCATTGTACATGCAAATCCCCATAGCCATGCATGGCCCAGCTAGAGGGATTCAGACTGTCTCAGAGACACATTCCGGTATCAGTGAAGACAAGCTCTTATAGTGAGCACTGGACTGGATTCAAAACTTGGCATATGCCTAAAGGAACCGGTGTTGCAAAAGTGGATGGTTCCCTCCTTGTCCTAACTCTATTTGCGGCAACCCCATAAGCTCCAGTAGCTCTAGCCATCCAGCCGCTTTGAGGTTGCTACATTTGTAAATGTAACTCTGGCCGTGATGTGGGGCGAATGTGATTTCACGCCTATGTCATGTAAATCACATTCGCCTCACACCAGACGAATGGACAATATGTATAATTCAGTAGGATTTTTGTGCCTACAGGCACCTGACGCTTAAATCCAGCAGTGGGGAAAAAGTATAATGTGAATGTGTATATCTGTCCATCCCTCAGTTAACATAACTATTCTTGAACCTCTACCACGAGTCAGGTTTCTGTGAAAGTAGGAATGCAATGAATCCAGATAGCAGCACCACACATCTGTGTGTTGCATCGCATATAGTTGATGAAATGTTTCACTGTACTCTTAATGTAGGTGTTATGCGGTACATGCACTGCATGCAGTACATTAGGATACCGCACTCCTTCAGACCGCATCGGCCACACTGAACATCTCAATGCTTTTGGATTGCAGTGCAATGCGGTCGCTTCTGTCTTTACACTCCCTCTTGCGATGTGGACACTAAACCTTTATCCCCTAGGGCTTTTAGGGAGGACAATGAAAAGGGAGGGGGACTTTCCCTGGATTACCAAGCTCTTGAAGAACATAAACGGAAACTTGACAGACCACTCCAGTGAACTATCAAGCTTAGTCATGTGACATCTTGATTTAAAGTAAACTGTAACCAAGGATTGAACGTCACATTAATCAGTAGCTAAAACCCCTTTTCCCAAATCATTTCTCAGATAGATCATCAGAAAGGTCTGTATGACTGATATTGTGGTGAAACCCCTCCCACAGTGAATGTCAGGTCCTGGCAGTGTTGTTTGTAAACCTTGTTGCATTGTGGAAAATTACAGCTGTGTCCAACTGCCAAGCAACCAGTATCTCTATCTATATTTCTCCTATTGCATTGTTAGGGGGTGTGGTTATAACAGTTGGTGCTGTCTTTTTTTTTTTTTTATTCTTGTCTGCCAGTAGTAAAGATGATGATGTGCAGGCTCATTGTGGATCAAACAACATGAACAAATTACATAGCGAATATCAATCATTTCTTAACTTCTCACTTTGCAATGTATTTTATTTCCCCCTTTTTGCTAATGTTCCTTTAATTTTGAGACCGACAACTAGGGGCAGTTGTTAAGATGCTTACACATGCACAATAAATTCAGGATATTGTTGAGGAGGATAAATTGCTGTCTTTTAATGCTCTCAGTACTCTCCTCCTATGTATTTCCAATAGATTCAGTTGTGCCATGCGTATACTACCCAGTTTTGTGCTGGTCCCATATTGCTTAAATCGAATGCAGAAGAGTCTGCTAATGTACTCAGGACTTATAGGGGTTACTTCACAATTATATATTAATAGTCAATACGCCAAATATCTTCAAACCTCTGCTTAGGGCATGGCGGAAAAAAAGTGTATATGTATATGCTTGCAAAAGTATTCAGCCCCCTTCAAGTTTTCCACATTTTGTCACATTACTGCCACAAACATGAATCAATCCTATTGGAATTCGACGTGAAAGACCAATACAAAGTGGTGTACACGTGAGAAGTGGAACGAAAATCATACATGATTCCAAACATTTTTTACAAATCAATAACTGCCAAGTCGGGTGTGCGTAATTATTCAGCCCCCTTTGGTCTGAGTGCAGACAGTTGCCCATAGACATTGCCTGATGAGTGCTAATGACTAAATAGCGTGCACCTGTGTGTAATCTAATGTCAGTACAAATATCGCTGTTCTGTGACGGCATCAGAGGTTGTCTAAGAGAATATTGGGAGCAACAACACCATGAAGTCCAAAGAACACACCACACAGGTCAGGGATAAAGTTATTGAGAAATTTAAAGCAGGATTAGGCTACAAAAAGATTTCCAAAGCCTTGAACATCTCACGGAGCACTGTTCAAGCGATCATTCAGAAATGGAAGGAGTATGGCACAACTGTAAACCTACCAAGACAAGGCCATCCACCTAAACTCACAGGCCGAACAAGGAGAGCGCTGATCATAAATGCAGTCAAGGGGCCCATGATGACTCTGGGCGAGCTGCAGAGATCTACAGCTCAGGTGGAGGAATCTGTCCATAGGACAACTATTAGTCGTGCACTGCACAAAGTTGGCCTTTATGGAAGAGTGGCAAGAAGAAAGGCATTGTTAACAGAAAGCATAAGAAGTCCCGTTTGCAGTTTGCCACAAGCCATGTGGGGGACACAGCAAACATGTGGAAGAAGGTGCTCTGGTCAGATGAGTCCAAAATGGAACTTTTTGGCCAAAATGCAAAACGCTATGTGTGGCGGAAAACTAACATTGCACATCACTCTGAACACACCATCCCCACTGCCACATATGGTGGTGGCAGAATCATGCTCGGGGGGTGCATCTCTTCAGCAGGGACAGGGAAGCTGGTCAGAGTTGATGGGAAGATGGATGGAGCCAAATACAGGGCAATCTTGGAAGGAAACCTCTTGGAGTCTGCAAAAGACTTGAGACTGGGGCGGAGGTTCACCTTCCAGCAGGACAACGACCCTAAACATAAAGCCAGGGCAACAATTGAATGGTTTAAAACAAAACATATCCATGTGTTAGACTGGCCCAGTCAAAGTCCAGATCTAAACCCAATCGAGAATCTGTGGCAAGATCTAAAAACTGCTGTTCACAAACGCTGTCCATCTAATCTGACTGAGCTGGGGCTGTTTTGCAAAGAAGAATGGGCAAGGATTTCAGTCTCTAGATGTGCAAAGCTGGTAGAGACATACCCTAAAAGACTGGCAGCTGTAATTGCAGCAAAAGGTGGTTCTACAAAGTATTGACTCGGGGGCTGAATAATTACACACACCCCACTTTGCAGTTATTTGTAAAAAATATTTGGAATGATGTATGATTTTCGTTCCACTTATCACGTGTACATCACTTTGTACTGGTCCTTCACGTGGAATTCCAATAAAATTTGATTCCTGTTTGTGGCAGTAATATGACAAAATGTGGAAAACTTCAAGGGGGCCGAATACTTTTGCAAGCCACTGTAAAAGCTTGGCGGATGAGCTTTTTCTCCATAGGCCTTATCAAAGGACTAGAGGACATGATCTGCCATGGAGGAAAAATGTTTTAGCCATTTATTTTGGAAAGGGTTCTTTACAGTAAGAGTGATTAAGATGTGGAATGCATTGCCACAGGAAGTAGTTATGGCAAATCCTATACCTGCATTTACAGGGGGATTAGATGCTTTCCTTGCATTTGAGACATCCATGGCTACAATTACTAGGTAATGCCCAATAATGTAGAACCAGGGATTTTATCTGATTGCCATCTGGAGTCGGGAAGGATTTTTTTTTTTCCCTTTTGGGGCTAATTGGACCATGCCTTGTAAGGGTTTTTCGCCTTCCTCTGGATTAACAGGGATAAGTGAGGGAGCAGGCTGGTGTGTTGTACTTTGTTCTCTGGTTGAACTCGATGGACGTATGTCTTTTTTTCAACCCAAATAACTATGTAATATTTACTGCTATAGGTAAGCGAATGTTAACTAGCTGATGGTCTGGCATTGCTCGGGTATATATTTGGCTGGTGTTGCCTCCGCCCACTTTTTTCTAACCCTAACACAATTACTCAATGACCTAGTTTGTGAGCTTTGCAGTCTTTGGCATCAATAATTTTGCATTGAAATGAAACAAATCTGATTGGCTGTTTGTGGTTCCACCCCCTTTTCTAAATTTGAACCACAGTCACCCAATGGCCAACTGTACCAGGTTTGAGGCTTGTGCCATTAACAGTGCAAGAATGACAGCCATTAAATATTCCTCTTGAAAATCAATAGGCAAGTTTTGATTGGCTTTTGTAGGCCCCACCCACTTTTCTGAATATTAATCCCAGTTACCAACTTTGCAAAGTTTGGGAACCCTGCCATTAACAGTGTAGGAATGGCTGCAGTTTAATTTTCCCCAGTGAAATTTGTATTTGTTTCCGCCCACTTTTTGGTTATCGGGATAAAAAGTATCCTATATGTTGTTCCAGGTACTTTGTGTGTGCCAAATTTCATTCGAATCCGTTTAGCCATTGTTGCGTGATTAACAAACAAACATCCAAACTTTCACATTTATAATGTTAGTAAGATAATGAAAAGCACAATTTTTGTTTTTAAATTTGTTTTCCACAAATATGCTTTCATCAGGGGTGTACACAGTGTGCTGATTAAATGCAATGATTAGAACAGTAATCTGTTTAGGTCTGAAAATAATGTAATGATGGTACGGTTCTCGTATGTCGCTTCTAGAATGAACATTCAGTATTTAGCCTGTCTTTCTTGGTAATTTTGCAGTGTAATGGCTTTGATTGTGTGCCAGTGAGATTAGCGGCTTGCCTCTGGTATGCACATAGTTTTTTGTTTTGTACTGAATGCTTCATGTGTCATTAACTGTAGATTTAGATTTCTAATAGTAAGAGCTGGACGGCAGCCAGGCCAAATGAATTGAGACACCTTTTTTTTTTTTTTTTTAACGTTGTTTACCACAGACCTGCAGGTTTTTACTTTTACCCCTTCTGCATAAATAAATTGAAGCAGATCTGAGAAGGAATTGTTTTTTTTGTTTTTTCTTGTGGCCTAAAAGTTGTTTTTTTTTTTTTGTTTGTTTTTTGGAAGTCCATTTCCAAGTGAAAAAAATCTTGCCCTCCCTAACCCCATCTCTACTTGCAGTGTCTTGAAGAATCTATATACGGTATATAAAATTGGATGTATGTGCCGCCATCACTTGGAAACACCTTGACCGATTTCAACAAAACTTGGTATACAGATCACTTACATCCTGGGAAGATATTTTCTGGGGGTCTTCTGCCCCCCTTGCACACCTTTGTGGAACCACAGCCAATGAGATTTCGCCTATTCACATCAATGCAAAAATTTAGAAGGCTGCCATTTTTCACTGTAATAAAGCCAGAGTCCCCAAACTTGGCATATTTGGTCCCTCGATGACCGAGGTTAAAAATCCAGGGAAAGTGGTGGAGCCAATCAAATTTCAGATATTTATTTTAAAAGGTCCGTGCACACATCCAATTTGTATCTGCTGATCACTGGCCAATTTTACAACTTTAGTGTAGTATGAGAGCATACCTTCACAGGCTGTTCGTAGTATTCAAAATGTGTTGGCCCTCATGCTGCATGGCAGTGGTAAAATTGGCCAGTCATCTGCAGATTAGAATTGGATGTGTGTATTCTTAGGGCTGGTTTACATGGACGCTTGGCGGGCGTTTACCACCAGTGTCCGGGATCCTTTGTTAAATACTACTGAATGCGTAGTATTCTAGTGAATGAGTGTTTGTATCTGGCTTTTTACCAGTGTTTGCCCAAACGTGGCATTCTGATCCCGATTTTCCCTGTCGCTTCAGGTCACCCTGGATGCTACATGCGGCGTCCAGGGTCGATTACCGCTGCGTCTTCGTGTCCCCCCTGGGGGACGAATAACGCAGAGCACGATGGGTAGCTGCCGAAAGCCCGAACAAGATGCTGCTGGAAGCTGGGCAGAAGTCAGTGAACCAGCCCTTAAGCTGGGTACACACGTTGCGATTTCACGCTCGATATGCGGGATCGATCGATTATGTTTGGTCGGGTTTCGATCGATACGGCCATCGATTTTGCATACTTAACATGCAAAATCAATGGCTGTATCGATCGAAACCTGATCTAACATGTCGGAAATAATCGATCCCACGGATCGAGCAGGAAATCGCAACTTGTACCCAGCATAAGACTCTTAATGGCAGGGTTCTCAAACTGGGCAACTGGGATTAATATTCAGGTAAGTAAATGGGCCTACAACAGCCAATCTAAATTCACCTATTTATTTTCTAGGGGAATATTTAAATTTCTGCCATTCTTACACTGTTAATGACAGAGGCTGAAACCTGGTACAGTCGGTCATTGGGTGTCTGGAGTTCAATTCAGAAAAGGTGGAGGAGCCACAGGTAGCCATTCAGAAACGTTTGTTTGATTTCAATGAGAACATTTAATTTGCCCCCATTCTCACATTTATAGATGCCTAGGAGCCTAAACTTTCAAACTTGGTCATTGAGTGACTGTGTGTCAAGGTTAGAAAAAGTAGCCGGAGACAACAACCAAATGCATACCTGAGCAACGCCGGGTCATTTAGTAATGAATAAAATGTATTTTTTTTAATATTTATGAATTGTTTACTTAGTTTTGCTTGTTTTTAAAATCTTTCCTCACGCTAATTTACACTCTGAAATGTATCACAGGTGGTGACATCTTTACTCCTGTCAGGTGAGCTCTGAGGAATGTTTGTTCATGAGAGTTCCAAAGCCAGTACAAAATATACATGGTCTCCCAGAAAGCTATGGGTGTAGAATTCCATATACAGTGGAGGAAATAATTATTTGACCCCTCACTGATTTTGTAAGTTTTACGAATGACAAAGAAATGAAGTCTCAGAACAGTATCATTTCAATGGTAGGTTTATTTTAACAGTGGCAGATAGCACATCAAAAGGAAAATTGAAAAAATAACCTTAAATAAAAGATAGCAACTGATTTGCATTTTGAGTGAAATAAGTTTTTGAGCCCTCTAACAATAAAAGACTTAAAGAGACACTGAAGCGAAAAAAAAATTATGATATTATGATTTGTATGTGTAGTACAGCTAAGAAATAAAACATTAAGATCAGATACATCAGTCTAATTGTTTCCAGTACAGGAAGAGTTGAGAAACTCCAGTTGTTATCGCTATGCAAACAAGCCATTAAGCTCTCCGACTAAGTTAGTCGTGGAGAGGGCTGTTATCTGACTTTTATTATCTCAACTGTAAGTGAACTGTTTACTTTTTCTCTGCTAGAGGAGAGGTCATTAGTTCACAGACTGCTCTGAAAGACTCATTTTGAATGCTGAGTGTTGTGTAATCTGCACATATTATAGAATAATGCGATGTTAGAAAAAACACTATATACCTGAAAATTAAAAGTATGAGAATATTTTCTTTGCTGCTAATCTTCTAGAAATTATTCATAGTACACAACCAATTCATTATATCATATTTTTTTTTCGCTTCAGTGTCTCTTTAATACTTAGTGGAAAAACCCTTGTTTGCAAGCACAGAGGTCAAACGTTTCTTGTAATTGATGACCAAGTTTGCACACATTTTAGGAGGAATGTTGGTCCACTCCTCTTTGCAGATCATCTCTAAATCCCTAAGGTTTCGAGGCTGTCTCTGTGCAACTCTGAGCTTGAGCTCCCTCCATAGGTTTTCTATTGGATTAAGGTCCGGAGACTGACTAGGCCACTCCATGACCTTAATGTGCTGCTTCTTGAGCCACTCCTTTGTTGCCTTTTCTGTATGTTTTGGGTCATTGTCGTGCTGGAACACCCATCCACGACCCATTTTCAGTTTCCTGGCAGAGGGAAGGAGGTTGTCGTTCAGGATTTCACGATACATGGCTCCGTCCATTTTCCTGTTAATGCGATTAAGTTGTCCTGTGCCCTTAGCAGAAAAACACCCCCAAAGCAAAATGTTTCCACCCCCATGCTTGAAGGTGGGGACGGTGTTTTGGGGGTCATAGGCAGCATTTTTCTTCCTCCAAACACAGTGAGTTGAGTTAATGCCAAAGAGCTCTATTTTGGTCTCATCAGACCACAGCACCTTCTCCCAGTTACTCACAGAATCATTCAGGTGTTCATTGGCAAACTTCAGACGGGCCTGCACATGTGCCTTCTTGAGCAGGGGGACCTTGCGAGCCCTACAGGATTTTAATCCATTGCGGTGTAATGTGTTTCCAATGGTTTTCTTGGTGACTGTGGTCCCTGCTAATTTGAGGTCATTCACTAACTCCTCCCGTGTAGTTCTAGGATGCTTTTTCACCTTTCTCAGAACGATTGACACCCCACGAGGTGAGATCTTGCGTGGAGCCCCAGAGCGAGGTCGATTGGTGGTCATTTTGTGCTCCTTCCATTTTCGAACAATCGCACCAACAGTTGTCACCTTCTCTCCCAGCTTCTTGCTAATGGTTTTGTAGCCCATTCCAGCCTTGTGCAGGTCTACAATTTTGTCTCTGCCATCCTTGGACAGCTCTTTGGTCTTTCCCATGTTGGAGAGTTTGGAGTCTGCTTGATTAATTGATTCTGTGGACAGGTGTCTTTTATACAGGTGACTAGTTAAGACAGGTGTCCTTAATGAGGGTGACTAATTGAGTAGAAGTGTCTAACCACTCTGTGGGAGCCAGAACGCTTAATGGTTAGTAGGGGTTCAAAAACTTATTTCACTCAATGAAATGCAAATCAGTTGCTATCTTTTATTTAAGGTTATTTTTTCGATTTTCCTTTTGATGTGCTATCTGCCACTGTTAAAATAAACCTACCATTGAAATTATACTGTTCTGAGACTTTTCATTTCTTTGTCATTGGACAAACTTACAAAATCAGTGAGGGGTCAAATAATTATTTCCTCCACTGTAGCTAAACAGCCTAGGCTAAGCATCACTGGAAGGATATGATTACATTACAAGATATAGATTAAGGAAGTGTTTCTGGTGCTGAAACCAGGAAAATTACCATAAAAGTGGATATCCTGCATAGTTCACTGCATTCAATTTTAATATGCAGATGACTGGCAACTTTTACCACTGCCATGTACTAGAGAGCCAACAGACTTTGAATACTATGAGCAGACTGTGTAGGTATGCTCACATAGTACATGAAAGTGGTAAAATTGGCCAGTCATCTGCAGATAAAAATTGGTTGTGTACGGACCTTTAGGGCTCTCACATTAAGATGTTGCGTTTGATGCGACGTTAAGGTCGCACAACGTGCCCCTAACGCAGCGCATGTAGGTTATAAAATTGGACGTTATTTTGTGCTATGTGTCTCTTGGTGCGCCGTTTTCATTGCATACTGATGGAACGAAAACGGCGCATGTGTTACATTAAAAATAAACTTACTGAGCATGTGCAACACAAGTAACGCAGCAAATGTATTGCTAAACGCACAGCATGCAGCACTTTCTAAATATTGCTACACGTTGCACACAACGCAACGTGTGCACTGTGAATGTCGCACAGACTTTGCATTGCTGTGCGTTAGTCTGCGTTGGAACATTTTCTAACGTACGACTTTAACGTCGCACTGTGAAAGAGGCCTTACACTGCTACTGCTTATAGAGTATTCCCCTAGTGGCTGCAACTCAAGCGCTTTGAGTCCACCAGGACAAAGGCGCAATATGTTAACTGTCTTGTCTTGCTACGCTGTCGCACAAAAGCATTGCATCCCTATGGAACTGTCACATTGTGTGCGGTGGGTCACGACACAGCAGTGCATGCAGTATATTTACAGTATGACGTGCGGGTTTACCACTTAACTGAGGCATATGCTCATTGTTCTGCATCAGTAATGGTGTAACCTTTTAAGACTTGTGCGATTGCAGAACAATCGCACCGCTACAGACTGAAGTGTGGAAAAGGGGCCTTATTGTTCCAAATGCACATACCAATAGCTCAGAATCTGGGGTGGGGCAGGGCTAAATAGCAAACTGGGCCCAATCCAATTCCCTTTTTCTCTCACGTTTTCTCCTAGGACAAAATGTTTCATTCTCTGTTTTAAAACAACTTTTCTGCACCCTGCAATTGAAAAAGTACCAAAAAGTAGGTAATAAAGTACTGTCCAAATTATTGTGGGGATTTTCTCGCTTACTGGTGGCTTAAATGGCATTTTACTTATAGATGTGAAAATATAATTATGCTGAGAATACGCAATGAGATTTTTCAGCAGATTTACTGTCTGATCGTTTTTCTGATTGATTTCCATTCACTTCTATTCTATAAAATTGATTACAAAAACGATCGAAATCTGCCCCCCAAAAAAACTCTTGGTGTATTCCCAGCAATAGGAGAGATAGTGAATTAGATAAGGCCCTATGTGTAGATTTATGTAAACAAACCTCTCAGGTTGGAGGTGTCTGTCAAGAAAGAATTGCTGATAATAAATGACATTGCACTTCTGATAATAACCTGGCTGTTAGATAACTATATGTACATTACTGTGGTTACATAGTATAAACATGTCACTTTTAGAGGTACATGTCGTATTTTACCTCTGTGTCCTCGGGAACAAAGCTCCTGCATACTTCAATATAGCAATATGGGAGTCTTAAAAGTAACATTCAGAAACCAATTTCATAGCAGAGTGAAGTAAAACTAAGGAGCTGTTAATGCTAATTCTGATCCAGTTCTGTATCCTGCCTCAAGAAAGCTTTCAATAAACTACCATATGTACAATTGATCATTAGGTATTACCTGAAGGGTCAGCTGCATAGTATACTGGTAAGGCTGTTGCCTTTGATGTGGGTTTGAGCAGGAATCCCGGCTCAAGCCAATACATAAAAACAGTAAGGTGTCTTTGGTCAAGCCTCACTAATGATCCTGGTTGCCCATGGGGTGCGCTTTAAGTGGATACAGCCAGAAGCACTTTGATTCTGACCAGGAGAAAAGCACAATATAAATGTTCTGTATCTTTTCTTGAATCAATGTTTGTTGATTTGATAAAATTAACTATAAACCGTACCTCCATTTGCCCTGTTTAATGTATTTTTAATTTGGGGGCGGGGGTGTTTCTACAGCTTGTTTCTTTTTTCATAAGGCAGCTGGTGGTTTTTAATAAATTGCATTTCGCTGCTTCACCTGACTCGTGCATTTTAACACATAAGTACACACGTAATAAATGTGGTATAAGTAGAAATGCGGCCTATTGGCAAGTTGGCTTTATTCAAGAGACCTGCCATGCCATTTGTTTCCAGTTTGTTTTCACGGCTCTCTAATTTTGTTAAAATGCAAGTGTTGTCTATTGCAGCCAAATTATGTTTTGTTTGCTTGTTTTTAACTCTTCAGTCTAAAGGAATGCCAGCTATGCATTGGTTGCTATGTGCAACACCCCCAGGCTTATAAAGCCTGAGTGTTGATAATGTTTTGGGTTTTTTGGCTATGAATTTTGTATGTTCTATGTATAGTTTCATGCAAATCTTCTAATTTCTTGCACCCCTCTTTCTGTTCAGTCTCTCACAGCCAAATAACACGTCTGTACAGCCGGTTCACCAGTCTTGATAAGGGGGAGAATGGAACCTTAAGGTAGGTGCCAGCTGGCTTGAAGCTTTGTTCCAAACCGTATACTTTACCCGCTTAGATGCCAAATCGTAATTGACCTGCTTTCTGTACATGTATGACAAATGGGGATGGATGATCGACAAGATGCAAATAGTTGATGCAGGATTCTGCAAATTTATGCAGCGTAACCTGAGAGGTATATATAGGCTGCCACATTTATTTCCTTCTAAACAATGCCAGTTGCCTGGCATCCTGCTGATCTTAAATGCGTCAGTAGTGTCTGAATCACGCATCTGAAACAAGCATGCTGCAAATGCAGTTAGATTTTAAGAAAACCTGAGACGACAAAAGGAAAAGGGTTTTAATTTTTTACTTACCCGGGGCTTCCTCCAGCCCCATAAGCATCGCTGAGCCCCTCGCCGTGCTCCTGGGTGCCTCCATTCTGCTAGAGTTCCAGGTAACTGGCTTAGCCACGCCAATCTGGCTCTTCTGCACATGTGCAGAAGAGACCGACTGGCATGACTGAGCCAAGTTACCGGGACCACTAGCAGAAGAATGGAGGCACCCGGGAGGATAGCAAGGGGCTCAGTGGTGCTTAAAGCGGACCCAAACTAAACATTTTTTTAAATTAAAGATATTTAGTTGCATCACTCTAACACATACAAAGATACATAAACACTCCTTCAAACCTATAAGCATTTCAGTGCATGCTGTTTGCCCTTCTCTTTTCAGAACTAGAGTTATACAGGGGGCAGCCATTAGCAATTCCTCCATTGCCGGACACCACCTATCCCACCAGTTTGCCGGATTTTGTCCCGGCAATTTGAAAGGAAGGGAGGGGTTCCTCCAATAAATGTAAAATATTTTATATTTGTCATCATGCAGCTGAAAAAAGGCTGCTATTTATTAGTATAATTTAGAAAATAGATTCTATTTCTGAAATCTTGTATTTTTAATTCGGGTCCACTTTAAGGTGCTGGAGGAAGCCCCAGCTATGTATAAAATTAAAATCTTGGGTACACTTTAAGTCAAACCTCTGATCTACATGCCTGTCATAGGGTGTAAGACTAAAGCCTCTTTTCTGCGGATATCTGAGCTGCTCATTGTCAATTGCTGACACATGTCAGTGTTACCGTGCAGCAATAAACCGTCTCGTATCATTTCTGAGCACAGCAACTGGGGAAGGGGGGCTTGTCTGCTGCCCGTGCAGAGCGCCAGCAAGTGCCCTGCCTATGGACAGAAGCTGGTGACAGGTGGTGTATTCACTGCCTGTCATGTGCTCATGGAAAATAAGCCTTAGGCTGCTTACACACTAAGACGTTACAGGCGCACGTTAGTGCGCCTGTAACGCTCCCCCAACGCACAGCAATGTAACACAAGTGAGCTGTTCACACAGCCCAAGTTGCGTTACATGTAACGCTGCACGTTCTGCCGAAAGTGCAGCATGCTACGGCGTTAGAGTGGCTATAGCCGCGTTAGACTGTTTGCACATGCTCAGTGGGGGGGGAGGGGGGACGGAGAGGAGGCGGGGAGATGCAGCTACAGTAGCCGCGCACATGGCTACTTAATATTCACTGCTCTGGCGGCCGCTAATTGGCTGGCGAGTGTCTCGCTCCGCATCACGTGATCCCGCCGGCCAATCAGCGCCACTCTAGGAGACCTTATACGGATAGAGCCGCCTAACGCGGCTCACTCTACCGTCCTCTCCCGCACCACCATATGTTGCGTTAGGTGCACGTTATGCGACCTTAACGTAGCACCTAACGCAACGTCTTGGTGTGCAAGTAGCCTTAAAGTATTAGAGGCAAAGGACCAGCAGGACGGCCAGATAATGTGCATTGTTTAGAAGGAAATAAATATGGCAGCCTCCATATCCCTCTCAGGCCAATTGCCATTAAAGAGTGATTTATGCATCACAGATGTGTACATTAAAGGACAATTGTAACAAGGGGATATAGAGGCTGCCATCTTTATTTCCTTTTAAACAATACCAGTTGCCTGTAATACTTTTAGCAATAAACCATGAACAAGCATATGCAGATCAGCTGCTTCTGACATTATTGTCAATTTTTAAAGATTAGCCACATGGTTGTTTCTGTTATTCAGACACCACTGCAGCCGAATAGATCAGCAGGACTGCCAGGCAACTGGTATTGTTTAAAAGGCAATAAATATGGCAGCCTGCATAGACTTCTCACTTCAGTTGTGCCCACTCAAACATCTAGTACAAGAAAGATCTTTGGTTTGCTGAGAAAATTCTTTCCCTAGGAAGAATTGTTTCAAACGAGCCGTATGTTAGTGTCACATATCATGGTAATGTTGCTAAATGGTGTTCTTTACAGCATTTTCAGCCAATGCTTGTGAGCTCTAAACGAACAAATAGTCCCTGTATTTGTAGACAGTACTCAGCAGCGTATGTGGGCTACTCTATAGATGATTAGTTCACTGTAAATGCTTGCCAGCCTACCATTTGCAGCACACGGTATATGTCATGTCCCCGCTCTGCAGATGACTTCTTTTTTTTATTTTTATTTTTTTTTACTCTCCCCTAAAATCACCTCCTCCCGTTCACATATATAGAATGTTCCCCTCCCCTGGAATTCACTTCTAAAACACGTCAGTCTCTCTAAAAACTTTGCAACCTTCAAACACACCCTTTTAAAACGCACTTTTTTCAGACAATCACATAATCTATCCTAGACCATTTTATTTTCTGACTCTGGCTAGGCTGTGCTCCTGTATAGGATGCAATAACACAACACCCTGGTGTTACCTTCCTTAAAGAGAACCAGAGACCAAGCACCCTCATGTATTTTATTACATTTTTCAGTGGGAACATGACAGTAAACACCTACCCTGCTTTTAGGTTCATTCTTCTCTGCTCAATCTGCCTTGTATCAGCTGTGATAAGAATCCCTGACTGAGCATTCAGTCTAGGTTTCACCTGGAATCATTATAGCTGAGTCATTCTTTTGTGAAGTCTTTTCAAGCCCGCCCCCTCCTGACTCAGCTTTCCTGCTTTGCATACTGAGAGCTCTGACATGGAAGGGGCTGCTTCTGCCAGAAAGAAGCTCTGAAACAATAGACAAGTGTGACTGCTGTGTGATCTGTGGGCACTGACTTTGCAGTCATCATTATTATTTATGCAGTTTCATTCCTATGAGAGGCACTTCCTACAGGTAGCTGTTAAAAAAAAAAGGCACACTAGAGCGGCAAAATTATCGAGTAGAGCATTTATTCTACACAAGCTATCGACTGATATGTTTATTTTGTGTGAAACGTTCATCTCTGGTTCCCTTTTAAAGGGAAACTAAACTGAGAAGGATATGGATTTTTCCTTTTAAAATACCAGTTGCCTGACTCTCCTGCTGATCCTGTGTCTCTAATACTTTTAGCCACAGCCCCTCAACAAGCATGCAGATCAGGTGCTCTGACTGAAGTCAGACTGGATTAGCTGCATGCTTGTTTCAGGTGTGTGATTTAGCCACTACTGCAGCCAAAGAGATACAAAATTAGATACTTACCTGAAGAGAGGAAAGCATCAGGATCCTATTGAGGCTTCTCTCGGTACTCTGATGTTGTACCAGAGAAGGAGCGCGGCTCCGATGTAGAGAGCCGCGCTCAGTGACGTTGGACATTGGACCACCGAGGGAAGCCTTAATAGGATCCTGAGGCTTCCCTCTCTTCAGGTTAGTATTTTATTTTTAACCGGAGCTTCGGCTTGGGATAACTTTTTAAGACTCTAAGCTCAGAAGGTCAGGGTTCACTTCTGTGTGTCCTGTAAGTTGCTGTACATTTTTTTTTTTTTGTAACTCTAGTTTTTATTAAAGAATTATATTAATACATGAAGACCGTATGATAGTTGCTGTACATTTTTGTTTATTACTAAACAATTATCACTAGAACTTAACCACTTAACCCCACGCGGTACAAATTTCTCCGTCCCTTTTTCCCCTTCCTAAAAAAACAGGGACGGAGAAATCCGTACCGCCGCTGTCCGCGCTCCCGCCGCTCGTGCGCGCGCTCCCGCCGCTTGTGCACGCCGCCGCCCGCTCGCCCGGAGATCAATGAACGGGAAAATTCATTCCCGTTCGTTGATCTAAGCCCCCGCAATGATCTGCTGCTCCTTTGAGAAACCGCGCGATCATTGTGATTTGCCCAGCCTCGTACTGCTTCCTGTAAGCGTCCTGGACGCTTACAGGTCGCATGCAAACAAACACACTGTGGCCATCTTGTGGCCAAATAGTAAAACTACACCCTAAAGCATTTTACATATACAAACACATTAGTTTTACACAATAAATTAACTCATTACCTCCCACACTCCCCAATTTTTTATTATTATTTTTTTTTGTAATTACAAAAAAAAAAATACAGTAAAAAAAAAAAAAACATAAATAGTTACCTTAGGGACTGAACTTTTTAAATATTTATGTCAAGAGGGTATAACACTGTTACTTTATAAACTCCGGGCTTGTAATTAGGGATGGATGCAAAACTGAAAAAATGCACCTTTTTATTTCCAAATAAAATTGCCGCCAAACATTGTGATAGGGACATAATTTAAATGGTTTTATAACCGGGACAAATGGGCAAATACATTTCATGGGTTTTAATTACAGTAGCCTGCATTATTTAAAAACTAATGGCTGAAAAATAATTTTTTCCCACATTTTTTTTCCTATTTTCCCATTAAAACACATTTAGGGCTGGTGCACACCAAAACCCGCTAGCAGATCCGCAAAATGCTAGCAGATTTTTAAACGCTTTTTTTTATTTTTATGAGGCGTTTTGCGGATTGCTGCTGCGGTTTTCAGTATAGTAGATTTCATATATTGTTACAGTAAAGCTGTTACTGAACAGCTTCTGTAACAAAAACGCCTGCAAAACCGCTCTGAAGTGCCGTTTTTCAGAGCGGTTTGCGTTTTTCCTATACTTAACATTGAGGCAGAAACGCATCCGCAATCCAAAAAATGCCTCACCCAGGCATTTTTCGTTTCTGCAAAACGCCTGCCGCTCTGGTGTGCACCACCCCATTGAGATACATTGACCAAGCAGATCCGCAGCCGCAAGCGGATCTGAAAACGCGGAAAAAGCCGCTCGGTGTGCACCAGCCCTTAGAATAACAAAAATTCTTGGCATAATGTCCCACCTAAAGAAAGCCTAATTGGTGGCGAAAAAAACAAGATATAGTTCATTTCCCAGAACGTCACTGGGACAGCACCCCTCCTCTGAGACTTGTCTCCCCTCCCAATTCTGGACAGGAAGCTATTAAACAAACAAATTTGCATAATGGACAGCAGTACATGTATAAATACAAGCCACTTACAATGATCCTCAGTTGTTTTTCCTGTCCCGGACAGAGCTGATGGAGGGGCCTCGGTGCTCCCATGTCAGGTGGCAGGTGCAAGCGTGTGGGGCAGGCAAGGACGGGCTGAGCAGGGGACTCAGTGTGCTATGCGCCCAGCGTGGTGGAGGCTTCTCCTTGGAGTGCGGATGTTTTATGGACGGCAGAGCGCGAACCGGAAGTTCCGGCGGAAGCGCGATGACGTCATGTGCAGGCGTTCCACATGACTGGTCACATGATCAGGCCTGATTGCAGGCCTGCGGCGGTGATCATTACGGCGATTGGCTGCTGGGACAGAGGCAGCTGCTGGCAGTTGAGGAGGAGGGTAAGATTTAAAAGATCTGTTGTTTGTCCATGACTCAATGCTGTTTGGTAGATCATGGAGGATGCCGCAGGCCTTTCCTCACTGCAATCTGCAGGGACTGGCTCTGAACCCTCTCTGGTGAGACATTGTTTGCGCTGTTTCTGCGGATTATGCTGTTTAAGTTACACTGAGGGGACTGATAGTTTTTTTTTTTCTTATCTAGATATTTCAGCCTAAACTTCCAAAAGCTGACAAAGATAAGGAAAAGGATAAATCTTCTCAGTCCACTCTGAGTAAACACTCAGGGCCCGTGTTCAGGGGGGGGGGGGGGGGCGCCAGAGCACCCTGAGCAGGAGGGGAGGAGCGCAGTGAAAGGGGGCGGTATGTACAGCAGTGGAGAGAGGGGGGTCGTGTCCCCCCCCCCCTCCCCTTCCCTGCTCTGAGCACGGCTAGTCTGGTCTTCAGTAGACCAGACTAGCCGCGCGCAGAGCGTCCCTTGCGGCTGGAGGCAGGAACGGTGGTAAGTCTCCGCCCGCTGTTAGCCGCCAAGTTACCGAAGGGGAGAGCCAGGAAGGGGTGCCCCAAGGTGAGGGAGGGGGGGGGGGGGGAAGACCCCCCCCCCCTTCTCCGCCGCTGTACATACCGCCCCCTTTCACTGCACCTGACACCTAAGACCGCCCCCTTTCACTGACACCTAAGACCAATACTGGGAATACCTATAGACCTGGCTACATATACTGGGGACACCTATAGACCTGGCTACATATACTGGGGACACTTATACACCTGGCTACATATACTGGGGACACCTATACACCTGGCTACATATACTGGGGACACCTATACATCTGGCTATACTGGGGACCCCTATTCATATTGCTACATATACTGGAAATACCTATAGACCTGGCTACATATACTGGGGACACCTATACACCTGGCTACATATACTGGGGACACCTATACACCTGGCTACATATACTGGGGACACCTATACACCTGGCTACATATACTGGGGACACCTATACATCTGGCTATACTGGGGACCCCTATTCATATTGCTACATATACTGGAAATACCTATAGACCTGGCTATCTATACTGGGGACACCTGTAGACCTGGCTATCTATACTGGGGACACCTGTAGACCTGGCTATCTGTACTGGGGACACATGTAGACCTGGCTACCTGTACTAGGAACACCAATACTCCTGGTTACTTCCACTGGGGATACCTTTGACCTGTTACCTTTACTGGGGGCACCTATTTTGGGGTACCTGCTGCCATATTAACTATTTTTGGGGAACCGCTGCTGCTAAATTAAGTGTATTTTGGGGAACAGCTGCCAGATTGTGTATGTTGGGGGAACCGCTGCTTCCAGATTCTGTGTATTTTGGAGGAACCACTGCTGCAAGATTACATGTATTTTGGGGAACCACTGCCAGATTATGCATATTTTGGGCAACCGCTGCCAAATTATGTGTATGTTATGGAAACTGCTGCTGCCAGATTACGTCTATTTTGGGGGAACGACTGCCATTTTACCTGTATTTTGGAGGAACCTTTGCCAAATGGCATAGATTTTTGGTGAAATTTGGTCAGATTACATGTATTTTGGGGGGGAAACACTAAGGCAGAGCTCAAACTTCCCCGACAGACCTTTTACACCACTGCCAAGGTCATGTATATTTTGCCCCACCCATGACCACGCCCACATTCTGTTGCCTGACCACACCCATTTTCGGCGCAGCGCAGGGGTGTTTTTTTATCAGTATAAAATATGTCGGCAGTAAATGATAAGATCTTACTCTGTAAAAAATAACATGAAATGTGGGCGACACTGCTACGGGGCCCCATAATGTATTGCCCGGGGGCCCCATGAGTTGTCAGTCCGCCCCTGGTTTTGGATATACTCCTGGTACACATACTGGTTTTTCAGGGACAAAGTATTTACATATTCCCTCCCTGATGTAATGCGGTCTGGGCATTACTTCTGATTCATGTAAAGATGAGTATAAATACCTTCTGTTTTAGCAGGGAAAAATGTTTTGGGCATCTTTATAGCATTGGAACTAGTGGTGAGTGCTGGTCGTTTCCTCATTAAGTAGTACCACATCCTGCAGTACTGTGACTTTCTGTGTAACTTCAGCCAAGGACATTGTTGCATAAGCATCAGCAGTCTGTGGGGCGTAGTTACCCTGAGGCCCTGATCGTGGGGAATATTTCAGAGTTTATTGTAAGCTTTGATTCTCGCATCCGCATTAAATCAAAGCTTGAAACAGGCTGAACTGTTCTCTGTGTTTTTTGGCAATGCTAGAACAATCATCTGTCTGATCTAAATATGTTGGTTGTTGCATACATTCCATCATACGCAATATTTGAACCGGCTTCAGTCTAGTTCTCTTCCTCCTGAAGGCTGTGTGTACGTGATCATTCACGTAGAATTGTTGGTGATGTGCCTTGCAGGTAAACTTTCTGTCAAAACACAGCGAGGGAAGCATGTTGTGGTTTATCAAGCCAGTGACAGCCTGTTTCTACCTCCCTTTCCTCTTATTTAAATGTCCTTTGTGCATGTTTGGTGTGTTTTTTTTTTTTGTTTGTTTTTGTTTTTTTTTTGTTTTTTCCTTTTTCTTTTCTTTCTTCTCCATATTTGCCTGTTTAAATTCACCAACATGGAAAAAATGCATCAGTTTTCACCCACCATTTACAATAGACAGTACAGTACTCAAGATGCCCATACATCTACCGATTTGCCAAATAGTTATCGAGTTGGATGAAAAACCGGTGTTGCCAAATTGATGATGTGACCTGTATCGATCAGATATGCTGCAAGATGTCGAGCACACCGTGCACGGTAGTAACGGCGTGCGATAATCACAAATTCAACGGACACCGCCAACCGCTGTATGTAGCTGTCTCCCCATGCATTCGCCTATAATGCCTACTGTATACTATTTTTAAGCTGATCAGCGCTTTGACCCAGTCTCCGCACAGGCTCCGTGACTGCACTCACCTCTGTCATAATCAGTGTGCGCGAGCTGATGCATTCCCGGCGCACATTGATTATGACAGAGGGGACCGTGGTTACGTTTCGGTGCGGAGATGGGTCACATTGTTGTCCAGTTATGTTACCGGAGCCATTATACGTGAATGGGGGGAGGGGTGGAGCCACAAGGGAGGTGTGGTAAGAGATTGCACACTTCCCCATACACTAATATAGCGCCCCATTTAGCTTGGGCTGATTTTTCGAGGGAGGTCTTATTTTAGGAGAAACCCGATAATTAAATATTAACTATGTAAATTCTGCTCATAACCCCCCAAAAAATGATCTTTAGCAAATACTGTTTTTCTAAATGAACTGTGAATCCAGTGATACATTTGCCATATAAAACTGCTGGGCTTTACAGTGTTTCTAAAGTGTAGGATGAGAATGCCTCATTATAAAAACCTCACTTAAACTGGTCGGCACTGGATGGTGTCTGTTCATTATTGCTTGCCTAAAGTAATTACGTTCGAGCAGTGAACATTTTAATGGCTTTGTTCAAAACCCAATTATAGATCATGACTTCATTTTTAGAGTTTAATTAGTGTATTCTTTCAATTTAAAGCATGTTATTGTCTTGACTGCAGTAAATTAAGTGAATGTTTAACCTTATAGGTATGTGTTTTAGAACAAAAAATTATGGTGATTTAGTTTTTATCACCTGCTCTGTATTTCCCTCCACATCACTTCAAGGGCATTCTACCCGCACATGCGTGGTAGCAAATGAGGACAGGCCAGTGCCCTCAATGGGTTTGGTGCCTTATGTTTGATGGCTGAGTGCTCTTTGTGCTCTTTCATACAGGTAGCTGACAGTGAATTCATAGGGTTGGTCAGGACTGTAGTCCGAGTCGGAGCAATTTTGGGCACCTGGAGTCGGTGGTTTCACAAACTTGAGTCATCGTCATGTACCTTGTACTTTAAACCTGATCACTGGAGATGCACCTGATTTCTGTACAGAAGAAATCCACACTGTTCAAGGTGCAGTTTTAGGCTTGACCAAGGTGGCCTATAACGACCGCCTAAGAGGATAGTCAGATACACACCACACACACCACACACACCACACACACCACACACACCACACACACCACACACACCACACACACACACACACACACACACACACACACACACACACACACACACACACACACACACACACACACATTCTCACCCCTGCCGTGGCCGATCATTCTCTGCGCCGCTCCCCTGCCCGCCTTGTGATGTCACGCATGTCGCTCCATCCCCCCCCCCCCCCCCCCCCCCTGCATAGACACGTCTCTACAGCCGGCCAGTGATGTTGCCACAGGGGACCGGGTCCTGGTCCCCAACGGACGATATAAAGTCAAGAGTTGTGTACGCACTTTAAATAAAGCCTGATTAGGATTGCGAATATGCAAAACTGTGACTAATTGATTATCACACTTACCTGTGGCGCTAGAGGCCTTTGCTTGACTCTTTCACACTAGCTGTATTTATTCTGTATGTTTGTGTTGGCTTCCTCTAGGTACTCACTTTTACATCTACACCCCAAACCCTTAGGCAGGGTTCACAAAATTCTCATGCGAATAGGAATGTGTGAAAACACATTTGCCGCACATCTGAGAGTCAAAGGAGTCTTTAAAAAAAAATGCCACAGAAGGACCGGTATAATTTTTAATTATAGTATAGACCTGCTATAATATGGTCTCTTTTTTGTATTGTTATGCATTTAGTTGCAAATATTGATTTTATGCCAAAGCAGAGTAATAATGAATTGGCAAGGCCTCTTATGAGAAGGATTATTAGTTGAAATTAGTCATTCGTTTATAGTGATTGTGGAACCAAGAAGCTTTGTGTGGTTTAACTTAAATTTGTTTTTCCATGTGGCGGTAAAACGCTCAAAGGATTTGTGTTCCAAAGTAAATATGTGATTCAGTGAGCCAATAGTCTTGCTGGGAGACCTGTGTTGTCTGCTGCCTGGAAGTCATTGTGCTTTTCTTAGCTTTTGCCAGTTGATTGTTGTGTCGCATGCAGAGCTCACGTCCCTGCTATGGGGAGAGAAATCCTATATAATATTTTGTAGCGTGGATTGGGGGGGAGGCCCTAGAGCTGCGCAGCCGCACTCGCGCATATGCGGACTGCGCAGCCGCGGCCATTTTAGTGGAGGCAGGAGAGCCCGGGCTGTGGGGTTGGGAGCCGGCTCGCGGGGACCCGGCAGAACGACACAGAGGGCACGGATATGCCCCCTTTGTACCTCTTGCCCCCTTGTATCTCTTGTGTCTCTGTGTCCTGCTCTGTCCCCCATGTGTCTGCCTGTCCTCCCATATGACCCTTTGTACCCCTCTTGTATCTTCCTCTATGCCTCTTTGTGCCCCCCCTGTATCCTCAGTTTGTCCCTCTGTGTCCTTCTCTGCATAGGCACAGTACAGGGAGTCCCTGACATTGTGGATGGGTTGGAGGTTCGTATTGGCAGGCGTTCACAAGTCGGGAATCTTCCTGCATTTGGACTATAAGACGCAGTGACTTTTTCCCCACTTTGGGAGGAGAAAAAGTGAGTCTTATGCTGGGAATACACTGCTCGATTCTGAGCTGATAAAATAGTTAATCTCTGACATGTCCAATCACCGTTCGATCGTTTGCCGCTCGATTTTTCTCATTGAAGTGAATTGAAAAAAAGATAAGAAAAACGAGCTGAAGATAATCGTGCGGGCAAAACGATCGGGCGAAGAATCGAGCGCTAGAATTGACCCATGTGTTCCCAGCATTATAGTCCAAAAAATAGTGTGTAATTAAACTTCTTTTTTTTTTTTTTTTTTTTGTGTGTGCTCTTTGGCTAGTAAGGGTTGGTTCACACTGCAGCCCTTTTTCTGAGACTTTCAGTGCTTTGCTGATCACTGCCCGGCAATCAGCAAAGCAATGTTAGGCCTCTTGCACACTGCAAGCAAATCAGATTCAGATTCAGATTTTTAATCTGTTTTTACATCCGATTCCGATTCAGATTTTTAATCTTAACTGCATGCTGCGTTTTTTGATCCGTTTTTCTGTTGAATGTATTCAAGGAAAATCGGAAACGGAATCGGAAAACGGATTTGCAGTGTGCAGGGAGCCTTACAATGTAATGCAATGGCGCTGTTCTCACCATAGCTTTGCAATTTGTATAAAATCGCAGTTGTGCTGCATGCAGCATTTTCTGAGTGTTTATACATGAAGAAATGCTGAAAAATCTCACATACCTTCAAAAAAGTGCTTGCTTTTTGTGATTTGTAGTGTGAACTAAGCCTGAAAGGGTACAGAAAACACATTTTATGGGAAAAATCTGTAGACCCCTAAATGTGCTGAAAAACTCTCAATGTGTTCTTTAATAACTGAACTGAGGGAATCGTGGCTGATGGTGATGGAAACTGCCCTTATTTTACTATGGTTTCTTGGACATTAGATAACTCGGACATAAAACAAACCTGAATTGAGAGTGATTTTGAGGCTGACATGTTGTTTCCTTTTAAACAATGCAAATGGCCCGGCTGTCCTTCTGATCCTCTGCTTTCAGCACTTTTTGCCATAGACCATGCAGCTCAGGGCCCATATGCAATTCACTTTTTCTCATAGGTGAGACTTTCAGACCCTATCAATAAAATGCCTTTTGAGCCACCGGCAAGTACCGTAATATCTTTCCGGTGGCTCAAAAGCAGCAGGATGAATTCAGAAGAGTTTTGGGAAATATTACATGCTCCTATTCAGCTAAATGCTTCAAAACTCATTGGATGGCGCTTCACAGTGCAGATGGACAATGACCCAAAGCATACTGCAAATGCAACCAATGAGATTTTTAAGGAAAAGAAGTGGAATGTTCTGCAATGGCCAAGTCAATTGCCTGACCTGAATCCAATTGCGCATGCATTTCACTTGCTGAAGACAAAACTAAAGGGAAAATGCTCCAAGAACAAGCAGGAATTGAAGACAGTAGCAGTAGAGACCTGGCAGAGCATCACCATAGATGAAACCTGCAAGTCATTGATCGTGGTTAGGCACTCCATCAAAAAAGATGCTTGGGTGCTTTATACTGTGACATAGGCAATGTCTCCAACGTAATCGGCAATCCAATGCATCAGCACACCAATTTTTTTCAATCAATCACGCTCTTTATTGAGCCGTGTGTTTCCACAAAGGATATTAGCCAACAATTGTTTTGGGGGCCACGCAGGATCCCCCTTTATCAAGGCCTTTATCACCACATGCCTTGATAAAGGGGGACCCTGCGTGGCCCCCAAAACAATTGATGTGATGATACATTGGATTGCCCATAGATGAAACCTAGCGCCTGGTGATGTCTATGCATTCCAGACTTCAGGCTGTAATTGACTGCAAAGGATTTGCAAGAAATTATTAAAGTTTAATTTATGATTATCATTCTGTCCCATTACTTTTGGTCCCTTAACAGGTCGGAGACACATATGCAAGCTGTTTGTAATTCCCACACCATTCACCTGATTTGGATGTAAATACTCAAATTAAAGCTGACAGTCTGCAGTTAAAGAGACTCTGAAGTGAGTCTAAATTCACTTTTTTAATGTAGACATAATCCCTGCTAAACCACTGCTATCCTGCGGCAAAATGTGGTGTTTATACCCCCAAATCCCCTCTCCTAACTCCGGGAGCGCTTCCTGAATGAGGCAGAGCTTATGGCTGTACCTCTGCCTCTTAGCGCGTCAATCCCGGCTGATCGCCGCCTCACCCCGCCCCTCTCAATCTTCGTTCACAGAGTGGGATGGGGGAGAGGCGGAGATCTGTGCGGCGATTGACGCGTATGGAGGCAGAGCTGCAGCTCAAGCTCTGCCTCCATGAGCAGCAAAATCCACAACCAAGAAAGTTGTGGATTTTGCAGAGGGGGGGATTTGTGGGGTATTAACTTCTCGTTTTGCTGCGGGATAGTGGCGTTTTAGCAGGGGTTATAGTTGTTAACATGACTGCATGGTAAAGTGAATTTAGACTCGCTTCAGAGTCTCTTTAAAGCACACAGTGTTCGTTTCATTTCCAATCCATTGTGGTTGTGGATAGAGCCAAAATGTTAGAATTGTGTCGATGTTCCAATATTTATGGACCTGACTGTATTATAAAAATTATATGGTATGTGTGGCCACCATATGCTAGGCATACACGGTGTAATTGTGCGCCGGAATCGAGCCAGCGCGTCACCGCTCGTCCGCGCAGATCGATTCCCATTCAAGAGCAGAATCGATTCGCCGCGGTGATCGGACACATCGGATATTATCAATCGAGCCATCAGCGGCTCGATTGATAAGTATCTCTGACTGTGTATGCCTAGCATTAAGAACTTTGATTTGGAAAATAAATGAATTTGAATTTCCTTGTAACCATGCTTATCTTGTGATTGTATTATGTTGCTGGAACAGTTTGTAATAATCAGTTTCTGTCAACTGAGATTATTTGATTACCATTCCTGCCTCGCCCTTCTGATCTGGCTTATCTCACTGGCCTTTTTATTAAACTATTAAGTCTGAAATGTAGCATACAGCTGCACTTTGCTCTGCTAGGCATGCACAATCTAAACTGTGTAACCAAGTTGCGAAACAATACTTAGTGACATAGCAAATCTGTTGGGACAGACCTCATCGGCTAAAGAGATTATTCAACGTTATTATTTTTTTATTTTTTTTTGTCAATGGCGCTTAAGCAGTTTTAATACTGTTAACGCAGGATACTTTTTATACAGTAAATATTAAAGTGCAACACCTGCCAGAATTCTACTGTTGTCCCTTTTCGCTTCCCAGTGAACAGATTTCACCTAATTTCCTTCTATTGGTGTCACAGGGACAGGAAGTGAGGAGGAACCCCCCTCCCCAGATGGAATGCAGACAGCATTAGAAATCTGATCTGTGTCATATCCTTGTGTTTATATCAGAATTATCAGAATTATGTTGGAATATTTTCATTTCCTTCCACTCCATTTTAAACTAAAACTTTTCAGCTGGATTTCTTCACACAGAATGGGAGCGATCATGTTTACTACTGGCCCGCAGAGCTAGAGGTTTTTTTTTAGTTTTTATTCCCTTGGAGTGCGGAGATATCCATCCTTTAATATCAGGAATGAGCTATGTGATGTAATTACCCACAAGGCTTTGCATCAGTAGGCCGGATTTTAAGTAGGCCTACACTGTGGGAGGGATTTCACCTTTTCAGCTGGATTTCTATTGGCTGCAGGACGTTTTCTCTGACAAATCGGCTTCAATTTTTTTGGAGTAAAAACAAAAAAAAAATAAACCACAAAACAAAAACCAGACAGATAAGTTAATTGGCTTCCCTTAAATTGGCCCTAGTACATACACTACACGATACATACACAGACATATGCCTATGGTAGGGATTAGATTGTGAGCCCTTCCGAGGGACAGTTAAATGACAACTCTACACTCTGTACAGTGCTGCGTAAGATGTCAGTGATATATAAATATTTACTAAAAAACAAACAACCTGCCAGCGCTGATCATGATTGGCTGGCAGGCTGATCAGTGGGGCCCACTGTGCAAACCCACTTCAGATCTCGTTCCTCGCGAGGTGACGCATACATGCATCTCGGTGGAAGGAGAGAGACACTGTCCCGCCGCCATTCCGCGTTAGGCGGTCGGGAATTGGTTAAAACAGAATGTATTTCTGATTATTCAGATTGGAGTGAGCATATGATGTCTCCCACAATGCATCATTGCCGAATATGAAAATCATCCTTTATTGTCCCTGTAAGCTAACCACACCTCCAGAACCACTGGAACGCAATGATGTCAGCAATTCCTATACACTTTGCAGTGTAGGTGGAACAGCGTAAGTAAATAAGCTACAAACTATCCAACTCCACCCTCCCAAAAACTAGAATAACTCCCCTGTTTTAAAAGGGCCCAAAAATAAAATGGTAATCATATGGCTAGAATTGGAGATCATACATATTTTATTGAAATTATGAAAATGTGATCTCGCATACCAGGCCAGTGCCCTAAAAGCAATTTACAAAGTAACACAGAATAAGCTGTCTGTTCAAAAACTCAGAAAAGGCTTGAAAACCACCAGTCTCTGGCCTCTGAAGGCTGAACCTGAGCAAACCACTGCAATAAAGTGGATATTCATATTACATTCATTTAGATGCTGCAACTAATGCATGAATTTAAAATGTATGTATAGCTCTGAATACAGCTTTTTTAAGGTGGCCCTGAATTCACTACTTCCTCTCTGCTCTAAAACATAAGCAACAGCATGATAACCTTTAAATAAAACATTTTTGTTACAGCTGATGCCCACTGCAAATTTTATTGCAGGATTTGTATTTCCTGCTTTCATGGAAGTAGAAAGTTAGTAGGGTTAACGTCCTATGTTTACAAATTAGCTCCTCTGCTGAGACAGCCAGCTGGCACAGCTGAGAGGTCAAATTACAGTTATTAGTCACAGATCAGTGGGAATTAGGGCTGGTGCACACCGAGCGGCGTTTTCAGCGTTTCTGCAGCCGCTTGTGGCTGCGGATCTGCTTGGTCAATGTATCTCAATGGGGTGGTGCACACCAGAGCGGGAGGCGTTTTGCAGAAACGAAAAATGCCGGGGTGAGGCATTTTTTGGATTTCGGATGCGTTTCTGCCTCAATGTTAAGTATAGGAAAAACGCAAACCGCTCTGAAAAAAACGCCTGTTCAGAGCGGTTTTGCCGGCGTTTTTGTTACAGAAGCTGTTCAGTAACAGCTTTACTGTAACAATATATGAAATGTACTATATTGAAATCCGCTTCAGCAATCAGCAAAACTCTAGCAAAACGCCATAGAAAAATAAGAAAAAGCTTTTCAAAATCTGATAGCATTTTGCGGATCTGCTAGCGGTTTTTGGTGTGCACCAGGCCTTAGACTTGGCTAAATTCTCTCTAAATTTCAGGTTGCATTTCTCTGCTTTCCTTCTGTCCCCTGCAAGAGTTCAGGTCCGCTTTAAAAATAAGAAGAAACACTGATAGCTGCCCAGCAAATCATTGAAACCTGCATGAACATTTGTTAGGCATACAAACTATATTAGGTTCCAGTGGAAATTCAGTCCAAAATCCCCACAATGTGTTTAGCAATGGTGCTGACCAGACCAAGCCACTGTAGGCAACATACCAGCTTAGCCGTTATTAATTACATTATGTCCTCCTGTCTACTAAGGCACTTTTTTCTGTTTTGCCTTTTTACTCAGCTTGATACACGGCTTTGTAAGGTAATACTTTTTAAATGTTTTTGTATCGTGTTCCACACAGTCATCAGTCATTAATCACCAAGTTTATATAGCGCTAATCCTTACCTTGGTACATAAAGTCAAGCTTTCTCTTCTGATCCTGATTTAATATTCTTTACTAGTTTATTTACCTTATTACACCACTTCTCAAAATGTGTGGGATTGAACAGGAAGTACATTTGGTGATGGCCTGAGGCATCACCAATTCTGGGTAGCCATGGCGCGCTGCCTTGGTTTTCTGGTACTCCTGTCAAGTGTCCTAGCACCTCTTGTGACAATCAATATGCTTTTAGTGGCTGTGGTTAACAATGTTTAGTCTCTGCAAAGCTGACAATGACTGAATGAAACTCTACCCAGTAACTTTATCATGCGACCTCTGATTACTCTGTTGTCTTACTTTTAAAGGGGGTGAGATTATCTGTCACAACCTTCTTTGGGGAGGGGGAGGTTAAAGAGACACTGAAGCGGAAAAAAAAATTGCGGATCTGTACAGTATGTGTACTACAGCTAAGAAATAAAACATAAGGAGCGGAGACCTAAATCTAATATTGTTTCCAGTACAGGGAAAGTTAAGAAACTCCAGTTGTTATCTATGCAAAAGAGCCACTGAGCTTCACAACTTTCAAGGTCACAGAGAGCTCTGTCTTCTGAAGCTTGTTATCTCAACTGTCAGTGGCTGTATCTTCTTTTTCTCTCCAGAGGACAGGTCAATAGTTCACTAGCCTGCTCTGTAAAATCATTTAGAATGCTGAGTAGTGTGTAAACTGCAAATATTAGAGAATGATGCAATGTTATAAAAAAAACACTATATAACTTAAAATAAAAATATGAGAATATTTTCTTTGCTACTAATCTTCTAGTAGTTATCCGTACTACACAACCAATTCATTATATCATTTTTTTTCGCTTTGGTGTCTCTTTAAAGAGGAGCTGTTAGGTATAGGGTCTCAGAGAAAAAAAAACACATCAGTAGTTAAATATTGGCTGTACTTGCATTACATATGCATGTCACTGTCCACATTTGGATTTTACAGAATTTTTATATAGTAATTACAGAGAATGATGCTCATGGCAGGTTCCATGTTTGTTTGTCTTGTATGAAGCCAATTGTGATGTAATATCCTCCCTTACCTTGCTTCCTGATGATTAGACTCACAAAAAAGATCAGGCTCAAAGATCCTAATGGTTCATGATCCGGACAACACTACTGTGCAGTGAATATTAATTAGCCATGTGGCTAGGAACAATAGCGGACTCAGGCAGTATACTCTAACGGAACATGTGCTGTGAGTTAGGCTGCTGTCAAAAGCTGCTGTAACATGAGCCTGTAACTTCCCACTGTGAAAGCAGCCTTAGGGCGGGATAGGGAAATGAAGGGGAGGACCAAGGGAGTGCACTGGGGAGAAGAAGCAGCCCCAGAATGCTTTGCAGTATCTGTTATGCGTCCTGCCGGCCTCCTTAGGAACTTGGGAATACAGAGCCTTGCTGTTCAGCAAACATCAAAGTAAGAGAGATTTTGAACTTCAGTATTGCCTTTTTGGCTTCCTTCTAAACTGTTTAACACAGGAGAATAGAGGTTTAAATTATCTTTTGCAGCCTGACAGTTACTCATTAAAGGATACCCCAACTGAAATGTGACATATTGAGATAGACATGTGTATGTACAGTGCCTAGTACACAAATAACTATGCGGTGTTCCTTTTTTTTCTTTCTCTGCCTGAAAGAGTTAAAAAGAAGGTATGCAAGTGGCTGACTCAGTCCTGACTCAGACAGGAAGTGACTACAGTGTGACCCTCACTGATAAGAAATTACAACTACAAAACACTTTCCTAGCAGAAAATGGCTTCTCAAAGCAAGAAAGAGATAAAAAAAGGGGGAATTTCTTATCAGTGAGGGTCACACTGTAGTCACTTCCTGTCTGAGTCAGGACTGAGTCAGCCACTTGCATACCTTCTTTTTAACTCTTTCAGGCAGAGAAAGGAAAAAAAAAGGAACACCGCATAGTTATTTGTGTACTAGGCACTGTACATACACATGTCTATCTCATTATGTCACATTTCAGTTGGGGTATCCTTTAAGGGGTGTCATGACTGAATGGGGTGGGGAAGAGGAGGTAATGGATAGGGAACATTGAGGCAAGCCTGAATCTTCTTGCTGGACTTTCGGCTGAAGTCAACTTTTTCAAATTTTTCAAGGTGTGACCAGGTGAATGAAGAGAGTACAGACAATGCACAGAGCTATGTGAATCCTGCATGAACATACTTCTGTGCTCAACCATTTAGGATGACATGTCTCTAGGCCCTCAAGGACCAGAGACTTTTTGGTTCCTAAACAAGATATGGAGCTCTGCTGTTAGTGTGACAGTAAAGTGATCGGTCTGCAGCGAAGGCAATGAGACCGCATGGCAAGTGGTTGAAATATTGCAGGAATAACAAGACACAAACAAGGGCGTAGCTTTCAATCCCTGCCGTCCAGAATCTTACCTTAGGTAGCTTTGCCTCAGGTCAAGTGTAGTTTAACGTTGTTGCTAATGTCTGGAATGCTAAAATTTGATATAGAATGTACAGTGCATTTAACTATATCCAGCGGATATAATTAACTTGTGCATTTTTCTGCATGGAATCATTTTTAAATCACTGACTTTTTCTTTCTCTTTTAACAGCCGAGAAGATTTTCAGCGGATACCAGAATTGGCAATCAACCCCTTGGGAGACCGAATTATCAATGCTTTTTTCCCTGAAGGGTAAGACACGCTGAGCAGTGAGCACTGTCTGTATTGCATTTTCTTCTGCTCTGTGCCTTGGGGAAGCTGGATGATGACACTCAGATTATTTATAGTGTTGAGGAATGTGGAGATGTAGCAAGGCCAGCCCTCTACAATTGATTATATGAAAGATTGTTCCATTTACTGTTTATCTGTTCAAAGTTCATTAGAGGAGGCTCTTCATTTCATAATAATTGCACTTTCCCAACACAGACTTTCACCAAGTCTAGGTAATCTGTTAGAAGCATTATTAGGTGCAAATAATGTCCTTTACCAACTTCTGTAATGAGAATAAATATTCTGGCTGGCAGTGCCACACACTACAGCTACCAAACCCTGAATAAAACTTAGAGAACCCGAGGCTGTTCCATGGGGGGTAGATGGGACACAGAGGCATGTCATGAGGCAGAGAACATGCCGAGATTAGGAACAACATTTGTCACTATGTTGGATGTCGGAGGTAAACACAGGGGAGAGGGATTCCCAGCAGGGGCGTTCCTGCAGGGTTTCCTGAACTGCCATTGGGCATCTCTCTCTCCCTGGTGGCACCTCCTGCCGCTTCCCTGCAAGCTGCTGAGAGACAGTCTCTCATTCCAGCATTGTGACCCAGAAGTCACGCAAGTGAAAGTGGACCATTGCAGCCCACAGGAGCGGCGGTTTTTGAGGCTACTTGATCCGCTCAGCCCCACTGATCAAGTAGCCACCTGCTTATTTTTTTTTTCTCCAGGTCCCTCACTGTTGTTCCGCTGAATTTCAGCGTGCCGCTGTCCCCTCAGGAAGATCCCTGATCATAGCTATAGTTGTGGGCTACTTCGCATGCACAGGCACATCTGCGCGCCTCTTTCGATTGCGCTCATTTTGAGCTGTAGAAGTGCAGAATGCTGTTGTGACCACATTTTTCAGAGGGTACAGCGGCACTCTGCAGGGCAGCGGGACTGCAGCGAGGGATCTGATGGACTGCTAGGGGCTGGAAGAAGCCCCAGGTAATTAAATGTAATCAGCCAACCCCCTCCCAAGCACACCTCAGTCGGGAAAAGGCAATTGAATTAGTAACGGAAGGCGAAGTTACCTCATCATGCGAATGAAGTTACCACCTCATTGTGATCACAGAGAGGATTCTCATTGGTCTAGACCATCGACCGAAGGGGAGTTGTGGTGGGAGATTTAGAGATACTTTGTTGGGGCTCACAATCATTTACAGCCACGGGAGTTGTGGCGGATAATAAGAGGCGCTGCAAGGAAAGTTGCAGGGACCGGGGTGGGTCAGCTGCCGGGGGGGAGGGGGGGGGCTTAGTTCAGCACTGCTGCAGAACTGGGAGCTCTGGGAGTCTGCTTATTAGAGGAGAGTCCAGTTGCAGCGGCGAAGACGTTCATTAGTGTCTTTAGACCTGCTTTCTGCAAGTCTAAGCTAACGTGCAAGTCTGGAAGCATCGCTTTCCAGCAGCATGAAGAGCACAATAGGATAGGGTGCAAAGAAATCACTGGCCAATTAAGTGTGACTGTAAGTGGAGGAAAGCGTTTTATGAATGAATTTAACATGATGCATTCATTGAAATGGTTTTTGCCAGCGCTTCCATATTATATGCTGATGGAAATTCTTACAAAGATTACATTACATTACTTTGTGACAGATGCAAGAATGATAACTGTGTAGTAAAGAGTAGGGAACTACGTTTATTAAATGGTATGCCAAACTGGGCTGTGTTGAAATGTTTAACCCAGGCTTAGTGAACCTAAAGGCAACCAAAAAAATGAGATTAACTCACCTGGGGCTTCCTTCAGCCCCCTGCAGACTATCGGTGCCCTCGCAGCTCCGCTCCGATGCTTCTGGACCCGTCGGTGACGACTTCCGGTTTCGCCGTCACCGGCCGACAGGCATGGGAACGCGAGTGATTCTTCGCGTTCCCAGCCTGTATATCGCCCCCTATGCTTCTATTGCGGCCTCCTTTTTTTTTCTTTTTTTTTTTTTTTTACTTTAGGTTATCTTTAATAAATGCATTGTGTTGGTATATTAGGTTGGTACAGGTTTTTGTTTTGTTTTTTGTTTTTTTTTTAAGGTCGGTCACCTACTTTAACCTCCTTGCCGGTCTAAAAAATCCGGCAAGGAGGCAGCGCCGCACATTTTTTTTAATTTTTATTTTTTTTTAAATCATGTAGCGAGCCAAGGGCTCGCTACATGATAGCCGCTAAGCGGCGGCATCCCCCCACCCACTCCGATCGCCTTCGGCGATCAGAGTATGCAGGGAATCCCGTTGAGAACGGGATTTCCTGCAGGGCTTCCCCGGTCGCCATGGCGACGGGGCGGGATGACGTCACCGACGTCATGGACGTCGGGACGTCATAGGGAATCCCGATCCGCCCCTCAACGCTGCCTGGCACTGATTGGCCAGGCAGCGCAGGGCTCTGGGGCGGGGGGGAGCGACTCGGCGCGGCGGATTGCGGCGGATCGGCGGCGATCGGAAGTTACAAGCAGCTAGCAAAGTGCTAGCTGCTTGTAACAAAAAAAAAAAATATGCAAATCGGCCCAGCGGGGCCTGAGATATCCTCCTGCGCAGGTTACCCCGAGCTGAGCTCGGGATAACCGGCAAGGAGGTTAATAATATCTGCTTACCATACAATGGCCTCATGTAGGAGATAAGGCAAGAGAAAACTTGCCACCAAACAGTGAGAGAGTTATCTTATCTCTTCATTCCTTAAAGAGAACCCGAGGTGGGTTTGAAGAATATTATCTGCATACAGAGGCTGGATCTGCCTATACAGCCCAGCCTCTGTTGCTATCCCAAACCCCCCTAAGCTCCCCCTGCACTCTGCAATCCCTCCATAAATCACAGCCACGCTGCTGACAAACAGCTTGTCAGAGCTGGCTGTGTTTATCTCTATAGTGTCAGTCTGATGCTCTCCACGCCTCCTGCAGATCTCCAGTCCCCGCCTGCATCCCTTCCCTCCCTGCTGATTGGAGGGAAGGGATGGGGGCAGGGACCGGAGCTATGCAGGAGACGGGGGAGCAGCTGAGACTGACACTACAGATGTAAACACAGCTTCACAGCACGGCTGTGATTTATGAGGGATTGCAGAGTGCAGGGGGACCTTAGTGGGGTGTGGGATAGCAACAGAGGCTGGGCTGTATAGGCAGATCCAGCCTCTGTATGCAGATAACATTCTTTAAACACACCTCGGGTTCTCTTTAACCTACTTAGCGGTAACCCCGTGTGTGACACGGGGTAAGCCGCCGGAGGGTGCTGCTCAGGCCCTGCTGGGCCGATTTTCATAATTTTTTTTTTTTAGCTGGACGCAGCTAGCACTTTGCTAGCTGCGCCAGCACCCCGATCACCGCCGCCGCGCGCCCGATCGCCGCTATCCGGTGCGGTGCGCGGCACCCCCCCAGACCCCTGCGCTGCCTGGCCAATCAGTGCCAGGCAGCGACAAGGGGTGGATCGGGTCTCCCAATGACGTCCCAACGTCTGTGACGTCATCCCGCCCCGTCGCCATGGCGACGGGGGAAGCCCTCCAGGAAATCCCGTTCTTTGAACGGGATTTCCTGATCGCCTATCGCCGGAGGTGATCGGCGGGGCTGGGGGGGATGCCGCTGAGCAGCGGCTATCATGTAGCGAGCCCTGGGCTCGCTACATGATTTAAAAAAAAAAAAAATCAAAAAAAAAAATGCTGCGCTGCCCCCTGGCGGTATTTTTCATACCGCCAAGGGGGTTAAAGGATACCCCAACTGAAATGTGACATTATGAGATAGACATGTGTATGTACAGTGCCTAGCACACAGATAACTATGCTGTGTTCCTTTTTTTTCTTTCTCTGCCTGAAAGAGTTAAATATCAGGTATGTAAGTGGCTAACTCAGTCCTGACTCAGACAGGAAGTGACTACAGTGTGACCCTCAATGATAAGAAATTCCCCTTTTTTACCTCTTTCTTGCTCTCAGAAGCCATTTTCTGCTAGGAAAGTGTTTTATAGTTGGAATTTCTTATCAGTGAGTGTAAGTTGAGTATACAGCAACATCATGACAAGATTTGAGTGTAATGAGAGGACATTTTGAAATATTTAGGGCAGCTCTATCACCTTCCCAACAATGCACAAAATCTCCTCCTGTTAAAGAAAACCTGTAATGAAAAAAACCTCCCCTGGGGGGTACTCACCTCTGGTGGGGGAAGCCTCCGGATCCCATTGAGGCTTCTCCCGTCGTCCTCGGTCCCACGGCAGCGGAGATAGAGCTCCCCAAACAGCGGGGATGTAAATATTTACCTTCCCGGCTCCAGTGCAGTCGCAGTATCGGCTCTCCGCTTGGAGATAGGCGGAAATATCCTATTGCTGTCGGCGAGCTCTACTGCGCAGGCGCAAGTCTCCTGTGCAGTAGAGCGGAACCCGACGGAGACCGGCTATTTTTGCCTATCTCTGTGCGGAGAGCCGCACCGCACCCCCACTGGAGCCAGGAAAGGTAAATCGGCGCTTGTCGAGGTAGGATTCCGGGACACTTCGGGGGAGTGTGCGCTGGATTTCCTGCAGCTACAGGGTAGTGGGAAGCCTAATTGGGACCCTGAGGCTTCCCCCCTCCCGAGGTGAGTACCCGCCAAGGGAACGTTACAGGTTCTCTTTAAAAAGACGGTAATGAAACTTAATGGCCTCAATTCACTAAGCAGTTTAGATTAGTCTACTGCTGGTTTGGTCAGTTGCATCAAAGGGGAATTCACTATTACCAAATGTATTAGACCGGTTTTCAGACCTGGTCTAAACCATTTGATAATTAGGTGGGTAAAGCAGGGGAAATGATCAAAAGCTGCAATTCACAATCGAGTAGCTATGACTGACATCCTTCTCCTCTGATGAGCTCTCCTCTGCATACAATTAAACTCCTGCATAATTAATTCAAAAGGTTCCATCCTCACATCTAAAATACCTCACAGAATTACTTTCCCAACAGAAATCAGCTGGTCTAATATCTGTCAGAAAAAGTGGGTGTGGTTGCTCCTTATTTGCCTTTGTGAATTGTGTAATTGCTGAATGTTAGACCAGGACTAAAAACTGGTCTAAAAACATTACACCAAATCATCAGTAGACTAAAAACCATCTGTAGACTAAACTACTTAGTGAATTGAGGCCAATGTTGTAGCCTACCTACACCAAAAGGCAATTTTTGGCCGATTGCTTGACCGGCAAGCACACACGTGCTGCATCAGACAATCCCCGCCCGTGCTGGATATTGAAGTCTTGCTATATGTATTGTGCTCACCACCGCAGCTGCTAGGTTTGCACTAAGTAATGCAAGTGTTCCCTAATCTACCCCTTCCCCCCCCCCCCTTCCTTCTCCTCCCCCCCCCCCCCCCCATATTTAAATTGGTGGGTCCGTGGAAAATTTTATAGGTTCAATAGATTTCCTTTCACAACATCTGATAATTTTTTTTTCTCCACAGAATGTTAATAGCATCTTTTAATTGTTTCCCTTCAGAGAGGACCAAGTTAATTTCCGTGGCTTTATGAGGACACTGGCTCATTTTAGACCAATAGAAGATAATGAAAAGACCAAAGATGTGAACGGCCCAGAGCCCTTGAACAGCAGAAGCAACAAGCTCTTATGTAAGATGAACCTTCATCACCATTTGTACTACAATACAAGTAATGTACAGAAAGCTAAACGTTATGTTTTATCTTATTACAGTTGCATTCAGATTATATGACCTGGACAAAGATGACAAAATATCCAGGGAGGAGCTTTTGCAGGTGAGTCGTGTCTGTGATGTAACACTGCATTGTGCTCACGTGACTTCACGTTGTCCTCGTTCACTCCAAATGCCAGAGACCTGGTTTGGCTGCAGATGACCTAGTAAACCATTACTAGTTTGTGAATTGGCTACTGATTTTACTGGACTCTCAGAAACCATTTTCTAAAATATTATGAAACTATATTGTGTTTGTAATACTGTGAGAACAGGTTATATCTCATCCATAACCTAAGCAATTGTATTTGTATAAAACCAAACAAGTTAACCTGCTTTACTTACACTGTTTTTTTAACACATTTGAACAACTGAAATACTTTGCAATGCTTCCTGTAATGTTTTTACCCTCCTTTCCTTCCTCCTGGACATGGTTGGACATTTTCTGTCTGACCTTGTGATCCATAGTCTCTCAAATTCAGGTCAGGTGATGGCCAGTCCATTCTGTGTTAGATAAGACTCCAGGGGACTATTCCTTTTAGATACCCTTTTTACACAGCTTGAAAGTATGTTTTGGAGTTTTCTTATTGCAAGGTAAAGTTGGTACCTTTTTTAGGTGTATTCCAGCTGTAGATGTATGGTGAAGCTATATTCAGGACTAACCAATCCTTCTCAATACAGTGTTACCTTCACACAGTGAAAGTCACCAGCATTCTCTGCTTGTAAAACCCTTCCAAAACATTAACCCTCCAACTCCATGAGCATGAAACCCATTGCTCACCGATTTTTCTCCTGGTCAGCAGCTTGGACAAGTTATTCTGCTCAGATCCAAGATTTTCAATTTTGACTTTTCTAGCCATATAAATTCTTTTCACTTTATTTCGGGGTCAGAGACTGAATACCTCTCCTGAAGATCAATGAACTTTGTTTTTTGTAGGTCCTTCGAATGATGGTGGGAGTGAACATTTCTGATGAGCAACTTGGAAGCATTGCTGACCGTACAATTCAAGAGGCAGATCAAGATGGAGACTGTGCTATTTCTTTTACAGAGTTTGTAAAGGTTTGTGTCTTTTACAGTAACACAAATGTAAGGGCATATATGGGTGCAACTGGCCTTTCAACTGTTAAATCCCATTCATAAGAGAATGGGCATGAATAAAGCTGACTACTTTTCTGGGGAGGTAGGAGGGAGAGCACACCTGGCTATTATACTGGGAGAAGGGAGGGGGCACATCTGACTATCATACTGGGGAGGGGGGTGCCTAATACTGTATGGGAGCACATCTGGCTGTTGTACTTGGGAGGGAGCCAATACTGAGGGCACACTTACTACTTATTGGAAACAGTACATCAAGAGCAGTCCGTGCACCGCTTCCTAAAACACATTTATTCTTCCAGTGTTGAAAAATCAGCAAATGGATTGGCACATGTACATCACAGCTTCATGTTTTAAAACATATTCATGGGTACATCAAACCTGTGCCATGGACGGGTGCGGGAGGGTGACCAGGGGAAGATAGGACTGCGCGACAGCCGTTTCGCGCCGGTATAGCGCTTGCTCACGTGCAGTTGTCCTTGGGCAAATGGCGGCGTGTACGGGCTTCCGTGATGTTACTCGGAAGCCCCGCCCACCACGCACTCCATTGGTCCCTGTGTGCTGGGAGTGATTGTGCAGAGGAGTGAGTGGGAGGAGTCCGGCCTGTGACGTCTCCTGCATCTATGGTTGCCATGCCAATCGGGCACGCGTGATTAAGTGCATCAGATCGCCATAACTTGGCGAATGGAAGTGGCGTGCATACTTTGTACAAACATCCCGTGATAGTGCTCATTAAACATTGCGTGACCTATATATAAACCAATCTAATACATAAAATTACACATCTTATAACATTGGTGCGTTCGTTGTGCCTTGGCTGTGCATACCACATCACATGACTGTCAGCACTGTGCCTTGAATCCCTACCTGCTTTTCCATTTACATTATAAAAAGAAAACTTTATTAGACTATAAATCTAAAATCACCCTCTTGCCCTGCTAAAAATCACTTGAGGTTGGGAGAAAGTGTGAGAGGCAGAGCCCAGTCCCTGAACATATGCCCCACATGACTCTTTACCGCACCTCCACTGTATCTGGCCCTGTTCAACTGGGCATCTCCATGATACATTTGCATTTTCTGGGATTCCCATTGGAGTGCAAAAGAGGGGAAGAAGGTACTAGGCCCCTTGCTACCTGTTGTTGGGATGCGTAAACACCTCCATGTTCAATTTAACTCAGGGGCCCCCCGATACTAACCCGGGGACAATATCGCTACGGCCAGGGAACGGGGGGAGGAGGTGGGGGCCAAAGGAGAACCCTATTCGCACCTCCAGGGGCGGGACACCTCCAGGCCACGCAGGCGCTGCGGGTCCGTAACAGTACATCTGTACATGGGAACTATCCTGATGGGGGGGAGGGAAGCAACATAGGGCTGCACTTGCCTCTCATGGAGCACCCACCTGTCCCCCCCCAGGGTAACGGACGGGGGTATGACCACCACCCATCTCTGGGACCAACTTGGTCCTCATTGCCACCTACAGACCAACAGCAACTGCCCGTCCACAGTCAGCCCCTGAAGGTGCCCCAACTCCATAGTACCCCACCCCCAGGACTCATGTCCTGCTGTGGGGCAAAACCCCCCGATCCTGTCACGTATCTGCCGAGCACGGCTATCCCCAGAGGAAAATGCAGGGGGAGGAAAGAGGCAAGGAGGGGGGCCAGCAGCTACCAGGCAGGACCTCTTCCGCCTGTATTGGTGTCAACAGGAATAACATGTAGACAAAGGTATGTGTGAGGGAACCAGGCCGGGAGGGGGTATTTTTTGGGGTGGACCTAAAAATTGGCCAGAACCTCTTCTGCCTGTGTTGGTGCCGGCAGGGAGAACTTGTGGACAAAGGTATGTATGAGGGAGCCAGGCCGGAGGGGGGGGGGGGGGATGTTTTTTAAAATTTTAATATGGTTCTAAAAATTGGCCAGGGGTGGGGGGAGAAAATTTCGCCCCTCCTTCCACGCCAACCATATAGAGTCAGGGGACGTGTCGATACTACGGGTCAAGGAAGCATGACAGCTCCAATCTGTCATTGAGGCCAACAGGCCCCATCGCCTCTGTACGCAAAATCAGGCGTGATTCGCGTCGGGTCAGTTCCTGATCCCTGTTGCCTCCTCTTCTTGAGTTAGCAACATGCAGGAGTCCCGCGAATTTCAAGCATTTGGCTTTGCCTCCATGCGACTCCCTGATGTGTTCAATCAGGCGTGGGCACCCCTTTCCTGACTTAATAGATTTAAAATGCTCCCCCACCCTTTCCTTCAATGGCCTGGTTGTTTTGCCTATGTAGAAGAAGTGGCAGGGGCAAAATATGACATAGGAGACAAACTTTGTCTGACATGTGATGAATGCTTTTACCTCCCACTGGACGCCCCCTAATCTAAGGTTGGTACCCTCTAACATCTGCGGGCAGTATTTACATCTGCCACATCTATGATTTCCCTTGGGGCGTCCCCTGGTCAGCCAATTGCTGGGTGTGGTAGAACGATATTCACTACGTGTCAGAATATCCCCTAAAGTGGGGGATCAGGAAATATTTTTTGTAGGGCAGGGTCCCTGGTAATGAGTGACCAATTCCTCTTCACCACCTGTGAAAGTTTCCTGGCCATGGGAGTATAGTCGAAGGTATAGACAGCAAAGCCCCCTCTGGCAGGCTTTGGCTGTCTGACCAGAAGAGTGGATCTTTCCCTTCCCCCAGCCCTCTCCCTGGCTGCCTCCAACTCTGCCTCTTGATAATTCCTCGCCCGCAGGCGTGCCGTAAGTTCACCCGCCTGAATCTCAAATGCCTCCTGGTTGGTGTTGTTGCGTCTGAGGCGCAGGTACTGGCCGTATGGCAGGGAGGACTTCACGTGCTCAGGATGGTAGCTGCCCCTGTGCAGCAATGCGTTCACGGCTGTGGGTTTCCTATAGCCTTCACAAATCAACTTGGCCCCATCTGGTCTGACCAGAATGTCCAGGAAACAAACCTCTCTGTCGTTAATTTCAGACGTGAACCGCATATTAATCCTGTTCACATTTAGATACTCCATGAACTCACTGAACTCCTCGGCTGTTCCCTGCCACACGACCAGCACGTCGTCCACATAACGCGACCACACTTTGAGCCTCCCACGAAAAGGGTTCGAGGAACCCATCACGTAGTCCTCTTCCCAGGCTCCCAAGAAGAGCCCGGCGTAGGTACATGCCACAGAGGTCCCCATGGCCGCCCCGGAAGTCTGGTGGTACCACCTTCCATCGAACATAAACGCGTTATGCGTCAGGACATACCTGAGGCATTCACACAGGTAGTCCTTATACCCTGTGTCCTTGTTGGTCCTATCCAGGTAGCGACGTACTGCCTTGATACCCTCCTCGTGGGGTATACGGCTGTACAGGCTCTCCACATCAATTGTAGCGAGCCTGTACCCCGGTTGCCATACCACTCCCTCAACAATGTTGATGGCATCTAGCGTATCCGCCAGATAGCTGGGAACCCCCCTGAGGAGGGGACATAGCAAATGGTCCAAGAAGCGGGAAAGTCGCTCCGTTAGGGACCCGCACCCCGACACTATGGGTCTACCCGGAGGGTTCGCCATAGACTTGTGCAGTTTGGGAAGGTGGTACCACACTGGATACCGGGGGGACACGGGTAACAAATCCGTGGCCAACCTCTGCGGCATGTACCCCAACTCGACTCCCCGTCTTAGCAAAGTACGGAGAGTCGCCTGGTACTTCGCGGTGGGATTGTGATCCAGGCGCTCATATTGGTTACCATTTTCCAGCTGCCTGTAGGCCTCCCTCGTGTAGGCCCCTCCCGACATTATCACAACGTTTCCCCCCTTGTCCGCCTGCTTGACCACCAGGTCTCGACGTTGCTGGAGCCATCTCATGGCCCGTCTCTCTGTGCCACTCAAATTGTCTGGTACCTTATCGTAACAGAGGGCCTTCATCTCGTCTACGACCTGGTACTTATACTGTAGGGGACGCACTTTGCAGATAGCCTCTAGTGCTGGAAAACCTTGACCCGGCCCTGTAGATATGTGTGTGTGGGCGAATTATGTCAATCTGAATAATGCATGATTACAGCATATTATGGCTTTCTTTCAGGTTCTGGAGAAAGTAGACGTTGAACAGAAAATGAGCATCCGGTTCCTTCACTGACCAATGTGATTTTAATGAAAAATACAGCTCTAATGATCTCGTTCTGACCCACAGACCAGTCTGTTCGCTTCGTACTCAAAAGTGGCCTTCTGGAAACGCTAATTGGATTGAGCAAAGATTCACTTTACCACAGTACTGCCGTTTAACATGTAGATATATTTATGTCCCATCTGATAACTTGTTCCATACTAAATGAAAGTCAAATTGTATCTGTTTCTCAGTTACCCATGTCTGACCTATGATACAGCATCACCTCTCTCGCCCAATCAGATCATTGCAGATTGTAATGATGGACAATGCTGGTGCCATGTCTGTGAATGTGTGTCTCGGTTTGGAATAGCAAACTGTTTTTACTATTTGTATGTCATATCGTTTGCTTTAATGTGATCTGTTTTTCTTCAATAAATGTCAGCGCATCTAAGTAAAAAGTGATTAAAGATGGAAAGATTTGTAAGGGATTAAATATGAAATTGGAAGCATTTTTTGTAGTGAGGATTGCTAATCTCTAGTTTTATGTAAATTAAAGTGACTCTGAAGTAAACTTGTGTAGCCAGCTGTATAAACATTGAAAGTTAAAGATGTGTATATATGAAAACAGCAAAAGCACAACTTAGAATAAAATTAATTAAAACAGCTTTGTGGTTTCTTCTCCGGTACAAAATCTATCCATGGAAATGACTTTACTTTCCAGTAAACAAATACAAGATCATTAAGAAAAACGTATTTTTCAGAATATAACATGTACTCCTTCCCCGAAACTGGGGGGAAAGTGAGTGCGCATTTTATACTGAATATACCATAAAATGTGCAGCGCCGCTGGGAAGCACCGCATCCAGCGCCGCAGTCCTGTCCTGCTTTGCCACACGTTCATCTTCTCCTCCGGGATCTTCCACTGCAGCAGCCTGCCACTATACGGCTCCAGGTCCTTGGTTCCGCATGGCCACCGTACTTCTGTATTGGTCCAGCTACTCTAACAGCGGCGTACATCGGAAGAGGCTGCAGGAGAAGAGCGCGTAGTGAAGCAGGCCTAGAGCGAGGGGGAGAGGAGCGCTGGATGCGTAAGAGTCGAAATGTTAGTTCAGTGTAGCTTGGTTGGGAGGGCAGCAGGGGGTATAGTGTAGTATATTGTAGCTTAGCAGGGAGCACAGCAGAAGTTAGTGTAGTATGTAGTACAGTGCAGTGTAACTGGTAAGGGCAGCATGAGTTAGTGGAGTGTAGCTCCACTAACTCATGAGTGTAGAGACAGTTTGGAGAGGAGGGGGTGGTAGATCCATAAGATACCCCTGCACTATAAACAAACTTTTTTTTTTTTTTAAGCCAATATACCTAGGTGCATCTTCTGCAAAATCTTATAGTAGTCTCAAATCGCACCTAAAATATAAGAGATTCCCAATTACACATCCAAACTAGCATGCAGCTCATCTAGTCAGATTTATGTCAGAAACCTATGATCTGCATGCTCGTTCATGGTCTATGGCTAAAAGTATTAGTTGCCAGGCAACTGGTATCGCTTTAAAATAAATAAAAATGGCAGGCTCCATATCTCTTTCCTTTAAATAAAGTTCACTCGCAAATCTAAATAATCTATGTACCCCTGACACTCTGCAACACTAGTACTACTGGGGATAGCTTTGGAACACAAATTGTATTGAAACAAAGAATATCCCGAAAATAATCTATAGTTGTGTACTTTATTATCACATGCTCTGCTTACATTGCTCAAGTTTACTTCAGTGTCACTTCAGAGTGACCATCCCATGACAAAAATGTGGGAGCTACTGATTCTGACTAAATTCTTTGTCTGCCTTTTACCTCATGGGTGAGAAACCACAAGCAGTTTGCACAATTTGTAGGTTTGCTAAGCAATGATGACATTGGGAGAATAATACAGCACAAACTAGTAACAATAAAATCCACAGAGGCAAATCTAGCATGGCAGGGTTGTCAGACCTTTCCACAGCTTTCTTCAATAAGGAAATGGAGGAAAGGATTTTCTTTTGTTCAGGTAGTCCTTGCCAAGAAAACCAGTTGAGCTTGTCAGCAGGGTACACTGGGGCCCATTTATTGAGGTGCACAGAAGAGGCAAATTGCTTAGTACAGGCTTGTCCAACCTATGGCCCATTATCCGGTTCCTGTATTCCAATGTGCCTCTACAGAGCCGCATGTCATTGTGGTCAGATTGTTCCGCACAGGTTTCGGCATTCTTTTCATCTGTCTACCTACTGCTGTTTTGTCTATTAACCATTTTCTTGTCCCTTCTTATCAATGTCTAACCTTACAGTTTTTGCTGTTAACAGTGTTTTATTGAAGCCAAGACACACTGCTCTGCAGACAGCAAGCCTCCCAAATGCAGATGGCATAATCATGGGGGTGCTATCCCGGGGCACGCCAGGGCAATACACCCCCAGGAATCGCTGTGCCTCCCTGCCTGGTTAACGGTTTCCAGGCTCCAGCAGCGTACAATGAAAAGGTTAGGGTCTGCAAAAATAACTCTCAATGTCAATCTGAGTCTATGCAGGCGTCAAAGGGAACCCGAGGTGAGATGGATATGGTGGTTGCCATATTTATTTCCTTTTAAATAATACCAGTTGCCTGGCAGTCCTCCTGATCCTGTCTCTAATACTTCTAGCCATAGACCCTCAATGATACTCCGTTCCCCGCCGCCAGCTAGTTTCGTTACTCGACTTGTAAGGCGAGGGTCCACTGCGCCTGTGCAGCCCCGCCAAGCATATCCTTTTTCCGCGTTCCTGTCTGCAAGGCACAGTGGCCCGTTGGTTAAACCGAAAGTAGCTGGTGGCGGGAGGACGGAGGATCGGCGCGGGACAGGGCGGCTGTAAGTGAAACTCTCTATTTTTAGAAGCTCTTGAGTTCTGCTTTTAAGTAAACCAAGGGTCTTATCTATTTGGCATAAATAACCCACAATCCTTGCAAGATCCCTTGTAGCTAATGTATATGGATAATATTTGCAAAAAAAAATCCCTCTACCTCTGGATTGTATGTTCTAACATTGTCAGTCAGCAGGAATATAGTCTGAAGAAGGCTTACAATCTGAAGGCTTATTGTTTTTCTTTTAGATTAGTTATTAATCTAGAGCTTGTATTTTACAGGCAGGAAGTTTTGAATCGGGTATTAATCCTGATTCAAAACTTCCTGTCTGTATAATACAGGCTTTAGTCTCTAGCAATGCTTAGCTACTAAGATAAGGAATTACACACAGTGATTCTCTCCTCTCCTGCCTTTACTCCCCTTCCCTTGCTTGTAGAGTCGCGAAGCACATGCTGGGGGCTGGAATGATTTCTCTGAACTTTCCATACAGAAGCAGCTTGCCAACAAGTAAGGATTAAAGCATGCCAGCAAACTAGCACCATCATTTGGACAATCTGTTCTGCTCAAAAGCCTCTGAGTTATGTTTGTGATGTTTACATTTGGTTCCTATCATCGCATAACAAATAAGCCTTAAAGAGACACTGAAGCGAAAAAAAAATGATATTATGATTTGTACGTGTAGCACAGCTAAGAATTAAAACATTAAGATCAGATACATCAGTGTAATTGTTTCCAGTACAGGAAGAGTTGAGAAACTCCAGTTGTTATCTCTATGTAAACAAGCCATTAAGCTCTCCGACTAAGTTAGTTGTGGAGAGGGCTGTTATCTGACTTTTATTATCTCAACTGTTCCTGGACTATTTACTTTTCCTCTGCTAGAGGAGAGGTCATTACTTCAGACTGCTCTGAAAGACTCATTTTGAATGCTGAGTGTTGTGTAATCTGCACATATTATAGAATGATGCGATGTTAGAAAAAACACTATATACCTGAAAATAAAAGTATGAGAATATTTTCTTTGCTGCTAATCTTCTAGTAATTATTCATAGTACACAACCAATTCACTATATCATATTTTTTTTCGCTTCAGTGTCTCTTTAATGTTATCACCTGAGTTAGGCAAAAAAGATCTAAAGCTCCTCATACAAACATCAAATTTGATCACCCAATGGGCCCCACTAGCTAGCCACGTGCCCCCACCCCCAAACATTTTTAAAGCTGGAGCAGCCACTGGGCATGCTGAGATATCTCGCCTGTCCTGAAATCCTGATGTTGTACAAAATGTGTGAAAACCATGCTGCATCTTAATAATATGTGCATATTGAGTGATCACATAACTATGTGCATAATTAAATATTAGGGCACAGAAATGGAAAACAAATTTTCACTTCACAGCTTGAGTATGCAAACTTTCTAATTCTTGCTTGAATCCACCCAAACGTAAATTCAGACATCCACACTTATAAAGCCACCTCTAGTGGCTATTAGGAATTCGCTAAATTGTCACTGGCAAGTTCTTCCCATAGGTCTGCAAGAATCTTGCAAAAATCACTTTCCCTAAACTAAAGTCAAGAATAAGCAATGTACAAATCATGTATTTCAATTGATATTAAAGGTAAAATCAATTGAAATCAATAAGGCATAACTATTGTTTATATGAAATATCCTCATAAGTCCACCTTCTCATCTAATGTGGCCACCTGACAAATTTGGCTGTCACGTTTGTGAGGATATCAATAAAGGTAGCCATACAACAGGCAACTTGGCGGCTGATCGACCATATGATTTGAGTATTATAATTGAATTGGATGAAAACAGTGCTGCCAAATGTATGCCTGACCAACAATGCGACCAATTTCAGGATGAAATTGGTTGCATAGGTCAATTGCGCATGTTGCAAGATGTTGGACTGACTCAATCGATCGGGTGCATGGCGGTAACGGCATGCAATTTTGGGATGATCGAAGAACGCTATGAAACCTCCGCCGCTGTTCCCCCCCCACCCTCCCCAATGTTAAGTGTCCCTGCTAGCTCCAGGCACACTCTGCTCTACATACGCGTGTGGCACCCGTGTATGAAGAACAGAGTGCGCCCAGAGCCAGCGGGGACAGGCGTAGGACAGGTAAGGTATAACTTGCACAGGAGGGGGACACTTAACATTAGGGTGATAGGGGCAAGGCGGTCGGATGCGGCGTCACAAGGCCAATTCCGGATCGATTTCAACATGAAATTGATTGGGAATCGACCTGCGAACAGATCTCTCTAATCCAATTCGATTAGAGAGAGATTTGTCTCTTGGTCGAATCTGCCCATTATCACTAGATGTATGGCTATCTTAAGCGAGATTGTGGCAAATTCGCTGCAAGACCAAACTTGAAAATTTTGCTTCGTCTACCTAGTGGCCACCTGTGGTACAGTTACTAATTTGCAGCTTACAGTACCAGTTAATGGTGAAAGTGAAGCATACGATTTTCTCCTTTGCACATACTTTTCTTTAACCTATAATTATTATTATTATTTAGTATTTATATAGCGTTGACATATTACGCAGCGCTGTACAGTGTGTGTGTGTATGTATGTATATATATATATATATATATATATATATATATATGTGTATATGTATGTGTATATGTATATATATGTATATATATATCTCGTCACTAACTGTCCCTCAAAGGAGCTTACAGTCTAATCCCTACCATTGCCATATGTCTATATTATTTTTTAGTGTAAGTACTGTAGTCTATGGCCAATTTTTTTTAGGGGGAGCCAATTAACTTATGTGTATGTTTTTGGAATGTGGGAGGAAACCGGAGTGCCCAGAGGAAACCCACACAGACACAGAGAGAACATACAAACTCTTTGCAGATAGTGCCCTGGCTGGGATTCGAACCAGGGACCCAGCACTGCAAGGCGAGAGAGCTAACTACGCCACCATGCTGCCCTATAATGGAAGTAATAGTTAATTTGTATGGGTTGAAGATTGAATTACTGTAAAAGCTGGCATGGGAAATTTCCTTTTGGTGTACACTGTGCTAAGTGCATCCTATAAAGTTAAAACTGATAATTATGAAATTGGATGTCTGTTTCAAGAAACTTCACTTTTAAATGTCCTTTTTAATTGTACCAGCAGTTTACATAAAAATGCACAGTAATGCTAAACCTTTTTTCTATTGTACACCTTTTTAAAGTACAAGTTGAGGTCAGTCTGGGTGCAGCAAGCGTCAGCAATTATGGATTATGTACGTATGATTATATTGAAACTCCTTTCTTATCTAGGTCTGGTATTTACAAGGAAATGTAACAAAAATATAACTGTTATTGACTTCAGTGCAAAAGGAGGGGTTAGCTGGGAACTTGGCCTATAGAGGAATTACATCACACATGGGCAGCAATAAATGAAAAATCCACATGTACACACTGCTGGCTTTGTCTTAGCATGCACAGGGAAGTGCTTCCGGTGGTACAGGAAAAGGGAAGGAAGCTCAAAAGTTTGTTATTGAGATGTGAGATATTTTTGGCTTCTCACGGGCCTGTCCTTTTGTGTTATGCTGATTGGAGATTGTCAATAAGAGGCTATTAATATTGAGCTTATGTATGTTTTTAACGAGATGCAGGTTACGGTATATTTCTAGTGATTAACTGATGTAATGTTTAATATTTTTTTATGCAGTGGGGTTTCTTCATTGATGTCACTGTTATAACTCCACCATGTGTATAAAGCACATGAACTGCCAGTTGGTTTATACAAGGAAACTGACTGATTGGTAGAGCACTGAATGAAATAAAGAAGATTCTGAAAAGTGGGTTCCATCAACCCACTGGACTAATGTTGAGGATGTGGAAGACGAGCCACATAGATGTTTAACCACTTAAGGATCATAGGCTTACACCCACCTAGTGACCAGGCTATTTTTTTTTTTTTTTTTTACAAATTAGTGCTCTGCAGCTTTAATAGCTCGCTGCAGAGCCACACAATTGAGCACACAAGTGAATCTCCCCCTCCTATTCTGCCCACCAACAGAGATTTCTGTTGGTGGGCTCTGATCGCTGCTGTGGGCTTTTGTATTTTTTTTTATTATTATTTTTTAGGAAAAAAATTCATCCTCTCCCCCCCCCCCCCCCCCCCCCCCCCCGTTAGCCAATCCCTGCGATTGTCTCTCATAGGCATCACTCAAAGGGTCAGCTGAGTGACAAGCCTGTCAGTAGATTGCAGCGCTGTACAATGTAAATGGACAACGGTTTCTTCGTCTAACAGTCTGATCATCGCTGGAAGACTGTTGGCGAAGCGGAGGTCCGTCATTCAAGTGGAGGTCTGTGCGTGATCCCCTTCAATCCCTGCCCACCGATCTTGACGCCTTTTGGTGTTACGCGGTCCTGGGGCTGCCACTTTTCTAATGCCGATAGGCATCAAGCGGTCGGGAAGGGGTTAAAGGCATCTAAAGGGGGTTAATCAAAAGGTGCATACACCACACCTTTGACTGATGTCATCCATCAGGGATAGGGACCCGATTTACTCTGGCAACATTGCTGGGCCTGGCTGCACAGGGGCTGACAATGCGCTGTGTTGCTATGTGAGGGGGAGGTGGATGGAAAGATGACTGAGCGCGCATGCATGACAGCTGCGTGAACAATGAAGGTGGTCGCTGAGGTGATCTGTAGAGTCGGGCGCCTCTGTACAAACGCCTGTTTATCAGCTGAGGCGGTCGTTATCAGCCACCTCAGCCAACTTTAATCAACCATGTGTACGAGACTACAGAGCTATTGTGCCCATCAGCAATGTGTAAAGTGCTTTGTGGAGGGAGTATGTACCTCCTTGTGCCCACGCCGTCACGGAACAATCCTCTGGTCCCCTGCAGCGGCTGAGTTTCTTTTTTGGCGACCGGGCCAGTTGACGGCCACTACGCTTGCGTGGCGCATGTACTCGATCATGCTCCCACCACCATGAGCATCCTGCGCAGGCCCAGTGGCCATTGACTGGCCCAGTCACTGAAAAAGAAACTCAGCCATTGCGGGGGACCAGAGGATCGTTCCATGATGGCGCGGGCACAGGGTGGCTGCAGGGGGCTGGTAGAAGCCCCAGGTAAGTTTTAGTTTAGGTTCACTAATTATCACTTCATGTAGTTTTTTCTCTTGGGAAGTGGAGATGCATTAGAAGGTAAGCACAGACTGTGGATAAATGTTGCCCTTATTTTTGTGATTTCTTTGGTTGACCTGTGATCACTGTAAAGAAGTACTGCTAGGCTTACAACATGTTTTACAGAGAGGAGAGAAGTGAAGGTGTGCAGAAGGCATCCCACTGCATCCCAGAGGATTTTCTACACTGTAAGATTGACGAATACCTGGAATACATTAGGCTGTCATCCAAAATGATCAGGAGCAATTGTTTTTAGATGGAATTCTACTACATGTAGTTCTAAGCTTCACACACATTAAAGAGTAACTGTCAGGCTGCAGAAGCTAATTTAAACCTCTATTCTCCTGTGTTAAACAGTTTAGACGGAAGCCAAAAAGGCAATAGTGAAGATAAAAATCTCTCTTTCATTTGATGTGTGCTTATCAGCAAAGCTGTTAGACCCAAGCTCTTAAGAGGACGCAAGCCGCAAACCATACTGCAAAGCATTCTGGGACCCTCCCCTCGGCTGCTAATGAGAAGTTACAGGGTCAAGTAACAATAGCATGTAACTCAGTCCAGCGCACAGCACTGATAAATCTCCCGGCAGAGTACACTTCAGGAGTCCGCTATTGTTCCTAGCCACATGGCTAATTAATATTCACTGCAAACTAGTGTTATTCAGTACGAGCTTTTCTGTGATCAGGAAGCAGGGAGGACATGACGACACATTTGGCTTCATAGGAGACAGACAAACATGGAGCCTGCCATGAGCTGTCAGGAGCATCATTCTCTGCATATACTATATAAAAATTCTGTGAAATCCAAACGTGGACAGTGAAATGCATATGTAATGTAAGTACAGCCTATATTTAGCTACTGATATATGTGTTTATTTTCTCTGAGACCCTATACCTAACAGCTCCTCTTTAACGTTCTGTCAACTGACATGCTTTTTACAGATCGTTTAACATGGTAGCTTTGAAATGTTTTTTGTGCAGACATGCTGTTCAACTCCTCGCGGTGCAGTGTGCTATATGGAGTGGAGAGAGGGACACACATAAGTCACTTCCTGCTGTGGATACCTTTTTTTTCCCCCAAGTTTCCATGGTGAACAATAGGCATATAAGGGGAATGTGAACTAACCACCAGAGAGGAAACAGCGATGTCTGGACACCTGTAGACAGTTTACTTTACCGGTCAAAATTATTAGTAGTGATTGTTTGGAAAATCGAATGTGTGGCCATAGCTTTAAGGTACCCATACATCTAGCAATTCTGGCGGGCGATCATCCAAAAGAGAGATATCCCAAATCTGATTAGAGATAAATCTGTTGGCCACCATAAACCGTAGGCCGATTCCCGATCGATTTCATCATAAAATCTTGAGAAAATCGGCCCCGTGATGCCACCTTGCCCCCCGCTGTTTTTGTGTCTTCCCCCCCCCCCTCCCAGTGCCTGTTATATTTTACCTGCCGCTGTTCTCGCACGCCTACGTGGTTGCCAGCGTTATAGCACATAGGGTGCATGTGTGACATCACACACGCCCCACGTGTCCTATGCTGGTAGTCTGATGTGAGACCCGAATGTGGAAGTGAGAGGACAGTAAAGTATAACTGCACAGGCACCGGGGAGGCGATTACATAAAATATTAGGTTTCCGTGGCGTTCACAATTGTTGCACGCCATTTCTGGGTCGGGTGTGCTCTTGGCAGCACCAATTTTCATTATAGTTATCGAATCGGATGGTCGATTGGCCGCCAGGTCGAGTAATCTATGGGCACCTTGTTATGGCATGTTACTACACTTGGTACGTTACAGTTCTTTGCATTGTCTTGTTGAATCAGCCCACACCCTCTATAGGGGTGAGGCTGTACAATGAGGGATTAGTCTGAAATGCATTACATCATTTGGACATTCATGTCATAAAAAGATTTATTTGAAAGCATGTGTACAACAAAGATATAATGTTAAAAGTGCTTTATGAGAACCTTGAACTCCACACTACAAGATGATTTCTATTACTATTCTCCTCTCTGTTTATATGTTCTAGAACTGGTTTTACTAGTAGAAAAACATGAGCTCAAGGACTCAGGAGAACTATGCATTTTTTTTAACAAAAGTCTCTGACAAATAATGCAAATGAATAATGTATTCAGGGGCATAACTGGATTTAAAGGATACCCGAACTGAAATGTGACATAATGAGATAGACATGTGTATGAACAGTACCTAGCACACAAATAACTATGCTGTGTTCCTTTTTTTATTTCTCTGCCTGAAAGAGTTAAATATCAGGTATGTAAGTGGCTGACTCAGTCCTGACTCAGACAGGAAGTGACTACAGTGTGACCCTCACTGATAAGAAATTCCCCTTTTTATCTATTTCTTGCTCTCAGAAGCCATTTTCTGCTAGGAAAGTGTTTTATAGTTGGAATTTCTTATCAGTGAGGGTCACACTGTAGTCACTTCCTGTCTGAGTCAGGACTGAGTCAGCCACTTACATACCTGATATTTAACTCTTTCAGGCAGAGAAATAATAAAAAGGAACACAGCATAGTTATTTGTGTGCTAGGCACTGTACATACACATGTCTATCTCATTATGTCACATTTCAGTTCGGGTATCCTTTAAAGAGGAACTCCAGTGAAAATAACGTAATGAAAAAAGTACCTAATTTTTACAATAATTATGTTGAAAGTGTAACTGTCGGGCATAAAATCAAAAATCAATTCTTTAATTTTATCTGGTAAACAAGTAATGAGGATGCTAATCAGGCAATCCAAAAGTTAAGATCACTGTTACTTTTCTTGTTTATGAATGATCATTCCCCAGTTTACCTGACTCTTATTTGGTACGTTGCCACACAAAGGAAGTTGCAGGGCATGCTGGGTTGTCTTTTTTTTTTTTTGCTTCTTTATTTCCCCTCAGACGTAACTAATGTACAGAAGCAAAAAAGGACAACCCAGCATGCCCTGCAACTTCTTTTGTGCGGCGATGTACCAAATAAGAGTCAGGTAAACTGGGGAATAATCATTTATAAACAAGAAAAGTAATAGAGATTTTAACTTTTGGATTGCCTGATTAGCCTCCTTATTACTTGTTTACCAGATAAAAATAAATGATTTTTTTTATTTTATGTCCGACAGTTACACTTTAAATGATTTAGTCAGTGTTTGTCCAAAGTAAAATCTTTCCTATTCCTGATTTACATTCTGAAATTGCACATTCATCACATTTTTACTGCTGGCAGGTGATAGAGGAAGGAGATGCTGCTTGCTTTTTTGGCAGTTGGAAACATCTGTTACATCCGGATACTGTGGGTGGGGTTTCACCACAATATCAGCCATACAGAGCCCCCTGATGATCCGTCTGTGAAAAGGAAAAGATTTCTCATGGGAAAGGGGGTATCAGCTACTGATTGGGATGAAGTTCAAACCTTGGTTATGGTTTCTCTTTAAAGTAAACCAGAGATGATGAAATACAAAGAATCGATACTTACCTGGGGCTTCCTCCAGGCCCATAAACACGTGTGAATCCCTTGCCAACCTCCTGCGGTCTGCCATTCAGCCGCGGTAATTGATTCAGTCGCGTCAATCTGGGTCTTCTGCGCATGGGCGGGATTTCCTCCGCTCATGTGCAGAAGACCTAGACTGGACCCGACAGAAGCAATTACTGGGCCTGATCGCAGCTGAATAGCAGACCGCGGGAGGACAGCAAGGGAGACACGCGTTTATGGGGCTGGAGGAAGCCCCGGGTAAGTATTGGTTCTTTGTATGTCATGATCTCTGGTACACTTTAATAGCCCCCCCCCCCCCGCAAAAAGATGGTATAGGGCCACCTTTGTCCTTGAACCTCATGAGATTAACAGCCAGCAAAGAGTGGTCTGCGGTGAAGCAGCCTCTAGATTCAGGGAAAAATTACATACTCTCCTGCACACAGTTTTTCGTAAGCGAATGGGGAGGTTTCTTTGCCAATTGGCAGCACTTGCAGTTGGGGAGAGCCTCTGGATCCCCCTGCAATGGCAGAGATCGCAGGGGTGATTGCTACTCCCATGCATGTATTGATTCTCAGAAGACACCAGCACCTCATTGCTCGGAAACTTTTGTCTGCCTTCTTATCTTTGATGTGCTTTTAACCCCAGTCCAAACCCTTCTGCTAACAACTCCCATTAAGCTAAAGGCTCATACACACACTCAACAAAAGTCTTTTATATGCACGATTATCAAACAACTTTTGTCAAGTAAAAGACGTGCAAACGACAAGGCGTTATCACCGATCAGAGGCGACCATCAACTGATAAGACGCAGCTCAAGTCAATCCAACTGTTGAGCTACGTCTTATCAGTCGTTGGTCGCCTCTTATCAGTGATAACGCCTTGTCGTTTGCACGTCTTTTACTTGACAAAAGTTGTCCAACTTAGCTGTGTGATGAACTGAAGTGAGAATATGGAAAGTGCCACTGCTGGCATGCACCTTGCCTGGCTTTTTCTTGATCCTGAGCCTCTAATTCTTTATACAGAATAATGCAGATCAGGTGTTCTGACTCCGAATACTTTTTTATTTCCTCCAGATGTGTTACTCAAAAACTACTGAGGCTAAAAGATGAGGGCTGAGATGAAGCGTCCCAATAATTAAAAAAAAAACGAAAAACAGTATAAAACGGTAAAGGTGGCTTACCATAAAAACTATCAACTAACAGTAAGTGGGCTGAACATAGCTAGTTTATCTGGAACATTACAGATGCATTTCGTGGGGAATATCCAGCTTCTTCAGGTTAATAGAAGTGTCTTAAGGCTCATACACACATCAGACTATAGTCTTTGGAAAATGAAAGATCACAGACCAATCTTACCACCCTTCATGTAGTATGAGAGCCATACCTACACAGTCTATTCTATTGAGCTGAACTCCCCATTAGATAGAAATCTTTGCAAGATGCTGCACACAAAGATGCTGTACAGACACAAAAGATCAGTATCTGCAAAAGATCTGTTCCTGCCAAAAATCCATTCCTGCAAATTGCAATGATAGTCTATGAGATCTGCAGATCATTATACACACATGATTTAACTGACATTCATCTGCAGATCAGACAATCATCCGCAGATCTGAAAATCCATCCTGGTGGATCTGATCTGCAGATGAATGTCAGTTAAATCATGTGTGTATGATGATCTGCAGATCTCATAGACTATCATTGCAATTTGCAGGAATGGATTTTTGGCAGGAACAGATCTTTTGCAGATACTGATCTTTTGTGTCTGTACAGCATCTGTGTGTGCGCAGCATCTTGCAAAGATTTTTTTCTGATGTGGAGTTCAGCTCCATAGAAAAGACTGTGTAGAGGATGGCTCTTATACTACATGAAGGGTGGTAAGATTGGTCTGTGATCTTTCATTTTCAAAAGACTATGGTCTGATGTGTGTATGGGGCCTTAGAGCTGTAAGTAAATTGCAAGGTGCTCCTCCACAGAGGCTAAAAGATCAAGAGCACAGCCACGCAGCTGGCATTTTTAAAAATGAAAGAAAAACATCCACAAGTACTTCCGAAGAAGCACGGGTCCGTACTGTGCACCCGCTCGTCTTCGGAGGCAATCGGGAACGCAAGTGCTTCCAAGGTCTCCTGAAGGCGCTGATTTTCCAAGGGGAAAATCTGCGCAACAAGGGTGCGGAGACAGGACTGGGAAGGTTCTATGGGATCCACAGCCTTTCCTCGACATAGCTATCTAACTTTTTTTTCAGGTTCACTTTATATTTGCTTTTAAGTGGACCAGAACTCAGAACTTCCTGTCTGCTCTAAAAGATATGCAACAGCATAATAATCTTTTAAGGACAACTGAAGTGAGAAGAATATGGAGGCTGCCATATTTATTTACTATTAACCACCCTGGCGTTCTATTACCTCAGGATTTCTGTGCACAAATTGGTACAATTAATTTTCATAACCTTTTTCCTGTAAGTTACCAAAATGAGTCAAGCAAGAGTTTAGTATACAATATGAGTATAATCAAAGTGTCAAACACAAATTCTTGTCAAAAATAAAATATAATGTATTAATGACAAACAGAAATATCTTGCATTTTTAATCAATGCAGTAATAAATAATAAGTCATACAAATAAATAAATGCAAAATAAAGGCAGAAATAAATGGAGGCAGAAAAACAAATGATATACCTCAAAATACCTCCTTCGTGTGGTATAACTTGAAACAAGGTACTGCACAAAGTGCAACGTCACAGTCCGGGCAATAAGTGCGTATCTATTTGCGCACTTTTTCGCCATCAGGGCCCTTTTTTAGCACAGCAGACCGCACACCTTTTTGTAGGTTAATTCTTTTGTGCGGTCGGGGGCAAGAACTCTGGAAAGTGGCGTCCAGTCAGTCTCTCCGGGTTTACCACATATGAGGCTCTGCGCCCCACTCTACTGGACTCCGGTGGGGGGTGTTTTAGGTAAATTTTTTCGCACAATTGCCAAATAAAGTCGTGGTGCGTAATGGCCCTTTCATTGTTCAGTTTGAACAGCACACAGGCATTCCACATGCACTGTTCCAGGAAGTGCCTGAACATTTTTTGTAGTATTTTTTTTGCTGCATGCAGACAGCCGGGTAGAAGGTCATGGCAGCATCAGCCCTGTCCACACCCCCCATTGTGTGGTTGTAGTCCACTATAGCCTGAGGCTTGTCCACCTCCTTGCTACCTCTGGTGGTGGTGTGCACAGTAGCAGCGTTGTGCACGGTGCTGAGGATGCACACGTCCCGCTTGTCCTTCCACCGCAGGGCCATCATTTTCCCCTTCTGCCAGGCAACAATTTCTCCCTTTTTCAAACGCCTGGCAGAAAAGGCCGGTGGAAGTTGTTGCCGGTTGGGTCTCATCGTGCCGTAGGAATCAGTGTTGTGCTGGATCAGGTAGTCACAAAGTTCAGGGGAGGTATAAAAGTTGTCTGTCGTAAGACAGTACCCCTGATCCAGCAACTGCTCGATGAGAGTGAGCACGGATGAGGTAGCCAACCCATACTCACTGAACTGGGGACCAAATTTCGTGCCTTTGCCCGTGTAAACAATAGAGTTCAAGATGTACCCGGACTTGGCCTCACAAAGCATGCAGGACTTGATCCCAAAGCGGGCCCTTTTTGATGCGATGAACTGCACCCAGCTGAGTCTCCCCTTGTAGGCCATGAGACTTTCGTCGACGGTGGGGTCTCGATCTGGTGTGTAGGCATCCTGGAAATTGCCTACCATCATCTGGTAGATGTCCCAGATCTACTTCAGCTTGGGTGCAGCATGGGTGGCCTCATCAAAGTCCTCGTTGTTGGCAAAGTGCAAGAACTTCATGATGAGGCTGAAGCGGTACTCCGGCATCACACAACCAAAAAACGGAGTGGCAATCATCCGGTTGGTGGACCAGTACCACTTCTGCAGCAGCTTACTGACCAGTCCCTGGAGGAAGATGAGGCCCAGGAACAACCAGAGGTCATCCCTGGTGACCGGTTCCCACCTCCTGCTCCTGGACAACCTGCTGAGAGGGGCACCCTGCTGCTGCGCTGCATAGCAGTTGGTCTCCTCTACAATCCTCTGGATGACATCCTCGGTCAGGAAGAGCTCCAGGTAGGCCAGCGGGTTGTGGTCGCAGTTGCGCTTCTGCCCAGGTAGCCCAGTGAAAGGGAACCTGGGTGGCGGAGCTTGGTCCAGGCTCTCCAGCTCACACCATGTGTGCACAACGACTGGCTCCTCAATGTCAGTGTCACTTGTGGCGTCGGTCTCTGATGACAGGTCCCCAGGAACGTCACTGTCGGTAGATTCCTCCGCCACAGACTCGACATCACTGCCGCTATCCTCAAAGATGTCCATCAGCTCCTGGTCACATAGATGCCTCCGGGAGGACGCAGCCATGACTCCCAAAAAAAGATACGGGGTCAGCGGGAAAAAAAAAAAAAACTCCAGCAAAAGCAATCACACAGAAATCACAGCGTCTTTAGAAAGACTAGCAAAACTGCAACACTATGATTCAAAGGCAGAACAATCACTCAAAGCACAGCAATCACCAAAAGTAGCTGACAAGCAGACTAGCAATGGGACACCAGTGACTCTGAAAGAGGAAGAATCAGTAACAGCCCACCCTTTTTATACTGTGATCAGGTGTATTTACTAATAAACAACTTGAAAAGTGCATTCATGATTGGGTTACATTATATTTCTGTAATGAGTCACTAAGTGATGTAATTCATGCGCTATCCAGCAGGGGGCGCATGATCTGCATTACAGGGAGGAAGAGGAAGGAGCTGGGGATCGCCATCTTGCCCCATGCGGCGTTTAGGACGCATGGAGCCCAGGAGGGAGAAGGAGCTAGCCGGGGAGAGCCGACAGATGCAGCGGGAGCAGCGGACGCGCCGCCGATCGCGCTGGTGAGTCCCTGCTGGTTAAATAATACCAGTAGCATGGCAGCCCTGCTGGTCTATGTGTCTGCAGTAGTGTCTGAATTACGCCAGAAACAAGCATGCACCTAATCTTGTCAAATCCAACAATAATGTCAGAAACACCTGATCTGCTGCATGCTTGTTCAGGGTCTGTGGCTAAAAGTATTAGAGGCAGAGGATCAGCGGGATAGCCAGGCAACTGGTATTGCTTAACAGGAAATAAATATGGCAGCCTCCATGTCCTTCTTGCTTCAGTTGTCCTTTAAAGAAAAACATTTATTTGTTACAGCTAATACAATTCCTGCAATAAATCTGCAGTGTGTCTACTTCCTGCTTTCATGAAAGCAAACATAGGGTTAACGTCCTGTGTTTACAAATTAGCAGCTCTACCATGCCATACTGAGCTGACATCGCTAAAGAGATCAAATTACTGTGGTGATTAGTCACAGATGAGCGGGAATCAGACAGGCTTAACTCTCTAAATACATACAGGGTGCATTTCTCTCTGTTTTCCTTCTGTTCTGTGCAAGAGTTCAGGTCAACTTAGAGCAAACTAGGTGTAAAAATAAGAACAGCCCTTCCTCCAATACATGGGGCCCTCTCTGCAGAGAAAGTGACCCCTGCCATCGCAGGGGGACCCAGAGAGAGGCTTTGGGGGCCCCTCCTCCTCCCTCTCCCCAACCACAAGTTCAGCCAATTCGCAAAAAAACCTCTCAGTTCGCTCATGAAAACGGTCCCTGCCAACTCCTCCCACCAGGCACAGTAGCTAGTAGTGGGATCGTCTTATTTTTTCCTGCTTCCAGATGCTGCTTCACAGTAGAACACTCTCTGCTGCCATTCGCTGGCTCCTGATCACGTGACCCTCATGGGGTTCAGGGACCAAGGGGGCCCCATGCTATTATTTTTGCAGGGTGGCCCTATTAAGTCTAGTTATGCCTCTGGGAGTGATGGTGTCTGCACTATTGCTTGGCCCTTGGCAGGTGGGCCCCTGGCTTTGGCGGTTATCACGGGAAGGGAGTGTGACTGTAACAGGGTCCCATCAACACTTTCTAAAGGTGCCCCTTGGTTTGTTATGGTCTCCCTTGCATTCCCTTGTTACCATGTGGATGATCACAATAGTTGGTCTGTGCAGTTGACCTTCCATGAATTTGGATCCTTAATTATTAATGAACTGATATAATCATGTATTGCAATCTTGAGATGACACAAAACCTTGAATATTTATGCGTAATTAAAAATCTAGCGTTGTGATTAATGTCTGCTGGAACCCCATACACTCACTTTATTTCTAAACATTGAAGCTTATTATGTCTAATAAAATTTGCATCATATAATTACTGATCGTGTCTCTTCTGCATGAAATTCATTTCTTTTATTCATGTTTCCTTTTTTCGTTACAATAAATTCAGCCCCATCTTTTCCTCCCTTTGAGCCTGCATTCACAGTGTGACATTGCGGAGCTGCGTTATAAAGTCTTATAACATCCCTAATTACATCACTTTACAGCAGAGTTAGCCAGATACTGTACTTACCTAAGGAGAGGGAAGGCTCTGGGTCCTATAGAGCCTTACCGCTCCTCTCCCGGTCCCAGGTCCAGCGCTGGCCCGCTGGTAGCAGTATTCCCCCAATTTGGTCAAATACTGCTCTCTCCCTGCCGCCAAAGGATGCTTCGGAAGTCTTTGGGAGCCCCAGTGCATTACATGTAATGCTGTATCTATACAACCATATATACTGTCTCTAAACTGTTGCTGTGGCATGAGTGGCACACTGGGGAAAGGCTGTGTGTCTGCTAGACACTTCTGCTCTGTACTATGCACCAATGCAGATGGTAAAAGCATTCACTTGGGAGAAGAGAGGCATCATGTGAAGGTAAAGGGGGCCACTGATGGTCCAATTTCCCGAACGATTGACCGGCCAATCCAAAAATGAACGGAAATTATCTATCGGGTATACTAAGGGGAAGGGAACATGAACCCAATCCAGTCAACTGAATCGATACGTTTTTTGCGATTCTATTGATCGTATTGGGCACGTGTTCCCTTCAGGCGCCAAGTAACAATACAATCTCGAAAAATGTATCGATTCAAATCGATCATTCATGGGATTGTATTGTTAATGGGCACCATTCCCATTAGTGGACCTGATCAATAATTTCTCACCGATCGCATGTATCAGATCGGGTGATCGTTTGGGAGGGGGATGCAGCTGCAATGAAGGACCAAGCATTTCTGTCACAATGGCACTTACAACAAGAGGATGGAACAGGTATGGCAGTAGGTATGTATTTTTTTATGTACATAAAAATGTAAAATACTTCACCTGCCCCCATTTTCTGCATACAATGCATATGTAGGTGTTTGCATAGCTCCGCTCACTGCTTTGCAGTTATGCCTTATTGCTATATTTGTAAATTTCACCTGCTTAGGAAGGCAAAACTACTTATGCTGATGATGTAAGTGATTACTGATATCTGCCCAAATACTTGTGAACACAGTTTGTTTCTTACACATGCTACAGTCTTTACTTTTGGCGATAAGCAGCAGTATTCGCACTACAGTCGCCTGCCCTGAATATACAATGGTACTGTACTACAGGCAGTTGGGAGGACTGGGACCTTTTAGCCTGGGGAAAAGAAAACACAAACTAGAGGCCTGTTTTCATGGTAGCCCAAATGACGTCACACACGCCCCATGTGCTATATGCCGGTAGTCATGTGGGGCACCAATGCAGAAATACAGCAAGTACACTCAAGGGATAGAGTGACAGGTAAAGTATAAATGCACAAGTACCGGGGGGGGGGGTGTCACATAACACATTTAGAGAAACAATGGACAGGGGTTTCTGTTCGTGATTAACGCCACACACCTGACCAACAACATTGGCCCGAGCATTTTCCCAGCATCTCCGAATGATACATTCAACCAATTTCAGCCCCATATCTGTAAACTCGTTGATTGGGCATGCTTGTGACAGCACCAATTTTAGGCTGGCAAAGGGGACCCCCAGGGACCTGGGGCCATTGCCCCCTTTGCCTTACTTGTAGCGCCGGCCCTGATCAGGTGTTTCTGACATTTTTCTCACATCTGTCAATATTATCTGCATGCTTGTTTGTCAGGTGAGTCAGGCACTGCTACAGCCAAAGAGATCAGCAGGACTGCAAGGCAACTGGCATTGTGTAAAAGGAAATAAATATGGCAGCCTCCATATCCTCTCCTTACAGTTGTCCTTTAACCATTACATTATCCAGCGTGAGGGGAGATAGGCTGAAAGAGAGGGAAGAAGATATTTACCTCAACATGACTGCAGTTTTATGTAGCTTTCCTGTATGACAAGACACAGCCAGCACTAGAGGAATGGGGGAAACAAAGGTGAATGAGAGAGGGAAGAGGAGTGGAGAGAGACTGAGAATAGCTTTGTAACGATGGGTGTCAGCAACCAGAGAGAGAATCTGATTCTTGGCGATCTGCAGTATCCCCAAAAATACAGATATACCTGATTATTGGGGATCTGCAGAATCGCCAATAATCAAATATGTCTAACCTCTAGACACCTGAGGGTGTAAGTGTTTTGGTGCAACAGTAACCTTTGGACCACTGGGGTAGCAGGTGGTCCAATAAGTAGAGAAGACTCTACTGCAGTCAAGGACACCTGGAGAGGGAGTCCCTGACTGATAAGGAGCAGTGTCCTCTCTGTAGAGCAGGGGACCCCTGTGGAAAGGCTGGACACCCTGCGGGGGGTGACAGCCAGAAGGTCAGACAGGCCGGGTCGGCAACAGAGTATCAGATATGCAAAGTATTAAATCAGAGATCAGAAGAATAGTCAGGAAAGCTACAGGTCATAACAGATATCAGAACAAGGCCTAGTCTGAGGTGTGAGGTCCGTGATCTCAGCACCCTGGAACTATGCTATAGAATTACACAGATGATATACAGTATTCCTAGTCTGGGGTGTGAGGGCAGTGATCTCAACACCCTGGAACTATGCTAGAGAATAACACAGATGATATACAGTATTCCTAGTCTGGGGTGTGAGGGCCGTGATCTCAACACCCTGGAACTATGCTAGAGAATAACACAGATGATATACAGTATTCCTAGTCTGGGGTGTGAGGGCCGTGATCTCAACACCCTGGAACTATGCTAGAGAATAACACAGATGATATACAGTAACTGGCTAAGTGTGGATTCCCAGGTCCTCCTGGTTCCACCACACTGAAGGATCTGACTAAGGTCTGAGTGCTAACACATAGGCATTCGCAACGCCAGACAACCAGCAACTGAACAGCAGGAGATATATATAGTAAAGCGCTCCACAGCGCCGCCCAGCTCCCATCAACCAATCACTGACTGAGCAGGGATCAGCTGACCGCCCTGATCAGCTGATCTTCCTCCTATTGGTATAAAGAGCTTGTCTTGCAGCGCGCGCAGCTCTCCATCTGTGTGCACTACTAGGTTCAGACACATGTTGCTGCGGGGAAACCGCCGCACTGGACGCGGAATCCGCCGCCTTACCGTCAGAACACGCGGCGGCCCCCGCCATTCCTCCCGTGTGCACCACCAGTTCCAGACACATGCTGACGCGGACAAACCACCGCATCAGACGCGGAATCAGCCGCCTTACTGTCAGAACATGCGGCGGCTTTTCCGCTATTCATCACAAGCTTGAGATGGAGCAGAGAGCTTATCTGTATTGCAGTCCAACATCACACACAGGCTACTTGCCTGTAATAGGACTCCTGTCCCTGCCAATCTCTCACTCAAGGCTACAAGCAGCCCTCCTGGAGTCTAGGGACTGTGGAAAAACTTTTCACACTGTGTAATACCTCATGTAGCTGCCCACATGCAGTCTTCAGAGTTTTTTTCCCTACAGACCCTGCAGGAGGCATGCATGTGCTTTGCATCATGCTGTGCACACTTACCAGCTTCCCTCACTGTGTAATTACAATTTTACTTCCCTCAGCCAGCCTAGTGCTTCACATTGCCTTAAAGAAAAACCTGAATGCAGCAGGCTCTGCACTGCACTGCTAGAGGCAAACTGGGGGGAAATCTCCCCCTACCCCTGCAGACAGTCTACCAACAGCCAGTGCAGTGCACACACAGCTCCTACGCTATTTCCGTACTGTCTGACACTGACCCGGATGAGGTGGAAGCAGCACTTCCGCTGTGGGAAAGCTCCTGTGTGGGATGGTATGTGGGTCACAGTGGATGGGAAGGCGGGATGGTGACTATGCTGATGAGTCAGAGGACATGTGAAGAGTTTCTTTATACACCAGTGTGTGTGGAGCAGCAATGGTGAAGGCTTCTCATGCCAGCCGATGACCGGGATGCACACCTCCCTCCCCTACCCGGCTGTCATAATCCTTACATGCGATCCCCTCCCACCAGCACACACATCACACACACGTCGCCCGACCGCAGCGGATGGCGGAATTTAGAGATGCTTCAGCACCGAGACTCGCCCATTGGCTGCATCCCGAACTGACAGGTGGATCAGCCAATCACATGACGGAGAAGAGCACAGCTGATGCGAGCATCTTGTGCGGAGCTGTTATTGCTGTGTGAGCTGTCTGCGGTAAGTGGTCCTTGCTGCATGTCTAGGCTGCGGGGACAGGTCGGGGCAGTGCTGGAATGTATCTGTGCCAGGTATGGACTTTCATTGTGTGACAGCTGGAGACCAGTGACCTACATATAGGCGCGGACTGGGAAGGGGGAGATTTCCCCCCTCAACCCCCCCAGGCTGCCTCTCATTTAATAATTTAGGGCCAGTGGCAGTGCAGTGATTGGTGCATTCAGGTTTTTGTATAAGAATGGGAAGCACCAGGCTGGCTGAGGGAAATTAACCACTTCATAACTGAGGGGTTTTACCCCTGGAGCACCAGAGCAATTTTCACCTTTCAGCGGAGTACATTTGAAATCGGCGCTGGTAGACTTGGGCGCAGAATACAGCCTGTATATGGCTGGTCCTGCTTCTGCACAAGTCCGGCCGTTTTAATTAGTATTCTCCCTCCAGGCCACCATGGATAGTGGGGGAATGAAATAATTCGGCTTCCAGCGATTGCTGGAGGCCGAATTATTGTGTTTTTAAGCAACCTCGGCTCTGTCTTCTGACGGCGCCGACGTTACTCACTGAGCGCTGCAATAGGAGTGATTCCTATTCTAGTCTATGGAGGCGCCGGCTGCGCCCAAATCTAGCAGCGCTGAAAAGCACTGCTCCGTTTCAGCGCTTCTTCCATTCATTCATCTATAACTTTATCATTACTTATTGCAATGAAATGAACTATATCTTGTCAATTAGGCTTTCTTTAGGTGGGACATTATGCCAAGAATTATTTTATTCTAAATGTGTTTTAATGGGAAAATAGGGAAAAAAACATTTTTCAGTTTTCGGCCATATAGTTTTTAAATAATGCATGCTACTGTAATTAAAACCCATGACATTTATTTGCCCATTTGTCCCGGTTATTACACCGTTTAAATTATGTCCCTATCACAATGTTTGGCACCAATATTTTATTTGGAAATAAAGGTGCATTTTTTTCAGTTTTGCGTCCATCCCTAATTACAAGCCCATAGTTTATAAAGTAACAGTGTTATACCCTCTTGACATAAATATTTAAAGAGTTCAGTCCCTAAGGTAACTATTTATGTTTGTTTTTTTTTGTATTGTAATTTTTTTTTTCTTTTTATTTAACCTCCTTGGCGGTAATCCCGAGCTGAGCTCGGGGTATGCCGCCGGAGGCCGCCGCTCAGGCCCTGCTGGGCCGATTTGCATTCTGTAAAAAGCAGCACACGCAGCCGGCACTTTGCCAGCCGCGTGTGCTGCCCGATCGCCGCCGCTCCGCAGCGGCGAAAGAGGGTCCCCCCAGCCGCCCGAGCCCAGCGCAGCCGGAACAAACAGTTCCGGCCGGCGCTAGGGGCTGGATCGGGCGGCTCTGACGTCAGGACGTCGACTGACGTCCATGACGTCACTCCGCTCGTCGCCATGGCGACGAGGAAAGCGAAACAAGATAGGCCGCTCATTGCGGCCTATCTTGTTACTTTCGATTGCCGGAGGCGATCGAAAGTACGCTTCCGGAGCGCCCTCTAGTGGGCTTTCATGCAGCCAACTTTCAGTTGGCTGCATGAAATATTTTTTTTTTAATTTAAAAAAAACCCCATTTCAGCCTCCCTGGCAAAATAAATAAACCGCCAGGGAGGTTAAAAAAAAAATTTGGGGGGAGTGTGGGAGGTAATGAGTTAATTGATAATGTAAAACTATATATTTATATATAAAAAATGTTTTTGGGTGTAGTTTTACTATTTGGCCACAAGATGGCCACAGTAATTTTTTGTGCATGCGTCCTGTAAGCGTAGGAAGTATGCTTACAGGAAGTGCAATGAGGCTGGGAAACTTTTTTTCTTTTTTAGAATGATCGCGCTGCTTCTCATAGAAGCAGCCGCTCATTGCTGGGGGGCTTAGATCAATGAACGGGAACGGTTTTTCCCGTTCATTGATCGCTGGGCGAGCGGGCGGCGACGTGCACGAGCTCTGGAGCACGCGCATGAGCGAGCGGGAGCTCGGGCAGCGGCGGTGCGTGTATCTACGCTCCTGGTGGGGAAAGGATGTTAAAAGGAGCGTAGATACACGCTACTGCGGTGGTAAAGTGGTGAAAGTGCAATTAAGGAGTGAGGGAAACTGTTAAGTGTACACAGCATGATACAGAGCACAGACTTGCCTCCTGCAGGGTCCGTAGAAAAAAAAACCTCTGCTCTCTCACCATTGTAAAGACTGCATGTGGGCAACTAGTTAACCTCCTTGGCGGTAATGACGAGCTCAGCTTGTCCATTACCGCCAGAGGGCGCCGCTCAGGCCCTGGTGGGCTGATTTTCTTAATTTAAAAAATAAAATAAAAATTTAAACACGCAGCTAGCAGTGGGTGAGGTGAGTAGGGAGAACAAAGCTCTTGGCTATTGTTCGGCTAAAGCAATCTGCAAGGCTGATCCTCACTCTCCACATTGTCTCCCCAGGTGACTACAGGCATATAGCTCGTAAGGTACATGTGTGACGTCATTTTGGCTGGTGCTGCCATAAAACCGGGCCTTTAGTTTGTGTTTTACCATCAGGCCAAAAGGTCCCAGTCTTCCCCTGCCTACGTACATCACTGGGCATACACAAGCAACAGTGTGGGCTCAAGTACGAGTAAAGGAGCATTGCTTTTATACACAGAGGAGTCAACCTAAAATACAAAGTGGGCAAAAATTGAATACTAGGAGTAAGTGGCAAGCCAACCTCATTGTCTCAGTTCCCTGGTGTCTAGTGGCCCACCCCATTGAGGCTACCCATTCTGGTAAAAGCAACAGATTTCTGGCAGCACTACAGGACAATTACTTGACTCAAATGGTAACTGAACCAACTAGGGGGAATGCGTTACTGGATCTGATCATTTCTAGTAGACCAGATAATGTATCAAATGTGCAGGTTCAAGAACATTTGGGAAATAGTGATCACAACATGATAACGTTTGATCTGGTGACTGATAGGCCACGGGGCAGAGGGACCACTAAAACTATGAATTTTAGAAAAGCAAAGTTCAATCAAATTAGGCAGGCACTAAGTTTGGTGAACTGGGATAATGTACTACAAGGGGAAGACACTGAAGGGAAATGGCAAGCTTTTAAACTTTTATACTCAATCAATATTGTAGTATGTATATCCCATATGGAAACAAAATATCTAGGAATAAAAAAAGGCCTCTATGGATGAATAGAAAGGTTAAAGATAAAATGAAGAGGAAAAAGAATGCCTATAAGGTCTTAAAACAGGAGGAGACCGAGGCTGCACTAAGCAATTATAAGGAGTGCAATAAAAGTTGTAAAAAAGAAATTAGGCAAGCAAAGATTGAAGCTGAAAAACAAATCGCTAAGGATATCAAATCTAACCCAAAAAAGTTTTACAAGTACATTAACTCTAAAAAAAGAAAGGTTGACTGTATAGGACTCCTAAAGGATGAGGGTGGGAACTCAATGGTGGATGACCAAGGTAAGGCAGAGTTATTAAATGCTTTCTTTGCTTCTGTCTTCACAAAAGAAACAGCACTGTTGCAAACTACAGAGGCGGAAGAGTCTCAATCTTCTAACTGTAATATTAAATACTTAACGCAGGAAGAAGTGAAGGCAAGACTAAATAAATTAAGAATAGACAAGGCACCTGGCCCGGATGGCATGCATCCTCGGGTCCTAAGGGAATTAAGTTCAGTTATAGATAAACCCCTTTATCTTATCTTTTGTGACTCTCTTGCAACTGGCAGAGTCCCAGTGGATTGGCGTACAGCCCACGTTTTCCCATTATTTAAGAAGGGCAAAAAATCAGATCCAGGAAATTATAGACCTGTAAGCTTAACATCAGTTGTATGCAAACTATTTGAGGGGTTACTAAGAGATACTATGCATGACTTCATAGTAGAAAATAATCTTATTTCTCAGCATCAACATGGGTTTACTAAAGACAGGTCCTGTTTGACTAACATGCTCAGCTTTTATGAGGTAGTAAATGCTAATATGGATATTGGGAATGCTGTAGATGTGATATACTTGGACTTTGCAAAGGCCTTCGACACTGTTCCCCACAAAAGTCTGGTGCAAAAGTTGAGGATGCAAGGACTGGGGAAGAGTCTGTGTTCATGGATAGGGAACTGGCTAATGGACAGAAAACAAAGAGTTGTGGTCAATGGATCGTACTCAAAATGGGAGACTGTTAGCAGTGGGGTCCCACAGGGGTCTGTTCTGGGTCCAGTGCTCTTCAATTTATTTATTAATGATCTAGTAGATGCAGTAGTGAGCAATGTTGCTATTTTTGCAGATGATACAAAATTGTGCAGAATCATCAACTCTCAGGAAGATAGTGTCATATTGCAACAGGATCTGGATAGGATGGCTATATGGGCACATATATGGCAGAAGAAATTCAATGTTGACAAATGTAAAGTCATGCATTTTGGACGTACTAATGGTCTAGCACCATACAAAATAAATGGGATACAGTTGGGGACATCAAACTTGGAGAAGGACTTAGGAGTACTCATTGACAACAAGTTAAATAATCGTACTCAATGCCAAGCAGCTGCAGCTAAAGCTAACAAAATTTTGGGATGCATTAAAAGGGAAATAAAAACTCGAGATGCTAGCATAATATTGCCCCTGTTTAACTCTCTAGTAAGGCCACATCTGGAATATGGAATTCAGTTCTGGGCACCACATTACAAAAAAGATATTGCAGTTTTAGAGCAGGTGCAGAGACGAGCAACAAAATTGATACGTGGGATGGAAGGTCTCACTTATCAAGAAAGGTTAGATAAACTGGGTTTATTTAGTCTAGAGAAAAGACGCCTTAGAGGGGATCTAATTAACATGTATAAATACATCAGAGGGCAATATAATAGCTTGGCGGATGAGCTTTTTGTCCCTAGGCCTTCTCAAAGGACTAGAGGACATGATCTGCGCATGGAGGAAAAACGTTTTAGCCATTTATTTAGGAAAGGGTTCTTTACAGTAAGAGTGATTAAGATGTGGAATGCATTGCAACAGGAAGTCGTTATGGCAAACTCTATACCTGCATTTAAAGGGGGCTTAGATGCTTTCCTTGCGTTGAAAGACATCCATGGCTACAATTACTAGGTAATGCCTAATGATGTTGATCCAGGGATTTTATCTGATTGCCATCTGGAGTCGGGAAGGAATTTTTCCCTTTAGGGGCTAATTGGACCATGCCTTGTAAGGGTTTTTTCGCCTTCCTCTGGATCAACAGGGATATGTGAGGGAGCAGGCTGGTGTTGTACTTTATACTGGTGGAACTCGATGGACGTATGTCTTTTTTCAACCAAAATAACTATGTAACTATGTAACTTCTCCTCTATACAGTTCCCTGTTGTCTAGTGGCCCCCCCCATCCCCCCCCCCCCCCCCCCCCATATACAGGCCAAATTTGATGGCTTTGCGGGGCAGTTTTCCATGTATATGTTAGGCCAATATGATTTTGCCTTTCCTAAACAGAAGGTACTGTATTTGCAATAATGCAACCACTTTTTTTTTTTTTTTTTTGCTTTATGCAAATGTGGTTTCCCACGATGCATACCTCCCCAATATGCAAATCATCTTTATGCCCCTGAAAGCCAGGTACATCCATGGAAAACCATACTTTCTTACTCAAAACTGAATTATTGTACATACCTTCAGTTTTAAGAAGGCAAAATTCTATTTATCAGCGCATTTTGTTATGAGTGCCTTATGGTATTTTTAGCCCCTCTTCTAGTGGTTCTGGGACACTATGAGCTATCTGTCTACTCGTGTACTACTTCAGACTAAAGATGCTCATCTGGCAGTTCAGGGGGTGCCTATAAATCTCTAGTGTGGGGAGGAGAGAAGCAATCTATATAGGAGAGCCTATTGGCTACTATAAGGAGCAGTGTTGGTTGTGTGAGAAATGCTGTTTACAGCTTGCTGTGTAATTACTAGTCCATTGGCTAGAGCTATAAAGACCATCTAATGTCAAAGTTGCAAATCGGACAGCAGGGCTGGTGCTACAAGTGCGTACATTTAATAAGGTGCTGCGGTAATTTGGGTACCGGAGAAAGCCTCTGGTAGAACATTGGTTGTGGAAAATTACTGATATTCTACTACTTGATTACAATAGTAAAATGTAATATTTACTGATATTTTTCCATGGCTCAACCTAACCTTACATTCACAGGATCCCTCCCTCCACACGAGACCTAATGACGCCTAACCCTAATATGCCTGACCCTACAGATCCAACCTGGGTGATGCCTAACCCTAAGGCCCGGTTCACATCTGCTAAATGAGCCAAAAGGATTCGGGGAGCGGATCCGGTCTCCGCTTCACCGGATCCGAATGGCTCAGTCCGTGGCCCGGTTCACATATGAAAACGGATCTGATCAATGATTGATCGGATCCGTTTTCACTCAGCAAATACATACCTAATCTTCCGTAGTAGAGGCTTCCTCTTCTTCCGCTGTGACTACACAGCGCGTCATGTAGTCACATGACGCGGAAGAAGACGGAAGCCTCTACCGCCGGCTGCTACGGAAGACTAGGTATGTATAAAACCTCCCTAGCCCACGCGCCCGGCTGCTGCTTCCTCCCCTCACCCTCCCGTCGCTAGATTCGCGTCAGCCCATGCCCCTATTCCCCGTGGAACGGTCCGTTTATTCACTAGTGTGAAGAAACGTTCCGTTTCCCATTGCCCCCAATGCTGCTGCATATTTTGTCCGGATCCGTTCCACTAAGCAGAACGATCCGGAAAATTAGGGCCTGCAGCAATTTTTAGGTCCGGTGACCGGAACATACGGAACGTATCCGTACCAACGGACACATGTGAATGGATCCATAGGTTAACACTGGATCCATTCACATCTGTTCCGTTTGTACACTATACGTTCCGGAAAAAAACGCTAATGTGAACCGGGCCTAAGGCTGGTTTCACAGTGGGACGTTACAGGCGCACGTTAGAGCAGCCTGTAACGCACCCCACCGCACAGCAATGAAAAATCAATGGGCTGTTCACAGTGCCCATGTTGCGTTACATTGTAACGCTGCGCCATAACACAACGTACTGCATGCAGTACTTTACACGCGGCAGAGCCGCATTAGACTGCTTGCACATGCTCAGTAAAGTTGGGAAAGAGCGGAGAGCGGCCGGGCACATGGCTAATTAATATTCACTGCACTCAGTGACGTGCAGTGTTTACTTCCTTGAGCGGCCGGTCTGTGCGGCGATTGACCGGGCGGGACCATGTGATGCCGCATGCGTCCAAGAGTGCGCATCACGGCATCACGGACGCCAGAGTGAGCTGCACAACGCGGCTCACTCTGACGTCCACATCAGAGAGCACCAGGTGGTGCGTTAGGGGCACGTTATGCGACCTTAACGTCCCCTAAAATGCAACGTCCTGGTGTGAAACCAGCCTTAGGGCACCCCCCCCATGCCTAACCCTACCAGCCTATATTTTGGGTGGCACTTCCCGCCATTTCAGGAGTCCCTAGTGGTAATGTAGCAGTCACTGTAAGTGCGGGGACACTTACAGGAGGCACTGTGTTTCAGCAGGCACTAGTGGCAGCGCAATAATGTAAGGGGTAATAATGAAAGCATTCTAATGTAACAGGCACAGGCGCTAAAATGCAGAGGATACTGTAATGCAGGGAGCACTGGGGAGGGCACTAGTGCAGGAGATATAAATGGGTGCATTATAATATAGAGTGCACTACAGTGCGGAGGACAAAATAGGATGCGCTAACAGTGAGCATTATCATGTGGGGAGTACTATGGGGGGGGGGGGGGAGGGGGCATTGTATTGAAAGGGAAACATGAACTGGAGGCACTAGTAAAAGAGAAGTATTGTGGGGACATTATATTGAGAGGAGCACTATAATGGGAGAGGAACACTGTAATCGGAATGTTGAATCTGGGACACTGTGGGCGTTATGGAAATAGTGGGATAAATTCTAAGGCCTCGTTCACATTGAGTTTCCGTCACGTTAGCGTTTGTGTTGGACGTTTTTTTAAGCAATTATTATTTATTTTTATTTTTTTTAATCTTCCCCGGCTATTTCTGTTCGTTGGACGTTTTTGGTATGCGTTTTTGTAGGCCTTTTTGCAAAGCAATTCCGATTGACGTCAGGAAGTGAACTCTTTGATCTGGAAAAAAAAATGTATTTAGACTTAAAAATGTGAACGCAATCGCTGCACAAAGCGATTTTGTGAGCGTTTTGCGTTTTCCTATACCACACAGCTCTTCTCTGAGCGGAAAGCAGATGGATCACCCTAATCTAAACTAGCGCATAGGATAACATGGTGTAAGCGCTTTCAGGGCGATTTTGAAAAATTGCAGGCGCTTTAAAAAAAATCCCAAAATGCCTCCAGTGTGAACGAGCCCTAAGAGATAACTAAAAGCTATAACTCCCCTTTGAAAATTTAGCAAGACACCCAATAGGGAAATGATTTAGAAAGCTTTTATAACCATAGAGTTTTTTTGGTTTTCTTTCACATAAACTGGTATAGCTAGAAATATAATGCTGGTGTCAAGAGGTACTGCCTCTGCTTGTGAAGCATGAGGTCACAAGTTTGACTCCCGGATCAGAAAAAATAATTAATGTTTAAAAAAAACCTCATTTTGTGGGACCAGAAGTCCACTTCACCAGGTGACAAATCCAAGAGCCCACAAATAAGCAGTTTTGTCAGAATCGGTTTTTCCCATTCAGGTCATTTTGGTGCTGCCAAAGGCCATAATGTCAATTGTTGCGATAGCGGAGCAGCCCGAATTAGGTAGATACAGTGGGATGCAAAAGTTTGGGCAACCTTGTTAATGGTCATGATTTTCCTGTATAAATCGTTGGTTGTTTCGATAATAAATGTCAGTTAAATATATCATATAGGAGACACACGCAGTGATATTAGAAAAGTGAAATTAAGTTTATTGGATCTACAGAAAGTGTGCAATAATTGTTTAAACAAAAGAAGGCAGGTGCATAAATTTGGGCACCACAAAAAAAAATAATTATAAGCAATATTTAGTAGATCCTCCTTTTGCAGAAATTACAGCCTTTAAAAGCTTCCTGTCTGGATTCTGGTTAAAGGTATTTTGGACCATTCCTCTTTACAAAACATTTCTAGTTCATTCAGGTTTGATGGCTTCCGAGCATGGACAGCTCTCTTTAACTCACACCACAGATTTTCAATTATATTCAGGTCTGGGGACTGAGATGGCCATTCCAGAACGTTGTACTTGCTCCTCTGCATGAATGCCTTAGTGGATTTTGAGCAGTGTTTAGGGTCGTTGTCTTGTTGAAAGATCCAGCCCCGGTTCAGCTTTATCACTGATGCCTGAACATTGGTCTCCAGAATCTGATAATACTGAGTGGAATCCATGCGTCCTTCAACTTTGACAAGATTCCCAGTCCCTGCACTGGCCACACAGCCCCACAGCATGATGGAACCACTGCCATATTTTACTGTAGGTAGCAGGTGTTTTTCTTGGAATGCTATGTTATTTTTCCTAAATGCATAACGCTCCTTGTTATGCCCAAATAATTTAATTTTAATTTCATCAGTCCACAGCATCTTATTCCAAAATGAAGCTGGTTTGTCCAAATGTGCGGAGAAAAGGCTTCCTCTGCATCACTCTCGCATACAGCATCTCCTTTTGTAAAGTGTACCGAATGGTTGAACGAAGCACAGTGACTCCATCTGCAGCAAGATGATGTTGTATGTCTTTGGTGCTGGTCTGTGGGTTGACTCTGACTGTTCTCACCATTCTGTCCGAGATTTTTCTTGGTCTGCCACTTCGAGCCTTAACTTGAACTGAGCTTGTGGTCTTCCATTTCCTCAGTATGTTCCTAACTGTGAAAACAGACAGCTGAAATCTCTGAGACAGCTTTCTGTATCCTTCCCCTAAACCATGTTGGTGAGCAATCTTTGTGTTCAGGCAATTTGAGAGTTGTTTTGAGACCCCCATGTTGCTCCTCTCCAGAGAAAATTAAGAGGAGGGAAACTTACAATTGACCCCCTTAAATACTCTTTCTCATAATTGGATTCACCTATGTATGTAGGTCAGGGGTCACTGAGCTTACCAAGCCAATTTGATTTCAAATAATTAGTTCTAAAGGTTTTGGAATCAATAAAATGACACACATTTATGCACCTGCCTAATTTTGTTTAACCACTTAAGGACCAGGGCTTTCTGCACTGATCGGTGCTGCGTGGGCTCTCCAGCCCGCAGCACCGATCAGGAGTGAGCCTTGGCGATCAGATTTCCCCCCCTCTTTTCCCCACTAGGGGGATGTCCTGCTGGGGGGGTTTGATCGCCGCCGGCTGTTTGTGATCTGCGGGGGGGGGGGGGCTCTTCAAACCCCCCCTCCGCAGCGTTTTCGGCGCTCCCTCCTTCCCCTTACCTCCCTCTCCCTCCATGGGCTGCGCAGGACGGATTTCCGTCCTGCGCATTAAAGGATAGGCTTCAGCCTATCATATGCTGGCGATCCCCGGCCAATCAGAGGCCGGGGATCGCCGATCTACGTCACGGCGCTGCTGCGCAGCAGCGCCGTGTGATGTAAACAGCGGTTTACAGGTAGCTGGCGAGCCGCGATCGGCGGCTTTCCGGCTGTTCACGGAGACAGCCTCCGTGAACTGGCATGGAAAGGCCGCTCGATCGAGCGGCCGTTTCCATGCTATACCACTAACGACCCGCCGACGCCTATGGGCGTTAGGCGGTCGTTAAGTGGTTAAACAATATTGCACACTATCTATAAATCCAATAAACTTCATTTCACTTCTCAAATATCACTGTGTGTCATTTTATTGATTCTAAAACCTTTAGAACTAATTATTTGAAATCAAATCTCTCTTGGTAAGCTCAGTGACCCCTGACCTACATACACAGGTGAATCCAATTATGAGAAAGAGTGTTTAAGGGGGTCAATTGTAAGTTTCCCTCCTATTTTAATTTTCTCTGAAGAGGAGCATCATAAGGGTCTCAAAACAACTCTCAAATGACACAGATTGTTCACCATCATGGTTTAGGGGAAGGATACAGAAAGCTGTCTCAGAGATTTCAGCTGTCTGTTTCCACAGTTAGGAACATATTGAGGAAATGGAAGATCACAGGCTCAGTTCAAGTTAAGGCTTGAAGTGGCAAACCAAGAAAAATCTCGGATAGATAGAAGCGACGAATGCTGAGAACAGTCAGTCAAATCACAGACCAGCACCAAAGACCTACAACATCATTTTGCTGCAGATGGAGTGCATCGTTCAACCATTCGGCGTACTTTACACAAGGAGATGCTGTATGCGAGAGTAGTGCAGAGGAAGTCTTTTCTTCGCCCACAGACAGAGCAGCTTGAGGTATGCTAAAGCATATATGGACAAGCCAGCTTCATTTTGGAATAAGGTGCTGTGGACTGATGAAACTAAAATGGAGTTATTTGGGCGTTATGCATTGAGGAAAAATAATACAGCATTCCAAGAAAAACACCTGCTACCTACAGTAAAATATAGCGGTGGTTCCATCACTTGTTTTTTTATTGACAGAATTAGTTGTTTACCTGTTGACACATAGCCAGAGAGCAGAAGAGGAATCCTGACTATTAAAGCACGCACGGCCAAAGGTAACCTGCTCCCCCCCCAGCAATTGTGTCCTGCCAGTTGCCTGTCACCTCACCCCCAAAACCCCGCCACCCCCACCTGGGCCCTGATAGCAGATATTGTGTACTCAGCAACACTGCACAGTTAAAAGGTTGGAGGTTCGGCAGCATGTGTGGGTGGGGGGGGGGGGGGGGGTCACGGTGCACACCAGGAACACAGAAAGGTTAAGAGGAAGGTCGTGGGCCCCAGCAGTGCTCAGGGTCCTTGGGCAATTGCCCCACTTGCCTTAAAGAGTTGGCCCTGAAAGCATGGATTTAGTTGTCAAGCTTAGTATTTCATTTTTTCCTTTTAGACAAGCCAGTTGAAATTAGGACAGCCTTTTGTCAGTATAAGGAAGCTCTTGAAAGGTTATATAAGAACATGATGATGGAATAGGGTCTTCCATTCTTGCAAATCTGCTTTCATGTCAGAAACATCTAGAGAACAATAAAGCTATCAGTATCCTGAAGTATAACACGCTGGCAAGTCCTATTCTCTGTCTTTATCCTCAGTCTTTCAGTCACATTTGTCAGATTTTTACGATTTCCTTTAGAAGGATTACAGTAGTGTAAAATGTTGCCATTTGCTGTGAATTTCCATCAGTGAAATAAACCAGTCCTGACCTATTTTGATGAGATGAGAAGATGCTGACATTATAACATTTGTCAAGTGTGGAAATTTCAGATGTATATAAATGTGTCACAGTGCCTCTTCTGGTATTTAAGTAAATTAGAGTGAAAAGTGACTAGAAGTATGTCCACTTAAAGAGAACCTGAGCCGAAGGTTCAGAAACCAATACCTAAGTGGAGGGAAGTTTCTGGATCCTAATGAGGCTTTCATCAGTGTCTTCCACTGCTCGCAGGTACCTCCTGCTGATCGGGGACGAGCTCCTATACTGGCATGGCCACTCTCTATCTTACTGCGCATGTGTGGTCATACTCACTCACGTAGGCGGTTATCTTTGGATGGTCCGTGCTCAGTAATTGGAGACCGGAGGATGCTGAGGGAAGCCTCATTAGGATCAGAGGCTTCCCTCTTAGGTAAGTGTTTAATTTTGTGCCTGGCTTTGCTCTGTGCCCACATTTTACAGTGCCTTAATTACATGAACATGGTTAGACACGTAATGTGTGAGAAAGGTGATCTGAGTGAGCAGCAGAGAAAGTGGTATCTTGGTATATCTGCAGGAGTGGAAAGAGAAATTTTCTAATAGGGGTTCTTCGAGTCTGTGCCGTTCTTCCCTATTTCATTTAGAAATTGACCTGAGGAAGCCAGTAAGACCCGTAAAACGCATCGTTTTCTGCTGTGGCCAATAACTGTTATATTAAAGAGCCCATTCCTCGTTTGAGGTAAGATAATTTGTTTTAAACAGTTTTTAAAACTTTTATATCCCTTGGGTGACTTTTTCCATCCTTCTAGTCAATTCACCTAGTCAGGGATACCCATGAGATAACTATGCAGAGGTGTTTTGTTTGTCATAGAAGACCTTTGATGGTCCGGGTGGGGACAGAATTCTTCACTTGCCTAATAATGTGGTTGCCTTATAGCAACCCAGTTTTGTAAGTAATATTTCACTACTCTTGTTATTTCTCGGTCTAAGATATTATACTTTATTGGCCTTCCTGGTGTATCCTTTTTTTTTTTTATTCTGGTTCTGAAATAATGAGTTGAAGCTTACGGACCAGACACACCCACTCTCTGCAGGAGTACAGCTCAGAATTGTGAGATGAGAGCTTGAGGTGTGCCTTGCATCAAACTGTGTACTCAGTGGCTGGATAGTGTAATTGTTAAGGGCTCTGCCTCTGACATAGGATTCAAATCTCGGTTCTTCCTATTCAGTAAGCCAGCACCTATTCAGTAGCTATTCTTGGGCAAGACTCAAAGGACATATCCAAGTGGGGAAAAAAAATTACTTACCTGGGGCTTCCTCCAACCCTTGGCAGCTCATATGTCCCTCGCTGCAGCTCTGGTGCCCCTCGCGCGGGTGCAGAAGATGGTGACCTGGCGAGGTCGGCATCTGCCACGGAGGGGACCCCGGGACACCGGAGCTGCAACAAGGGACAGATAGGCTGTAGGGCTGGAGGAAGCCCAAGGTAAGTAGATCTTGTTTTTTTTTTTTTTTTTTTTTTTTTATTTTGTTTTATGTTTTTCTACCCTTGGACCTATCCTTTAAGCTGAATACTCACGTTGCGATGAAGGAAGATGGATTCTTGTGACGTTAACTGATCCATCTTCCTGCCAGCGGGTATACGAGAGTTCAAACGATCGTGGTACTTTGCACGGGAGTCATCAAGGATCTTAAAGATCTGATCTGCCATGACGGTCGTTATCACCACCCGGCAAACATCGTTCGCTCGTGTACCCACATTGTGAGCTCGCAGAAACAATCGCTTGTCGCTCAAAAAATCAATGCCATCGGAAAAATTGTTGGGAAAATCACGTACTGGGTATGGGCCTTAAAGCAGTAGGATTAGCCATACTATGCCAGGGAAAAAATCACATATATAAGTAGATAAGTACTTGATCTACTTACATAACATATGTATTGTACTGTCCACGTTTTGATTTCAGTGAATGTTATATAGTAAATTAAGAGAATTCTGTTCCTGGTGGGCGCCATGTCTTTTACCCACAGTTTAGGCTAACTCGTGATGTCATTTCTGCCCTTTACTTTTTTTCTTTTCTCCTCCAATCGCAGAGTCACCTCAGGCTTGCGTGTAAATACAAGTGAGCAGGGGATCGTGTTTCAGATAAGCAGCTGGCAGGGAAATAAAGGGAAGAGGAGAAATATATTATAGATAAAAAGAACCCCCAGCATGCAACTGTTTGGCACTGACTACTAAAGGGCCAGTGCTCCTTAAAGGGAATGTCCAAGCAAAATAAAAAAATGAGTTTCACTTACCTGGGGCTTCTACCAGCCCCATGCAGCCATCCTGTGCCCTCGTAAACACTCACTGCTGCTCCAGTCCCCCTCTGGCAGCTTGCCGACCTCGGAGGTCGGCGGGACGCATTGCGTACATTTTTAATCATTCCAGCTAGTGCAGGAACAATGCGTAAAAATGTACGCATTGAACCAGTAACGCGTAAAATGTATGTGTTAATGTTCCTGCACTAGCGGGAATGCGTAAAAATGTACGCAATGCGTCCCGCCGACCTCCGAGTTCGGCAAGCTGCCAGCGGGGGACTGGAGCAGCAGTGAGCGACTACGAGGGCACAGGATGGCTGCATGGGACTGGTAGAAGCCCCAGGTAAGTGAAACTAATTTTTTTTATTTTGCTTGGACCTTCCCTTTAAGTATGTGATAACTCCAAATCATAACAGCAGAAAAAGTTTTGAATGCAGGATTAGCATCTTTATCACTTAATACGCTCAGACCAGTTGCTGTTGAAATTAGATTTTTATGGTGACACTCCCGCTTTAACACTAGAGATGGCATGAACGGTTCGCCGGCGAACGGTTCCAGGCGAACTTCCGGTGGTTCGCGTTTGCCATGTAAGGTGAACTTTCCCGGAAGTTCGGTTCGCCCCCTGAGTGTGCACCATTAGGGTCAACTTTGACCCTCTACATCACAGTCAGCAGGCACATTGTAGCCAATCAGGCTACACTCTCTCCTGGAGCCACCCCCCCCCCCCCCTCCCCCTTATATAAGGCAGGCTCCACCGGCCATTACACTCACTCGTGTGCCTGCAATAGTGAGGGAAGGGACAGTTACTGGCAGACTCTCATAGGGAAAGATTAGTTAGGCTGTTATAGGCTTGTTAGCTTGCTCCTGGCTGATTCTTATTACTAAAATAGCACCCCACAACAGCTCTTTTGAGAGTTAATCTTGTTTTTGTGATAAAAAATGTTTCTGTGTGTCCCACTGACACTTGTGTTGCATAGACAGCCTTACTAATTCATACTGTGTGTGTGCCACTGCCAGCCAGGCCCAGCACATTCAGTGACTACCTGTGTGTATGTGTGTGTGACAGCCAGGTGCACATTGTAATACCCAGTACTGCATATACCTACTTGTTGTGTTCAGTGCACCCACCTCATCACTGCATATACCTACCTGTTGTGTTCAGTGCACCCACCTCATCAGGGGCGTAGGAATAGGCCCTGCAGCCCCTGCGCCCGCGGGGGGGCCCGGCCCCCCCCTGGGGCCCGCTTGGGGCCGTTTTGTGGGTGCTGGAGGGGTGGCAGCATGAGGGGAAAGCCTTGCCCACAGTCGGCGGGGAGAGGGGTAGTTCCCCCCTCTCCCTCACCTCGGGGCTCTCCCCTCTGTGCTCCCCTCCAGCTCGTAAGTGTCTGTGGGGCTGTGGTGGGCAGCGAGCGGCGGGCAGATACATACCTGCTTCCGTGCGTTCCATCGGAGACTTCTCCCTCTAGCGGCTGACGTCACTTCCGGAAGTGACGTCAGCCGCTAGAGGGAGAAGTCTCCAATGGAACGCACGGAAGCAGGTATGTATCTGCCCGCCGCTCGCTGCCCACCACAGCCCCACAGACACTTACGAGCTGGAGGGGAGCACAGAGGGGAGAGCCCCGAGGTGAGGGAGAGGGGGGAACTACCCCTCTCCCCGCCGACTGTGGGCAAGGCTTTCCCCTCATGCTGCCACCCCTCCAGCACCCACAAAACTCCGAGCGGGCCCCGGGGGGGGGGGGGGGGGGGGGGGCATATTACGATTTTCTGGTGTCTGCTGCCCACATTACGATTTTCTGGTGTCTGCTGCCCTCATTACGATTTTCTGGTGTCTGCTGCCCACATTACGATTTTCAGGTGTCTGCTGCCCACATTACGATTTTCAGGTGTCTGCTGCCCTCATTACGATTTTCAGGTGTCTGCTGCCCTCATTACGATTTTCAGGTGTCTGCTGCCCACATTACGATTTTCAGGTGTCTGCTGCCCACATTACGATTTTCAGGTGTCTGCTGCCCTCATTACGATTTTCAGGTGTCTGCTGCCCTCATTACGATTTTCAGGTGTCTGCTGCCCACATTGTGATTTTCAGGTGTCTGCTGCCCTCATTACGATTTTCTGGTGTCTGCTGCCCTCATTACGATTTTCTGGTGTCTGCTGCCCACATTACGATTTTCAGGTGTCTGCTGCCCACATTACGATTTTCAGGTGTCTGCTGCCCTCATTACGATTTTCAGGTGTCTGCTGCCCTCATTACGATTTTCAGGTGTCTGCTGCCCTCATTACGATTTTCAGGTGTCTGCTGCCCTCATTACGATTTTCAGGTGTCTGCTGCCCACATTACGATTTTCAGGTGTCTGCTGCCCACATTACGATTTTCAGGTGTCTGCTGCCCACATTGCGATTTTCAGGTGTCTGCTGCCCACATTGCGATTTTCAGGTGTCTGCTGCCCACATTGCGATTTTCTGGTGTCTGCTGCCCACATTACGATTTTCTGGTGTATGCTGCCCACATTAGGATTTTCTGGTGTATGCTGCCCACATTAGGATTTTCTGGTGACTGCTGCCCACATTGCGATTTTCTGGTGACTGCTGCCCACATTGCGATTTTCTGGTGACTGCTGCCCACATTGCGATTTTCTGGTGACTGCTGCCCACATTGCGATTTTCTGGTGACTGCTGCCCACATTAGGATTTTCTGGTGTCTGCTGCCCACATTACGACATTCTGGTGACTGACTGCTGCCCACATTAGGATTTTCTGGTGACTGCTGCCCACATTACGATATTCTGGTGACTGCTGCCCACATTAGGATTTTCTGGTGACTGATGCCCACATTGCAATTTTCTGGTGACTGCTGCCCACATGGCGATTTTCTGGTGACTGCTGCCCACATTGCGATTTTCTGGCCCACATTACGATTTTCTGGTGAACACTGCCCACGTTACGATTGTCTGGTGAATGCTGTCCACGTTACGATTTTCTGGTGAACGCTGCCCACATTACGATTTTCTGGTGAACACTGCCCAAGTTACGATTGTCTGGTGAATGCTGTCCATGTTACAATTTTCTGGTGAACTCTGCCCACATTACGATTTTCTGTCCCACATTACGATATTCTGGTGAACGCTGCCCACATTACGATTGTCTGGTAAATGCTGCCCACGTTACAATTTTCTGGTGACTGCTGCTCACGTTACTATTTTCTGGTGACTGGTGCCCACATTACGATTTTCTGGTGAACTCTGCCCACATTATGATTTTCTAAAGGCCCACATTACGATTTTCTGGTGAACTCTGCCCACATTACGATTTTCTGGCCCACATTACGATTGTCTGGTAAAATGCTGCCCACTTTACAATTAATTTACAGTGAAACGCTGCCCCATTACGATTATTTGGCACCTATGGGGGGGGGCCCCATCCAAATATTCGCAGGGGGGCCCAGTGATTTCTAGTTACGCCCCTGCACCTCATCACTGCATATACCTACCTGTTGTGTTCAGTGAACCCACCTCATCACTGCATCTACCTACCTGTTGTGTTCAGTGGCACGCTTTGCGGACATTCAGCGGAGAAACAACTTGCTGGTGAGACCCTTGATATGTGATAGCCCGACTCACTGGAATTCGACCCTGATCGTGTTCTCTCGCCTGCTAGAACAGGAGAAGGCCGTCACCCAGTACCTGTACAGTTACAGTAGAAGGACACAATCTGGGGAGATGGGAATGTTGTGGCCCAACAACTGGACACTGATGCGAAATGCATGCAGGCTCATGCGGCCGTTTGAGGAGGTGACCAACCTGGTGAGTTGCAGTGAAGGCACCATCAGACTTGCCCTTTATAACAGATTCTCGTTAAAGGATTTAAAGTTTATTCATTTCACATATACAGCAGGGCCTCGAAAGTCCTCCTGTATTGTTATTTTTCCATTAACCTCCAGGACAGGTCCACCACGAGAACGACAGGCTCCTCCCAGGAACAGGAAACGTCCAGATAGAGTACTCTATAAATCTTTGTCCAACCCCTTGATCCTCAGTTGACGTTTCCTGTTCCAGGGAACAAGGAGTGCTCTTGTCGCTCGCCGGTCCTTCAGACCAGGTGTGTTTGGGACCCGGTTGGCGGCGGATGGTGGACCTGCCTAGAGAGGTATTGGGGTCTGGTGGGGAGAAAGCGATGGTTACCTTCTCCCATGGCTGTCCTGGCTGCCCGAGTTGCGGTGGATCCGGAGGACACGCGCGGCGTCCATGATTCCCCTGAAGCGGAGGCTAATGGCGCGCAGGAAGTGACGTGGATAGTCATGCGGGCCTTCAGAGGGTAGGCAGCTGATTGCCCTCAATGGCGGCGTACGCGTGACGTACTTCCGCCCTTACGCAGCGTCACTTCCGGGCGCGTGGGGAAGAGACACCGGAAGCCTGCATGGTTCGGCAGTTCGTGTGCTGAACGGAGCGGGATGGATGCTAAGCAGGAGCCAGGAAAGGTAAGCGTGGCGGAGGCTTGGTGACCTATATGGTATGAGCTGTACGCCCTATGCCGCGTCTGTACTGAGGTCTGTTATTAATTTTGAGACTATGCAGTATAACATAACAGCCTGCTTAGCGTCTGATCTGAGGTCTGTATAACTATGCATAGAATAGAATGCTGGTGCAGATTATTCAGGGAGATATAAGGAGATGTGTATATATATGGTTGGATATTAATGCCTCATAGATATATATGGGTATATATGTGTAAATCATTAGTGTATGGGCAGCATAACAGTTATATGATTGGCCTTTATGATATACTCCCTTGACGACTATATGCAAAGAAAATATATATTATAGATATCAGATGGATTATATGTATATGATATGTCTATACATGTTCCTTCCTTCCTGGTCTCAGGGTTGCTATCACTCTTGATATTTGTGCACCAGGGTGTTTTCCCTTTTGTTTGAGAAAGAGGGATGACATTAATTTTGTTGTTTGATTATGTTATAGGGCCCGGAGTCTACTAAGCCGACAAAGCCAAGAAGGCGGTGCCCGCTCTGTGGTGCAAAGATGGCCCATAATTATAATGTGCAGTTTTTCCAACCTTGTTTAGTAAAGCTAATACAGGGACAATCAGGGGGTTTAAAGGAAGAATTAATGTCAGCTATTAAAAGGGAAATGGCTGACACAATTAAATCATTAAAGAAAGTATTTGCCTCTGCTATCCCCCCAGCAACAAAGGCAGTAATTCCAGGTACGAGTACGACCATGCCGGCCGTGGAGATACCAAATGCTGAGTCTCAGCCTATTAAACATAAAAGTGAAAAGAGAAATATTGTATCTTCCTCTGAGGAAGAAGATATGGAGGGTGAAGAGGAAGATAATGATGAATCAGACTCTTCTGCTAAAAATACGGACAGCCAGACTAAGATTAAGAAGATATCCAGATTTAGATTCCGGCTGATGAGACTTAGCAGCTTATCTTGGCTATTAATAAAACTTTAGATATTGAATCCAAGAAGTCTGAAGAGGTATCTATGCATGATAGGTTATATCAGGGAAGGAAGCCAAAAGAATCTTTGACTTTCCCTATACACAGATCTACAAAGAATACCATATTAAGTCAGTGGAAATACCCGGACAGAAAGTTGTTTATGTCAAAGGGATTTATGAAAGGGTTTCAGTTTACAGAGGAAGATGTTAAGACTTGGGATTGATGTCCTAAACTTGATACAGCATTCTCACAGGTTAATAAAGACAACGAATTAGCTTTTGAGGATCTGTGGTATGTGAAAGATCCACAAGATAAGAAAGTAGAATCTGCCCTTAGAGGCCTGAACAGCAGCAGGTGCAAATTTTAGACCAGCAGCAGCTACAACATGTGTAGCAAGAGTTCTATCCCTATAGGTTAAAAAAGTAGAAGAAAAAGTGGATAAGGGAGCTTCTAAGGAAAAAGATTCTAGAATCATTAGAAGTAGTTTCCAAAGCCACAGACTATATAACTGACGCAGCAGCCGAGAACATCAGAGTAAACGCAAATCGGCAAGGGGGTACAAGGTCAAGGAAGCTGATGGACCTGGCCATGGACATATTAACAATAGCAGAGAAAAACTTCCTTTCATTGTCAGCAATACATCTGAAGAGGTCATTGAACACGATGGCAGACTTTCTGAGCAGACACAGAATGTCAAAAACACAAATGGAGATATCAAAGAGGATGTTCAGAAAATTTACCAAGCAGTGGGGTCGGCCGCGTTTAGACACGTTTGCAAACAAGGAAGACACAGAGTGCAGGAGGTTTTACTCCTTGAATCCAAACGAGGTATGGTAAATAGGAAAGTTCCTAGTTGGGATTTATCCTTAGTTTTGAAGGTATTGAAAAGAGAGCCCTTTGAACCCATATCAGAAATTCCCTTCAGACTCCTAACAAGGAAGATTGTATTTCTCATAACTATTACCTCGGCTAGACGGGTGAGTGAGTTAGAGGCCCTATGTTGCGACGAACCTTTTTGTATAAAGGATGAAGTAATACTGAAGACCTGTGATGATTTCTGCCTAAAGTAGCTACAAATTTTCATAGATCTCAAGACATTGTATTACCGTCATTTGAAGAAGAGCCGGGGTTAGATGTCAGAAGAGGTCTTATATGCTATTTAGAGAGGGGTAGCGGAGTTTAGGAGTTCTAGAGCCTTGCTAGTCAACACTTCAGGTGCTACAAGATGCGGAAAGATGTCAAAAATATCTATAGCTAAATGGGTAAAACTATGCATAGAGGAAGCCTATAGGATTACAGGAAATACTGTGTTAGATACAGTTAGAGCCCATTCAGCCAGAGCAGCAGCCACTTCATGGGCTTACAGAGCGGGTGCTACGCCAGAAGAAATCTGCAGAGCGGCTACATGCTTAAGTCTAAGCACCTTCTCTAGACACTACAGAATGAACCTGATGTCTGCAAGGCAGCAATCATTTAGAAGGAAAATCCTGCAGGCAGTCAGCCCACCCAAAATTGGTAAGATTCTTGCTCATCTTCTCGTGGTGGACCTGTCCTGGAGGTTAATGGAAAAACCAATGTTAGTTACCTGGTAACATCCTTTTTAGTAACCTCCAGGACAGGTCCGTAACCCACCCGAGTAAAGGATTTATATGTGTATATAAGTACAGGAAAAGTATATGTATATGCAGTATGAATATTAAAACCCCTTTGTTTTTAGGAACAGTACTAAGAATTGACTGAGGATCAAGGGGTTGGACAAAGATTTATAGAGTACTCTATGTGGACGTTTCCTGTTCCTGGGAGGAGCCTGTCGTTCTCGTGGTAGACCTGTCCTGGAGGTTACTAAAAAGGATGTTACCAGGTAACTAACATTGGTTTTTGGTCACTACCTCGGGACGTGCATGCCTGCCTGCTGCCTTCCTTGGATGTGTGGTGGTAGCCGTTTCTTAGGCTCCAACTCCAGACCGGAATCGAACCAGGATTCCCCAGCCATTACCCATGGTCACCATGGTACTGAGAAAGTACCATAGAACGTTTCACACAGTTGAATGAATGGCAGACTTGCCCTCCATAATAACACATTCTTGGCAAATGCTTTCGATTTGGTTCATCTTGCGCTGGGTCAAGGGTCCATCTGACCACAGATGCCTGGTCTGCAAAGCACGGTCAGGGCAGGTACATTACTTATACACCATCAGACTTGCCCTCCATAACAGATTCTCGTTAAAGGATTTAAAGTTGATTCATTTCACATATACAGCAGGGCCTCGAAAGTCCTCCTGTATTGTTATTTTTTGGTCACTACCTCGGGACGTGCATGCCATGCCTGCTGCCTTCCTTAGATGTGCAGGGGTGGTAGCCGTATCTTAGGCTCCAACTCCAGACCGGAATCGAACCCTGATTCCCCGGCCATTACTCGTGGTCACTCGCAATGGCAGACTTGCCCTCCATAAGATTCTTGTTCCAGGTACTGAACAGCAAGCAGAACAAGTATTTAAAAAATAGATGTAAGCTTTAACAATGGTAGAGAAAGAACCATTGAAATTTGATAAGGCAGTCAGACATTACCTGACATCACTGAGTGAGGAAGCGCAATCTCGCCACGGTGCTACGCACCAGTCCAGCACGGCCTTTCACTACGCAAACAGCTGTTTGTGGTGCGTTACACAGTGAGTTTGGTGTGTCAGTGTGAAGCAGAACTCTAATTACACTCCCTGATTGATGTATACACATGCAAGACGTTTTAAAGCACTTTAGGCCTGCAATTTAGCATTCAATGTGATTTGTGCCCTTAACCTCCCTGGCGGTTAATTTTTTTTGCCAAATTGGCAAAAAAAATTTTTTTTAATTTCTTTTTTTTTGTTTCATGTAAAGCTACCAGAGTGGTAGCTACATGAAACACCACTAGAGGGCGCATGTGTCCCTCTAGTGCGAACGTCGCCGGCATCTATAGCAAACAGGGGAACGCGTATACAACGCGTTCCTCTGTTTGGCTTCTCCTGTCGCCATGGCGACGATCGGGATGACGTCATGGACGTCAGCCGACGTCCTGACGTCAGACACCTCCGATCCAGCCCACAGCGCTGCCCGGAACTCATTGGTCCGGGCAGCGCAGGGCTCTGGCGGGGGGGGGGGCCCTCTTTCGCCGCTGCGTGCGGCCGATCGTCGCAGAGCGGCGGCGATCAAGCTGTGCGCGCGGCTAGCAAAGTGCTGGCTGCGCGCACAGCAATTTACAGAATAAAAATCGCCCCACCAGGGGCTGAGATCTCCCCCTGCGCGGCATAGCCCGAGCTCAGCTCGGGCTTACCGCCAGGGAGGTTAAAATGCTGCTTTGCGTCAAATCCAGATTTTTCCCCGGGACTTTTGGCATCTATCCCACTCCGCCATGCCCCCCTCCAGGTGTTAGACCCCTTGAAACACCTTTTCCATCACTTTTGTGGCCAGCATAAGTGTTTCTAGTTTTTAAAGTTTGCTTCCCCACTGAAGTCTATTATGGTTCGCTAAAGTTCGCGCGAACTGAACCCTCCGCTGAAGTTCGCGAACCGAAAATCGGAGGTTCGGGCCATCTCTATTTAACACTGCTACTGCCTGCTACTCTCTATTCTGTAGTGGTTGCCTCACAAGTGCTTTGAATCTGACAGGAGAAAAGCGCTATACAAATATTGGAATTATTAGTATTACTCTTGGCATGGTTGTAAGAATACACCTATGTTTATGTATAAAATCACAGCCAGCTACAGACTGAAATTTTAAGGTCATGTTTAATTACAATAAATTATGGTATGGCTTTTGTATCAGTTATACTGTCTCTTGTTTTAGTGAAACAAGAAATATGGAGAGTGTACTCCATCCAATGTCACACAGCAGCGTGGGGTGAAAGTGTGGATGTGATATTTGTACCCAACAGAAGATTGTCACAGGATCCGTGCTGTTGAAATGACAGTGCTCCGGCAGCCGCTGGGCTCTCTTCTGCAGCATTTTGCAGCTTCCTGTGTTTTCAGTTAACATTTGGATTACAGACTTCAATACCGGAGTCTGAAGCTGAGGCACTAGAAGGATTAGCAGGAAGTCACAAAATGGAAGTGAGACAGGAGTATGACCATCAGCTCCAGGTTACTGTAATTTAAATATCTCTCTTCCAACCACCTCCTCCTGCTGAGGGAGTATGACTAGCACACCTACACATTCCTCCAGCCACACTTCTGTACAATACAACACTGGATGCACTTTTTCTATAAAGCAGAACAAAAGCCATTAAAAAAAAAGTACAACATAAAGGTCACAGTAGTAATAATGCACAACCATTTTAAATAACACAATCCTAAAGATATTGCTTATGTAGAAGTATTTAGAAACTTCACAGTTGCATTTTACAGTCCTGAATGATTTTTTTGTTTTTTACTAAAATCCTTTAATATACAAATCTTTTAACGATTGACAAATGACGGGTCGGCCAAGATAAAAAAAAAAGTGTCCCAACAATGGTAAAAGACAGCTATTTATGTCCATGAAGACCGATTGGTCCGTGCTCTCTGTATTGCAAGGATTTAATGGCAAACATTACTCCAAGCTGCTTATGACATTTCTGTGTATGCTGAACTCAACTAAGTATTGCAGAGTTCTCCAAAGCGCCTAGCAGAGGCAGTCAAATGAGAACAGGAAAGTCTCTGGCCAATCAGTGGATTAACAAAAGCAGTAACAAGGGCTGGAGTTATGTGCAGATAATCACTCATGCAGCAAGTTCTAGCTATGTACACTTAAAAAGGGCCCGCGGTAATCTGGACACTGGAGAAAGCCACTAGTGGAATACACCACTACTTAATTCCAATAGTAATATACCAGTAATTTTTACCAATATTTTACTATGGCCTAACCTAACCCTACTCTCATACAAGTCCTCCCTCTCGTGGCCTAACCCTAACCGAATCCCCTGCTGATGCCTAACCCTGAGCCCCCCCCCCCCCCCCCATGATTAATCCAAAGGATCTCCTACCAATGCTTAACCATAAGGGCCCCCCACCAATGTCTAAACATATCCGCTGATGATTTGGGTGCCAGAAGATTGGGAGGAGACATGGAAGACTATACCAAAACTTTCTTTAAATCTTGCACTATTAGTCTGCTCACAAAGTTATGTTGTGATGTTACCAGCTGCTGGCTAGACTAACCCATTTACCAGGAGCCAGGTCTGGGCTATGTTTTAGAGGCTGCGGCGTTAAAGGAGACATGTTGCACACTTTTTGGTCCTGTACCATGCTGATTAGGTTTTGGACAAATATATTTTGACTGTTACAGACTTTGTTTGGGAAATATGTCTCTATGGATCCTTGTTTTTTTCTGTTGCATTTCAAGTACATGTGAACTGAGAGGAATGGTATATTTATTTCCTTTTAAACATTGCACATTACCTGGCTGTCCTGCCGAGCCTCTTCCTAATATATTTTACCATAAACCCTGAACAAGCATGCAGATCAGATGTTTCTAACTGAAATCTGATTGAATTGGAAACGTGCTTGTTTCAGGTGTGTTATTCAATCACTACTGCAGCTAAATAGATCTGCAGGACTGCCAGACAACTAGTATTGTTTAAAAGTAAATGAGTACGACGACCACCATATCTCTCTCGGTTCAGGTGTACTTTCAAGCTAGAAGGTCTCACTGGGCACCAGAGAACATTAAGACAGGGAACGCACTTAGCAGAATCGCATGCGTTTTCTCAATAGTACATAGTAGAAAACACTTGCGATTCTGCAGAGTGTGTTCCCTGCCTAACAAATGTTATCTTTGTGGCTGGCTGCTAAACAAACCATTGCTAGGTAGTGGAAGAGGCAATTTGTCTATTTTGTTAGTGGCAGATAACTTAATTTATGGTCCAGGAGCATCTGTTCTGCTCTCTGACAAAGTGGGTAAAATATGGGTCCCCTGGCAGAGACTGGTCGAGAATGGCTGAATTTCTTTTTCTAGTGTCTTTGACCCACAACCTACTGGGGTCACTGACTACTAATTGATCCACCGCGGCACCTTATTTACCAGCTGGGACCCCTCTTCATTACAGCCTTGCTCTCCTCAGCGTATAAGAGCTGCCACACTGCACTGGCGCCAGTAGGCCCGCGCAGTAGCATGGAGTCGCTTGTGCACAAAAACAAGTCGTGTACGAGTGGCTCAATGCTGCTGCACAAGTGCGGGCTGTACTATGCGTCTGCGCAGTGCAGCTGCAATCATAAATGGAGGGAAGCTTGGCTGCAAGCAATCTTCGACTTTAAAGTTTAAAATTCTTTAGAGGATCCCAGCAGAGGAGCAAAGTGTGTCCTATTATTCAGGATGTTAACAAATGTAGTTACAAAAAGCTTATGGATGAAGTGCTATTTTTTTAATGGCAATAACTGCTACTTCATAAGCCATTAAAGAAAGTGGTTGTTTTCTGACAGTATGGAGGAATGGGTATGAGGTTAGATGCCACTGGGCTCTTATTGAGAAAAGGGTGGTATAGGAAGAGCCTCTGATAGGGCCATGTTTGGTTGAGATGACACCAGCATTTACAGATAGTGAAAGTAATGTGGGGTGGATGGAATGCTTTGGGTTAGGACCCGTTTCCACTACACGCAGAATGGATGCAGAAAAACTGACTCCAATGAATGCCTATGGGAAAATCTGCATCAGAAAAATTGCGTTTAGTGGAAACAGGCCCATAGACATTCATTGGAGTCAGGTTTTCTGCATCCAAGGGATGCAGGAAAAGCAGAGTGAGTGCTGCGGACAGGTTATATTGTCATGTTGTATTGTAGTGATAATATAAATACCATGATAGGAGTGAGGGGACGGAAGGGAGAGAATAACATTCTGTTCTGCATACGATCTCGCTTCTAAAAGTTGTGTTTCCAGCTCCTGTGGTGACAATATCAAGTGAAAATTGAGTAGTTTGACCTCTGCTAGCCAATCTCAGGAAGATGACGTGTTTTCCTATACAAATCTTATTAGATTTTTAGAAATGCGCATAATAATAATAAAACATAAAAGGTTTGCAGAACATCACCTGTAGAAAAGTTATAAAAATTCTGGGGAAACGGTGTATTGGAAAATAAGGATATGATTTCCCAAGTTATTTATCTGTAAGCATCTTAGCAAATAGAGATATGAAATGAGATACAAACCAGTAGGACAATGTCCAGCCCTAGTATTATAACTGTATAAGGAACAGCATATGGGAAGATTGTTCAAGTGAATCTTGCTACAAGATAGGTGGATAATTACATACTTTGTATCAACTGATTAGCAATTTTTATTTCTTGCAAAATAAGGGCCTACAGCCTTAGGGCCTGTTTCCACTACACGCAGATTGGATGCAGAATGGATGCAGAAAAACTGACTCCAATGAATCCCTATGGGAAAATCTGCATCAGAAAAATCGCGTTTAGTGGAAACAGGCCCATAAACATTCATTGGAGTCAGTTTTTCTGCATCCAATCTGTGTGTAGTGGAAACAGGCCCTAAGGCTGGTTAAAGGATACCCGAAGTAACACGTGACATGAGATAGACATGTGTATGTACAGTGCCTAGCACACAAATAACTATGCTGTGTTTCTTTTTTTTTATTTCTCTGCCTGAAAGAGTTAAATACAAGATATGTAAGTGGCTGACTCAGTCCTGACTCAGACAGGAAGTGACTACAGTGTGACCCTCACTGATAATAAATTCCAATTATAATACACATTCCTAGCAGAAAATGGCTTCTGAGAGCGAGAAAGAGATAAAAAGGGGAATTTATTATCGGTGAGGGTCACACTATAGTCACTTCCTGTCTGAGTCAGGACTGAGTCAGCCACTTACATACCTGATATTTAACTCTTTCAGACAGAGAAATAAAAAAAAAAACACAGCATAGTTATTTGTCTGCTAGGCGCTGTACATACACATGTCTATCTCATCATGTGACATGCCACTTCGGGTATCCTTTAAAGGAATAGTGCAAGTTCTTCCAGCTGCAAGCACTGGTGACTATCAAAAACAAAATACCAGTATTGCTGCACAACTGAAGTTATTTTATTTACATGAACGTTTTACACCACAGGGCAGAACAGTGGTGTAGTGGATAGCCTTGCAGCGCTGGGCCCCGATTCGAATCTCTACCAGGGAACTGTGTACATGGAGTTTGTATTTTCTCCCTGCGTCTGCATGGGTTTGCTCTGGGCAATCCAATTACAGCAGCTGGAGACTGACATTAACATATTATACCAAATGGCATGCAGTTAGTAAATGACCAGGACTGTATAGAGATGACATACAGATTTTGTAACCAACTTCAGTACATTTAAAGGGAACCTGAGGTGAGATTCATATGAAAAGGCTGACATGTTTATTTCCTTTTTAGTAATGTACATTGCCCGGCTGTCCTGCTGATCCTCTACCTCTAATATCTTTAGCCATAGACTGTGAACAAGCATGCAGATCAGATTTCTATGACAAATCTGACCAGGTTAGCTGCATATATACATAAATATATCTGCGCCAAGGACTTATAATTCTCCTAAAAGCTGCCACAAGTAAAAAGTCCTCAGATAGACTTCCTCAACAGTCCTTTTTCACAATTACTTCAGCGCTGATGGGCATCAATAATTCAATCCACCACCACACCCTTCAAAGTGCAGGCTTACCAAGCGGATGAGAGACCCAGATTATAAGGTCTAAACGTTTGTGGTAACCAGCGAACGATCACTACTTCTCCATCATATAAGATCCAGTTCTTTCTTCATAAACCATCACGATTATCCTCAGCATAAAACCATAAAACAGATCTAAGTGTACTCCGTTTTCTTAAAAACATCAGCTTTTATTGCTCAAAAAACGTCATAAACGATCATAAAAGAATACTCACATCCGGGTCCTTTTGAAAGGGACCCGCAGTATAAAAGCGCGTTTCAAACAGTGTAAGGTGCCGCTCCTACACCAACCACTCGTAGGCCCAGGCCCGACCGGTTTCGCTATGGCGGCATCAGGGGCTTGCTTACCGAGTGGTATCAATTGCACACTTTAAATAGTATTCCCATCACGGAAACTACTATCGCGGGGACGCCTTCGTATTCCTCCGACGTCATTTCCGCCACTACGTAACACTGTATCCGCCGCTTGAAACGCAAGCGCGGCGTCTATCCCTCATCTCAGACGTAGCGTCACTTCCGCTTCTCCTCATTGGGTCAACCCCTCTCTGAACCACACAGAGCAGGGAATTGCATTCAGCTATTACGCTTGGACCACACGGAAGTGGATTTAAATCACAAACACCTCCGTGCATAATATATAAATGGTTGGTATAGGACGGCTCCCCACTTACAATATACAGCAACATACAATATAAATTTATAAAACTGATCTTCTAAAATGGAGTACAATGTATGAAAAATACACAATAAAATAAAATAAAATAAAAATAAAAAATATATATAATACAATTGCATATCTGACTATCCACTTAATAGATAACCCTCCCTACAACTCTTCTGCCCTCTAATGGTCATTCCCCTCACTGCACCTTCTAAATAAATAATCTCACACCTTATTCATCAGTCAAAAAACAATTAAGGTCTAGCTCAATATTAAGCCCATTAGGCTCCATACAATTAAGGGCAAATATCCATTTGGTCTCAGCCTTAGAAATATCTCTAACCCTATGTGAACCTCTCCAATTCCCCAGATTTCTCTCTATCCCACAAAACTTTAGCCCCCCCGGGTCCTGCTGATGGCACACCCTAAAGTGCTCGGAAACAGAGTGTTCTTTAAAACCATTCTTAATATTATTGATGTGTTCCCCTACTCTCTCTCTAAGAGTCCTTTTGGTTCTACCCACATAATATTTCCCACAGGGACAAGTTAATAAATACACCACATACTTAGTTTCACAGGTAATGAACTGTTTTATCTCAAATTCTTCATTCCCAAATTTCAATTGGACCCTAGGGTTGGATGTGCAGGTCCTACATGGTAGGCATTTCCTGCACTTATAAAAACCTTTCTCCCCAAATGAGCTTAATCCTTTATATTCCGGAGTATCTATGGCACTGGAAGTCAAAATATCCTTCAGACTCGGGGCCCTTCTGTATATGACCTCTGGGTTCTCAGGCAAAATTGAACACAAAACCGGATCCTCCTTAAGTAGAGACCAGTGGTTTGAAATAATTTTCTTAACTTTTTTTATATTGTCGACTGTATCCAGTTATAAAAGGACACACCATTTTGTTATCTGCCCTTTCTTTCTCCCTTAAGATACTTTCTCTACTGATCTGGGCTACTTCGTTCTGTACTTCCTCCAACCTCATTGTTTCATAACCCTTATCCTCAAATTTCTTTTTCAATAGTTCACTTTCCCTCTGATAATCCTCCAACTCTCTACAGTTCCTTCTCTTCCTCAAAAATTGTCCTTTAGGGATGGCCCGCAACCAGTTAGGATGATGACAACTGTTAGTGGGTATAAAGCTGTTTCTATCTGTAGGTTTTAAATAGGTGGATGTCTTAATTGTCTCATTAGAATTTCTTATATTTAAATCTAAAAAATGAATTGCATCTTTACTATATTCACAAGAAAATTTCAAATTCCCCCCCTTAGCATTCAAATCCTCTATAAACAGCAACAGGGAGTTCTCATCACCCCCCCACATAAATAAAATATCGTCAATAAATCTTTTCCAAACTATTAGATCTTCATTTGGTTCTCTAAATATGGTCGTTTCCTCCCATAGGGCCATAAACAGGTTGGCCATACTCGGAGCAAATTTAGCCCCCATGGCCACGCCCACTTTCTGAATGTAAAAATCACCTCTAAACCAAAAATAGTTGTGTTCTAGAGCAAATCTGGTGCAATCAACTATAAATCTTATCTGTCTAAAATGTAGACTTCCATCTTCCACCATAAAATGTTCAATGGCCCTTAAACCTTCCTCATGGGGTATCACAGTATACAATGAAGTCCATTTTAGAAGATCAGTTTTATAAATTTATATTGTATGCTGCTGTATATTGTAAGTGGGGAGCCGTCCTATACCAACCATTTATATATTATGCACGGAGGTGTTTGTGATTTAAATCCACTTCCGTGCGGTCCAAGCGTAATAGCTGAACGCAATTCCCTGCTCTGTGTGGTTCAGAGAGGGGTTGACCCAATGAGGAGAAGCGGAAGTGACGCTACGTCTGAGATGAGGGATAGATGCCGCGCTTGCGTTTCAAGCGGCGGATACAGTGTTACGTAGTGGCGGAAATGACGTCGGAGGAATACGAAGGCGTCCCCGCGATAGTAGTTTCCGTGATGGGAATACTATTTAAAGTGTGCAATTGATACCACTCGGTAAGCAAGCCCCTGATGCCGCCATAGCGAAACCGGTCGGGCCTGGGCCTACGAGTGGTTGGTGTAGGAGCGGCACCTTACACTGTTTGAAACGTGCTTTTATACTGCGGGTCCCTTTCAAAAGGACCCGGATGTGAGTATTCTTTTATGATCGTTTATGACGTTTTTTGAGCAATAAAAATGATGTTTTTAAGAAAACGGAGTACACTTAGATCTGTTTTATGGTTTTATGCTGAGGATAATCGTGATGGTTTATGAAGAAAGAACTGGATCTTATATGATGGAGAAGTAGTGATCGTTCGCTGGTTACCACAAACGTTTAGACCTTATAATCTGGGTCTCTCATCCGCTTGGTAAGCCTGCACTTTGAAGGGTGTGGTGGTGGATTGAATTATTGATGCCCATCAGCGCTGAAGTAATTGTGAAAAAGGTTAGCTGCATGCTTGTTTCAAGTGTGTGATTTAGACCCTACTGACCAGAAAGATCAGCAGGACTGCCAGGCAACTGGTATTGTTTAAAACAAAATAAATATGGCAGCCTCCATAGGTCTCACACCTCAGGTTCCTTGTAAGGAAATAATTGCATCTATTAACAGAACTGTAGTTTATAAATATTTCAGGCATCTTGCTGGCATCTGTAATGATTAGTGTTTTTTCTATCTGGGGATGCAAACAGAAGAGGATTATTTTTATTTGAATCTTCTCATACAATGCCTGTGTAGAAGCATTGTGAGTCACCACTGATACGCTCTTAGCTCAGAGTAGGCTGGGTAGGATATTCCTTCCTCAGCACATTTTCTGAGAGCTTCCCCACCCTGACATCACCAGGAGCTGTAGAACACAGGACAAAGTGTAGAGCAATGATGATGATCGCACAGCTCCCCCGTGCTTATGGACTTGCCGCTGATTGATCATGCAGATGCGTGCTGCAGCATTTTGAAGGTCAAGGCAAGATGAGTTTACCCTGAAAGGCCCCACTCATTGCTAAGTGAGTATCTTATCAGCCAGAATAATGATGCTTTGTTGAGGTTCGACTATAGTGTTTAGATGCTTCATATCCTTTTACTAGACTAGAAAATGAAGTTCTGATATTGTGCATTTGCATTGCTGGGCTATGAGTTTGTGCATTTGTGTGTTCTCTTATTTATAGAAGTCAGTTGAATGAGAAAAAATATCAGATCTGCTTTTTGGAAATAACTTCAAAATGATCAACAAATGTTATTTGTTGTTGTTGTTGATCATTAATACCATCTCTGTTATAATAATAATTACTTAAAAATGCTGCATGAGTTATGTTTTATTCTGTTGTAATAAAAAAAAATCTACAATACATTTTGGATTATTAGAAAACCTAAATGCAACAGAGTATATCTGAAACCCAAGTTTCCTTTTAGACTCGCTGGTAATGTTTGGGCTTGATAATGGCATAATGTATTGTTTTGTGTGGTCACCCTCTGATTTATTAGATGGATGATTACTTTTCAGGTGTTTTATATTTTGATATGCTTGGTATCTGTAATAGCCTGACTTAGGGCTTGTTTCCATTAGTGCAGAGCAGGAGCTGTGCGTCAACGCGGCTTTGCGTTGCATGTGACTTCACCGGGTGCGGGACTTGGGATCCCATTCATTATGAATGGGATCGGGGACGCAATCACCCCAAAATGCAGGCAGCCATGTGATGCAATTCAGTGGAGAATCGCAGCGCATGTATGGAAACATCAGAGAGTGCAGTCTATGTATTCTCTGATGTCCCTGCGATTGTGTTTCCATAAGCGTGGCTGAAAGTGCACATATGGAAACAAGCCCTAAGGCCACGTTCACATCATACCCGCTGTCGACATGCTACAACGGCAGAAGTATACACTTCTGCTGTACCCATCATATGTGCTGCGCAGCAGTGCAATGCTGCATGCATTTTTCAAAAAATCTCAGTGCTGACCCATTCACTATAGTGAATGGGATCAGCAGCGCATAGTGGCGCAGATGACCTGCGATTGTATGCATTGCATTCCGATCGCACGCCCATCTGGGCTAAATGATGATGTTAACAAGGCCTTAGGATGGAGAAGAGTGGTACACGTTATCAATTTTATATGGCTATGCCAGGCAGGAACATCGCAGCCCTCACCTGGGTGAAATCCAAAGACAGAATTCTTGCCAAAATGTTAATGAATTCCAGATTGTGCTATTGCAGTCACCTGTATACATCCACAGCTTTGCATAAAACACTGGTGGAGGCACCCTTGATATACTACTATAAATTGTTATATAAATAAGTGTAAGTTCTTACCTTCTCAGAAGGACAAACCATTAGTTCATGGAAAAGATAAATTTATTTATGCACAGTAGACAACGCGTTTCATGTTTCTTGGCCCGCTTCCTCGGGTCAATACAAGTGCCTGTAATCAAAACATAAATATACATATCTACTAGTGCTCTAAACGAAAGTTCACATTGCAAATCTTATTTCCATTTGGAACAAAACCTAAAACAAAAAAATACATGACTAGAATATGGGATTTATAGTACCATTGCCCGTATGGGGCTATTAGTCCATAAGAGACATTATTACAAGAAGTATAAATTATAAAGTGCAAAGTGATAGCAACATGCAAAATATATGCAGCATGTCATCCCCAGATGACATGCTGGGGAATTTACGTTGGCAATGATAGGCCGAGATGGCTGACAGGGTAGAGTGCCAGCGTCCTGGCACTCACACAGAAGATAAAATAAGCATGTACGCAGATGACACCAAATTATTCTTGGCAGATGGAGGGGGTGATTTCTGATGCGTGCTCTCAACATAATTGATAGGTCCATTTACTATTTGGGGCTCTGTCAATCGATCTAAGTCAGTTCTACTCCACCATTAGCACCCAAAGCCCAATCAGTACCCAACTTCAAGTACCTTGGAGTATTCATTCACACAGATCCTGCGCGGAGCATGCCCTGATCCCCCTATGGGCAAGCTCGCTGCAGAGCATGGGCAAAGCTACCCTTGTCTGTGATAGGCAGAAACAACTTGCTCAAAATAGTTATACTCCCATATAGGTCCTCTACATAGAGCATGTAGTGGGTGGTATAGCACGGCCAGTATCTCACAAGTACAACATGCCGGCCCGGCTACAGCTTATTGCTGCAGGGGTTCACTATGCCCCACTCTACAAATGTTGATATTCTTGGTTACAACCAGGACCTGTGCCATGAGTGTGTTGCCCTTAATGTACTCCGTCAAAAGGTCTCTTAAGACAAAAAAGGGAAATGCTATAGTAGAACAAGCTGTCCGTGTTTGCCAATGTGTTTTGTAAGCTGTATCTAGATAAGGGTCATGAAGCTCCTACAACATTGTGGAATAAAGCCCACCTGCAAGAATTTACAACAGTTTCAGACCCACAATTCTGGACAAGTAAGGGAATAGTGTTCTTAATGCATGTATTATAAGATGGGCAGCTCCTGAAATTCCAAGACCTGATGTCACAATAGAATGTACGGCCCAATCAAGAATTTAGATACTGGCAATTAAGACATGTCTTCTCCAAACAGTTCACTCAAGACTCCTATCTGCATATACAGGTCCCCTATTATTGAACTGATTCGAGATGGCCCATTCAGGCATATGATAGGGGAAATGTACAAAACCCTTTTAGACTATAAAGCCCTAGAACTTAAACTTGTGAAAAATGGGAAGCTGGCGGTATACATATCAGAGACAAAGATTAAGATGATGTGCTGCAAATTGTAAGTGTTGCTATGTGTACACGAGAGAATTACGCAGCTGTACATTCTTCACCAAGCATACCTCACCCCAAGTAGGTTATCAAACTACAATGCCAGTGCCCCAGACTCTTGCCCCAAATGTAACTCCATTCATCCCTCACCCTCATTTTACCACCTTATCTGGAGCTGGCCTGTAGTATCTGAGTTTTGGATGCAGGTTACCAAGTTCTAGCATTGAAAATGGATGCCCTGTAAACACAGACCCAATTCTTGACATCCTGGGTGTTATTCAGGGAGAATACCTAGAAGCTTCCCTTAAAACGTTCCTGTCTGACAGTGGTGGTGTTCACAAGACAAGAGGTGGCGGGCAGGTGGCTTGCCCCCACGCCACTTTCTTTTGATAACTGGATCAGAAGAGTGGGCAACTCCTTATCATACAAGAAACTAATTTATGTTCATAGGGGAGCGATAAAACTCTTAAACCTGACATGGGATAAGTGGAGGAATCGCCTAGCTTCTGTTTAATTTAAGTTACTATTACAATATCTTTTCTGCAGATAAGTACAATGCCATATGCAAAACTAGCTGAAGTGTAAGAAGTCATTCTGATATACCTTCTCTACCTCCTATCTTCTCTACAAAGCTAAACTATTTGTGTGAAAGCTCTACAGCCAACTGTTCAACTCTATTTATCACAGCTGGCTAGAGCTGATTGAACTCTGCATGCTTTGCCCTGTATGTTACTTGACCTTCTTACCGTACTAGGAATGTCACCTGAAAATGTTCTTCCAATGTGATACTTGTACAACTTCCTGTATATTTTGACTGTACATTCCTGTACCCAACTGTACCTACCTTGATCTGGATGCTTTATAAATGTTCATTTTTTTTATTATTTTTTTTATTAACTAAAATGGTCTATCCATGCCAGACCACAGCTAGCTAAATATTTCCAAAAGTGACAGTAAACTCAGGTTTTTACACTTAGCAGCAGTATTCTCAGTGGCTTTAAGACTGGCCAAGGATGGACTGAGTTTATTAGAAGAAACCTAACACTGTAGGCACTTAGCTGTTAATTTACGAACCAAGCAAATTATAGCCCATCCTGGAGATTATATAAAAATAGACACGGGGTATTATTCCACTACTATATAAAGACTTAAAGATGCAAGCTGAGTTACTTAATATAGGCTGAAAAAGCTGTGGTGACTTTTTAGTGTATAATACGAATGCTTCTATCCTTTATATATTCTTAATTGATGTTGGCCTTTTTGTAGGCATGAAAAGTAAAATTGCATGTAAAGATAACCCTCTGCGCTTTAATATATTTTAGCTGACCATAGGCTTCTTTTACACTATATGCTGGAAAAACTGATGCGATTTTCTTTCCATAGCAGTACATTATGAAAAAGCTTTCAGTTAAACGCGTATAGTGTGAACTGAGCCAAGTCTGCAACGATCTGCTCATGGCAAGGGACAGAGGGGAATGCTCCATCCTAATCCTGTTGGATCTCTCAGCTGCTTTTGATACAGTTGACCATAAAATCCTGCTTAACAGACTGCAGGAGTACTGTGGCATCAGTGGATCAGTCCTCCAGTGGTTCAGATCATTCCTGACTGACAGAACACAGAGAGTATCCCTAGGACCTATAATGTCCAAACCTGCACCTCTACAATTCGGAGTGCCACAAGGATCAATCCTATCCCCTCTGCTGTTTGCAATCTACATGTTGCCAATCGGTACACTTATCCAACGACATGGCCTGACGTACCACTGCTACGCCGATGACACACAGCTATACCTGTCTTTCAAACCTGGTGGAACAGACCCTACCCCAAAAATAAACTCTTGCTTAGCTGAGCTTCAGGCATGGATGAATGATAACTGGTTGAAACTGAATGCTGACAAAACTGAGGTCCTGTTTGTCCAAAGCCAGTGCTCGCCATCAAAACAGCTCTATCCTAAAGCAACACCAATCAGGATTGGCAATTCAGACATAAACAGCTCCAACCTTGTGCGCAGCCTTGGCGTACTAATCGATGGGGAATTGAGTTTCAGAAACCAAATTTCATCTGTAGTTAAATCTTCCTTCGTTCATCTGAAGAACATTGCAAAGATTAAACATCTGATTCCCCCAGAGGATCTTCAAACCCTAGTCCACGCCTTCATCACATCACGGCTGGACTACTGCAATGCCCTTTATGCTGGCCTCCCCAAAAAGGACCTGCGTCGCCTGCAATTAGTGCAGAATGCTGCTGCCAGATTGCTAACAAACCAGCCTCGCCACTGTCACATTACACCGATCCTTCGCTCACTGCACTGGCTACCAGTAGAATGGAGAATACTCTTCAAGATTGGACTGCTGACATTCAAATCCCTGCACAATCTGGGCCCTGGATACATGAAGGACTTGCTGAAGCTGCACCACACCTCTCACAACCTCAGATCAGCAAGTTCTATAAACTTGGTCACTCCCAGAGTGCACCTCAAAAAATCTGGAGACAGAGCCTTCTGTCATGCTGCCCCTACTCTTTGGAACTCCCTACCACACCCAGTAAAGACAGCACCATCCCTGGAGCTATTCAAATCCAGACTGAAAAGCCACCTGTTTAGCCTGGCATTTCCAGATTTATAAAATTCTTCCTCTGTACCACGATGATCGGAGCCATGCTTATGCGCTTTGAGTCCCACGGGAGAAAAGCGCTTTACAAATGTTATTTGTTGTTGTTGTTTGTTGATAGGTAAACATGGACATTACCTTGAAAATCAGTTGTCCTTTCAGTTATAACTAAGAGCAACTGGTATAGGGTAAAGGGACCCTCAAGGATGACTAAGCACAGTTTCGCGAGAAGCACTAATGCTACAACCCCCTTTCCCGTGGATTTTGGTTGTGTTTAGCGCATAAGCCAGAGGCTTGGCTATAGGGAATACAGAGGATGCGACTGCACTTTGGCCGACCAGGGCCCTCCTGCAAATGCTATTTAAACTTTACCAAAGGTTGCGACATATCCCTTGTTTGGTGAAGTCCTACTCTACCTGGCAATATGCCTATGTAACTGTACAGTGTATCTTACTCAGAGAGGATTACCATTCCAGCAGGGGTTCATCAGCAGATTGGGATGGAGCTGCAAGCTCGGGTCTGGTCACTGGGCCTGTATGATTCTAACTAGAAACACAATAGGCTATGCCCCCACAATTCAGCTGTTACATAACTTACAGCAAGTGCAGGGAGCAGGTTTTGTCTCTATAAAAATAAAATACAGACTTCTAGCAGTTAAGCTAAATTCAAGGCAGACACGGCCAAATAAACAAAACATGTTTGACCTGCCAAATTCTATTTAATTCTGTCCAGCCATTTATGTGTTTGCGTGGCTCAGCCAGACAGCACAGATGGCATAATCAGTTGGTTAAATTAAACCTGTGTAGAAATATATGCACAGATATATGTGATCATAAGGACTTGTCTTTTGTCTGTTTTCTTCCTAATTTATATTATAAATCTCTGATTGGTGCTCTTGGGTGCAGGGTGTGGGATCAGTCCATTTGTGCGCTGGTTTTGGCAGGTGGCTAATAGGCAACTATGCAAAATTTCCTGGAATTGGGTGTTGAGACGGTGAGTTGGTGCATAACGTGCCCGATACAAACGAGTCTATCGGCTAGGCGCTAGGGTATACATAGCCAACATAAGATATAGTTAGAGTAGCCGCAATGTGTTTCCTTTTCCCTACATTTGTTTTCCTTGGTGTATGTGAGAATGATTGTCTCTTCCCCTGAAATGTTTGTCCTGTTTCTAACTGTCGTGTTTCTAGAGGGAGGATCTGCAAATGAGATTTTCGGGTTGGTTCACAAAACCTGTCTTGTGAATTATCACCCCTTGGTCCTCAACAGTATATTATAGCAAAAAGTCTAGGTAAAAAGACAAATTCAAACAGAACCAAAGTCCAGAAATTCTTCTGTGACCAGCCGCATTTACATATGCAAAGACACATTGTATTATCACTTAGACATAGGGTAATAAAGTACCCACATATCTAGCGACTTATCAGCCATCTAAGTTGATAATTATCAAATCTGATGAAAAGGAGAGCCACCAAGTGCATGCCTGATTGACTATGCGACCAATTTCGGGGTGAGCATGTAGATCGGACATGCTCCAAGATGTCAGGCCGTCGTGGTCGATTGGGTATGCAGCAGTAACAGCAAGTGATATCGGGACCAGCAATTAACGTGATGAAACCCCCGGCGCTGTTCCTCCAGTATATATATATATATATATATATATATATATATATATATATATATATATATATATGTACTATAGTGTATAAATGTATATGTTTGTGTGCATTTATAAATTACCTGTCCTGTGTCGCGGTACCCGTCCATCTTCCAAATCCGCCGCACTTCCATTAGCCATATACACACCGCAGGATGTATATCGCTAATGGAAGAGCGGTGGATTCAGAAGCCAGGCGGGCACAGCGACACAGGACAGGTAATGTATAAATGCAGACATACATGTACATTTCTACATGATGGGAACAGCGGGGGAGGGGGGGGGGCGGCAACGGACTTGGTCTTTTGCCCACAGTTAAGGCTAACTCGTGATGTCATTTCTGCCCTTTACTTTTTTTCTTGTCTCCTCCAATCACTGAGTCGCCTCAGCCTTGCTTGTAAACACAAGTGAGTAGGGGATTAGGTTTCAGATAAGCAGCTGGCAGGGAAACAAAGGGAAGAGGAGGAATAGATTATAGATAAAAAGAACCCCCAGCATGCAATTCTTTGGCACGACTACTAAAGGGCCAGTGCTCCTTAACCACTTCCCGACCGCCGTATATACAATTGGCGGCCGGGAAGTGGACCCCGCAAGGACCGCCGCATGTACAAATGGCGGCGGTCCTTGTACGGGCATGGGCGGTGCGATTGCGTCATTCGTGATGCGATCGGCCGCCGGCGACTGGCTCCGCCCCCCTCGCGCTGTAACCCGCCGGCCGTTCGGAAGCGCCGGCGGGTTACTAGCACCCGGATCGCCGCATACAAAGTGTATAATACACTTTGTAATGTATACAAAGTGTTTTATACAGGCTGCCTCCCGCCCTGGTGGTCCTAGTGTCCGAGGGACCACCAGGGCAGGCTGCAGCCACCCTAGTCTGCACCCAAGCACACTGATTCCCCCCCCCCCTGCCCCCTGATTGCCCACAGCACCCCTCAGACCCCCCCCCCCCCCCCTGCCCACCCCCCAGACCCCTGTTTGCACCCAATCACCCCTGTAATCACCCATCAATCACTCCCTGTCACTATCTGTAAACGCTATTTTTTTAATGCCCTAAACTGCCCCCTGCTCCCTCCTGATCACCCCCCCCCCCCTCAGATTCTCCCCAGACCCCCTCCCGTGTACTGTATGCATCTATCCCCCTGATCATTTGTCAATCACCCCCTGTCACTGCCACCCATCAATCAGCCCCTAACCTGCCCCTTGCGGGCAATCTAATCACCCACCCACACCAATAGATCGCCCGCAGATCCGACGTCAGGTCACCTCCCAAGTGCAGTGTTTACATCTGTTCTCTACCCTAAACACCCATCAATCACCCCCTATCACCACCTGTCACTGTTACCCATCAGATCAGACCCTAATCTGCCCCTTGCGGGCACCCAATCACCGGCCTACACGCTTAGATTGCCCTCAGACCCCCCCCTTATCAATTCGCCAGTGCAATATTTACATCTGTTCTTCCCTGTAATAACCCACTGATCACATGTCAATCACCCATCAATCACCCCCTGTCACTGCCACCCATCAATCAGCCCCAAAACAAATGCCTCAAAATGACCTGTGAATAGGACGTTGGGCCCCTTAGCGCACCTAGGCTGCAAAAAAGTGTCACACGTGGTACCGTTGTACTCAGGAAAAGTAGTATATTGTGTTTTGGGGTGTATTTTTACACATACCCATGCTGGGTGGGAGAAATCTCTCTGTAAATGGACAATTGTGTGCAAAAAAAAAATCAAACAATTGTCATTTACAGAGATATTTCTCCCACCCAGCATGGGTATGTGTAAAAATACACCCCAAAACACATTATACTACTTCTCTTGAGTACGGCGATACCACATGTGTGGCACTTTTTTACATTTAGGTGGTAGGTTGTATGAGCGAGCATTAAACCGTGAAAGCTGCAGTGGTCTGAATGGAAAAAAAGTACCTGGTCCTTAAGGGGGGGTAAAGCCCACGGTCCTCAAGTGGTTAAGTATGTGATAACTCCAAATCCTAACCGCAGAAAAAGTTTTGAAAGATTTGAATGCAGCATTAGCATCTTTATCACTTAATACACTCAGACCAGTTGCTGTTGAAATTTGATTTTTATGGTGACAATACCGCTTTAAGAAATACAACAGCCAAGTGAGCATCTAAGGCAGGGCTAATAACAGTGGGAGGCGGCACTGCTTAAAGAATAGTGTATTTCCCCTTATTTTCTGTTAATTTTTTTTTAAGTGTTGGGTCATTTTTCGTGTCATCTTTCATTAGTATTTTTTACATACAGACCTCCTTGTCTGATTTTTCCTTGTGTGCTTCATTGCCATTTGGCATCTTGCTCGTTCATTGCAGGCTATCAGCTCTATTCTGGCCCTGCTGGGTCCATAAAGCAAATCTCCTTTGTAGGGGTGGGGTGGCCATGCTGTGTGGTGGGGAAGGCAATGAAGCTTCCCCTGTGAGTAAAAACATGATGTAATAGTTCTTTTATCACTCTATTGCCTCCCCCTTTTCCTCCAGAGATCCAGGCTTTCTGGTGAGACCTTTTTCTCTGCTATGGATCTCTTGTAAAATCAGGTTCAAATATGGTTATAAAAAAAAAAAAAAAAAAAAAAAAACAACCCCTTGATCCCAGTTATGGTACATGCATTGTGTATGTTTCCATACACTAAAGGTTTAAGAGGAATTTAAGGGGTATGGTTTCTGTCAGAGTACAACTCAGCAGTAAGTAAATAGGAGCTTGACTTATTAGCAATATATGTTGCGTATTTACAGTTATGCCTGTGCTCATTTTTGATGTGTTGCAGGTGCACATCATTCTTGTCTAGATACCTTTGTTATTTATGAACTCATCTCGGTCACATCTTTCAGAAGGTACAAGGTTGAGTGTTCTTGTTGAAACTGTTAAGCCTATGATATGTGTTTCATCAGTGCATGTGAAAATGGGAGGGAAAAAACAACTGCTACCTGAGGTGAGAAGTGTGTGCCTGGTAACAGCAACTAAAGGGTTAAGTTAATTTCCATTCAATAAACAGGACTGTTGCAGCCAGGGCTATAGAATGTGTTTATGTTCAGACACCTTCATAGCCGAGCCTGGAATGATCAAACATGAATCCCCGCAGGATGTCTTTATACATCTGCATGGAATAGTTTGACGTATAGAAATGGTTTGAAGTCTTTTATAGAAATATTGAAGTCTTCTGTAAATGTTTGGCAGTGTGAGTAGCTCCCGGTAGCCTTGCGGTTCTGCTCTATGGCTGTATGTAATGCAGCATAATTTCCTCAGATGGTGTCTGAGGTAACTACAGCTGAGCTCCTTTCTACATTTTGTAATGGGAAAAGAGGGGAGAAAAGGGACTCCGGCCTTCCTCCAGAGGAGTCTATTAGACCATAATGAAGCAGCGCTGCTCCCAGGTAATCCATCATCCCAACACAAAGCTGTCGGATCCTGCCCACTGCAGAGGTTCATGCTGTAAATGCAGATATACTGGCTTTTTTTTTGTCTTGCTACGGGCTTCCCATGGTACATTGTCTTTTGTATCCAGGGTGCAAAAAGGAGTTTGACAGAGATGCTACCAGACATGCACATTGACCGACCATCATACTAATTGTCTTCTAAAAATTGCATCACAGGTCTGTATATACTGCTTATTTAGCCCACTATAACTTGCTATTTCATATTGCAAATCCTCCAAAATATCTGTATCCAGCTTTGCACGCATAACTGGTTTAACTGACTGTGATTAGGACTTGTCTATTGAAAATACATAGATTTAGATAAGTGTTTGGGGTTTTTTTTTTTTGTAAAAGGGGGATTTTCCGTGGTGCGTTTTTTCTTTGCTTGCTGACTGTTATGGGCCATAAAAATATGTGGTGTCTGGGAAGAGCGTAAAATATGTAACTGCCAAATGCCAGATAAATCCACGCATGAATGCCCCAGATCTTCCGAGCACAATATTATGCTGCTGTGACATGCCTGGGATCTGTCTTGATATGTGGTGTTTTCCAAAATTGCTTGTAAAGGTTTGTGGAGGAAAAATAATGCGCATTTATGAGATGTTACTCAGAGTATGTGGGACTTTATCACATGAAGGCACTCTGCAGTTTTTTTTCTCATGGTGTATAGAATAGTGATTATTTTAACATCTTGTGAACCTTCAATGGTTATTTTTCGGGGGGAGTAGTATCGTAAGTGCAAGCTAATATATTTTGGACAGCACATTGACCCCAGAAGATAGCTCAGGCAACATTCTATGTTGTTCTTGTCTGGGGCTTATTTCCTCTTCTTTGCTCACCTCCTGTCAGCTTTGCATGGACCATATAAATCATATGCTCTAGAATCTGTCAGTAGTGTCTGTCAAATATCACCTGAGAGTGATCCTAGAGCAATTGATTTTTTACTTCACAGATAGATAACAGTCTGCCAAGCAGAATGTACAGTGGATGTAATCGAGGGAAGGAGTACAAATAAGCTCAGCATAAGAAAGGAGATCCCTTTCAGAGCTACCTTCCTGGACTATGGTGGAAGAGGTTGTCCATTGTCCTATATAAAACCAGTCAGGAGAGGATGGCTGTGAAGGGAGCAGAAATGCAGATAAGTGAATTGAAAATTATGTAATTACAGTTACACTGAAAGGCTGACATGAAGGAAACATTTTCTGCATTAGTTTTGCTTATACTGTGGCTGGGATAGAACCTCTGGAAGGCTTTTATTCCTATTGGTGCCTCCATCGGGGATATTTCCTGTGCCAAGGACAAACCAGAGAGGTAAAGGAAATCTCATTGAAAGAAAAGTGTATTCGTGTTTACTGCTGCCTATTGCAGAGAACAGGTGAGGGAGTTTACCTGCTACTCCTGTTCCAGTGACAGCCATGACACAATAGATGTCACACTGTCAGTCAGCTAACTGGAACAGGTAATATCATTTATGCCAAAAGGGACACAGACAGCTGTAACAAATGACAGAGCTTGTGACAAAAGATGGAGATTCCTGACTTTTTTTTTTGTGTGAAGGATGGATTTTAGTAGCCGTGGAATGTAAGGAATTTTAAAGAAAATGCAGCTGATGTGCACAGCCGGGACAAGGTCCTCCAGCACCCAAGGCTGAGACACCACCAAAGTGCACCCCTCCATCCTTCCCACCCCAGCCATCACACACTGATTGCTATGAGAATAAGAGGCACCCCAGGGCCCCCAACACCTCTAGCTATCTGGCTTGCAGTCACTGCCATATGTATCCCCTTTTATTATTTCTCTCTACTTCCAACACAGTAGGGGAATGATAGCTGAGTGAGTTGTGCACTCCCACCTACAACGCGCCCTGAGGCTGGAGCCTCTGCACTGCTGATGTGAGATTTTAGGACCACATGCCATCTTTGTGTTTACTATTTACCTGCATCAGTGTTTTACTTCAGCTTACATCTGGAAATATGCCTGAAAAAGGGGACTAGAGCCCAGAAAACTTCCATTATTTCACTTTATCAGTTAGCCATTAAAAGGTATTACTTTTACAAGACTTTGTTTTTTTTCTACCTACATAATTTGTTTGGCTAACACGGTACAGAAACATTTTTACTACTAGGACCACATAGTAAATCCTTCTCAGGGCATACAAATCATACTTTATATCCGTCTATGCTATGTGTATCACAAGGAGCATATCATGTGAGAGCTCAGAACATTCCAGTAAACTGTTTGTCAAAGCATGTGATGAGCATCCCTCATGTGTTGTACACCTTGGACTCTGCTGTAGAGCAATCTTTATACATGGTGGAACCATTCACCATATACAGTAACTATAACACGCACACAGCACACATGCCACAGCACACACACTCAATAACCTTATACAGAAGGTGTGCAGGATTAATTGGAGAAGTGACTGTTACAAATATATTTTATTTAAAAAGATCTAATGTCAAAATGTAATTCTTGCTCCATAGTCTAGTCCAAGGGTCTGAATCTGTGGCTCTAGAGCCGTATGTGGCTCTTTCGCCATTTGAGTGTGGCTCTGATAGCGGTTGGGGCTAACCTGCCATTATGCACTGGCCTCCTCGTGTAGTTGCCAGTTGGTACAGCCCACCGAGCGCTGCAAAACCCTCTGTCTCCTCTTCTCTGGGCCTCTCTACTGCGGCGCCATGTGACTGTGAGTGCAACCCAGGCTGTACTGCACTGTATGGACTTTGCAGTACGCTGCCCTGCTCAGAGCCCCCACCAGACTAGTCCCAGACTCTGCCGGCAGAATCAACAGCAGCAAGATGTAATGGTACGCTACCAGGGCTGCTGCTTGTTATTATAGCTCTTAACCACTTAAGTACCAGCGGTCTCTGCCCCCTTAAGGATCAGAGACTGCTGGTACAGAAACGGTGGAATCCTGACGATCGCCAAACATACCTGCTGCAACCACCATCACCGACACACGTCGGGAACCTGGGCCACCCACTCTGCCGTCTCTATGACGGCAGAGTTCCTGTGAGCCGGTCAGGATCCGCTTTAATTGGCTCCTGACATTGTCTTTCAATGTAAGCCAATGGGAGTTGCTTACATTGAAAGACAGGGCCAGGAGCCAATGAAATCTGCTCCTGACCGGCTCACAGGAACTCTGCCGTCATAGAGACAGGCAGAGTGAATGAGCTGCAGTGGGAGATGGTGGGGATTCAGCGTCTAAAACGACGGATGCGCGCAGCGGCGGGGAGTTGAAATCTACGCCATGGCAGCCAGATAGCCATCAACACAGGGCGTAGATTTCAACTAGTGCGGTCCTAAAGTAGTTAATGTGATGTGAACGGGCGGGCCGAGCACCACTAGGGAGCCTCAGGTTCCATAGCTAGTACACTGCTGAAAGGTCTAAAGTTGGCCAGTCAAAATTATTCAGCTTGCATAGAACTACAAGAACCAGCAGGGATCGAACTTGTATATTAGGAACACATAGGAACTGTATAATAAACAAAGTCGATCTGTGCGGGTACTTGTAGCCCTACAGTGCTAAAAGGTCTAAAGTCTGCCCAGTGTCACCCTGTGAGTCTGCCCAGTGTCACCCTGTGAGTCTGCCCAGTGTCACCCTGTGAGTCTGCCCAGTGTCACCCTGTGAGTCTGCCCAGTGTCACCCTGTGAGTCTGCCCAGTGTCACCCTGTGAGTCTGCCCAGTGTCACCCTGTGAGTCGGCCCAGTGTCACCCTGTGAGTCGGCCCAGTGTCACCCACCATTATTAATACAAGGCTGTGTCAATAACTTTGGGGGCTAATCATTATCAAAATTCCAAGTAAATGCAAGGTCATTCTTCACATTAAATGTGAGTATTGTCCTATTTCTATTTTAATGTGAAATATAGTTTGTGGTCATGATATAAGATTATCACTATGATATCTGGTTTTATTTAATGTCAGTAGGTAGTTTAAACAGACTCCTAAAAACCTGGTCCTTGAACAGAAATGTAGCTCTCACAGTATTGCTGATCCTTCGCTCTTATGACAAATGAGTTTGCAGACCACTGGTCTAGTCACATTTTTTTTTTACACTAACTTTTAGTTATTTTTTGGTGGAAAACCTGTTATTTTTTTATAGAGTGTTTGGTTTAGTCAGCCTAGTTTGTAGAGTTCTGGCATTGTAACTAGATAGGAGTTCAGTCAGAACCAACCCTCCCACCTTTGTGTCCTATATAACTCTGTATCCCTGCAGTAATCTGCTCCCTGTCGCACTCTTTGTAAACCTGCAGTAAGATGCTTGCACGCTATTTGATATATATTTTTTCTTCTGTTTATTTTTCAGTTCCAAGCTTGGTATATTTAGGTTTTTTTTAGAATATTGTACCATGTTGGCTTTCAGTTAATGCAGGAAGTTGTGAATTTATTGGCTAACTTAAAAAGATTGAGGATGCTTTGCGTAGTACACATTTGGTCTACTGTAGAAGTTTCAAGACTACAGGCTTCTAGTAATGATCTTTTTCAAGAGCTTTTGTGGCACGTCTAAGAGTGCAATCCCATGATTCTGTATTTTCCATGAATAAAGCTAAGTAAGACCACTTAGGCAGCATTCACTACTCCTCTTCCGAAATGTGCTGCAGTAGGTTGCATAGTTCCTATTTAATTTCTGTGCCCCTGTACTTAAGCAGCTCAGCTGATGTAAGATCGTCTTCAGCAGCCCAGTAATTGTCCATATTCTTAATTATTTCTTATATCCCGAAATAGGTTTAACTTTGAGCATGCACAATTAATTTATTACAATGTCTTCCAAATGGCTATCCTGGGTACTATCTGCCCCAGAAGCGGTCTCCCATCACCTCAGCAGCTTTCTTATCTCTTGCACTCTTGTACCAGTTGTGTAGCCTGTACAGAAATCACCCGACTCTTCAGTTTATGAAATCTCCGACTCCAGGTACCCAGAATTGCTCAGACTCCTTAGTCTAATACTTACCAGGGTCGTGGAGTTGGAAAAATCATCTTGCACTCTTGTACCAGTTGTGTAGCCTGTACAGAAATCACCCGACTCTTCAGTTTATGAAATCTCTGGCTCCAGGTACCCAGAATTGCTCCGACTCCTTAGTCTAATGTTTACCAGGGCTGTGGAGTCGGTACAAAAATCATCTGACTCCTCAGTTTCTGAAACCACCGGCTCAGACTCCAGTTAACTATAAAAATTGCTTTGATTCCGACTTCACAGCCCTGAAGCTTTAGGTTGTGGAGAGGCTCTGAGGATTGACTGGTGTGCTGGGAAAGTGAATGAGAATACTTTGTTTTTGTTTGTAGACTAGTGAGCCCTCCCTGTATAGAGGCAAAGTCTGTTGATTTAGATGGCTGCATATTTGACAAAAATACTTGAAATGCAAAACTGTCCTTTAATTGCTCTCATTGATTAGGTTAATTGGTAAGAAACGTCTTTATTACCATCTACGCTTTCATAATATTTTCAAAAGGCTAATGAGTTTTGTGTGAGGGCATGTAAGCTGAACTTCTGCTGTAATTGCCCTTTAGTTGTATCCACCTGATCTCTTGTAAATGCCGTCATGCTGAATCTTTCTGAATCAATCATACTGCTTGTTCTAAATAAAAGCCGAGGTAGTGAGGTCGCCATGCGTCTTTATCTGGAAGTTCTTTACAAAATGATTACCCATCATGACTACATTTACAGGGCTGGTGGAAAGGATATAACTGATCCGACACGGAGCCAATAATGCTGTACCTGTTAAACTGTTTGTCTGGAACAGGTTGTCAGTTTAGATCCGGCAAAACTGGAAACTGTCCATAAATATTTAGCATTGATGTATGATAGACACTGTCCATTGTGTTTCTCCCTTCATACAGGTTATAACAAAATTCTCAGCCACCTATTCTTAGAACTGAAAAATGCCTGCTGCCCAAACTCCGGCCTTTTTTGTTTTGGATAGCTTGGGGAAGGGTTATAACATCTGCTTGTGTATTATTCTCCTCTGCCTCACTGTTAGGGACAAATGATTTACTTTGTGTCTGTGACACCAAGGGTTTTTGTTTGAGCCCATGTTGTCTCAACAGAAGGAAGCAAGTGATGGCAGTATCGCATTGTACAGGGCCACATATGTTTTCAGTAAATATTTACGGTATAAAAAGTTGATCCAGGGTTTTGACCTATTGAATGGGGAAATAGGAAGATTGACCTGCTCCCCCCCCCCCCCCCTTCCACCATGTGACATGATGAGATAGACATGTGTAGGTACAATGCAAAACATATTAATAACCAGGCTGTTTTGCCTGTTTTATTTTGCGGCTTGAAAGAGATAATTTTTAGGCATAGAAGTGACTGCTTCTGTCTTGTCGGTATCTTGTGAGGAATATAGTAAACCTCACTGATAAGCAGATTACAGCCATAAAAGTTTTCTTGGCAGAATGCAACTTCTGAGAGGGGAAGATAAAAAGGTCAATAGTTCATGTACTTTTATTTAGGGACACTTAAGTCTGCTATTGAGCAGAGACAACACAACATTCATTCTACCAGGGGCGTTGCTAGCCCCAAAGATCAGTGGCACGTGCCCCAGATCTATTCTAGGGTGCCCCGGATGTCCTCCAGGCAGAGTCAACTGAGGTGCCTCAATGGCGGGCATGCTGGGAGCTGTGGTGCATCAAATGGGGGTATGCTGGGTGCTGTGGTGCCATGCTGGGCACTGTGATGCCTTTGTGGGGGCATGCAGGGAGCTGTGTTTCTTCTATAGGGGCATGCTTGGAGTTGTGGTGCCTGAATGGGAGTCCCATGGGAGCATGGGAGGGGGTTCACTAGAAGGTCAGGGAATGCTATGGGGGGACTACCAGACAACTTGGTGACAGGCCAGCCCACCCAGCAGAAAGCCAGTACTGCCAGCACAGAAACCAGGTAACTGTGCCTAGTTATGTTTAATGGTTAAGTGACACTGCCCATTTACAGTATGTGATATACTGCTTCATCCAACATTTTTCTGGGCAGGCCTACTTGGACCGCTGTTAAGTTCATGTAAATTTGGCTCCACACATGACCACACCCACATTCTGGTGCATGGCCACACCCATTTTCCAACTGGAGTGCCCAAAAGTGCCCCGGATCATTTAGGATCCTAGCAACGCCCCTGCATTCTGCTTTGTAATTGTTTAATATAAAATAGAAGGATAAATACAATATAAAATAGAAGGATAAATACAATTGTTTATCTCATCAGTTTATTTTCACCTCAGTTTCATTTTTAGACAGATTGAATTAAAGCTTTCTCCCCTTCCTCTCCTTCAGCTGGGAATTCTGAGGAGGCAGGGAAGTTTCCTTCTGTCAAACAAATTATGTAATTCATGCCTTTCCTGCACGCAGTATACATGTGACAGTCATTACTCTGTTATATGTGTAAGTGGATGGCCTTGTGACTTGGCTAGCAAGCTGCTGTATGAACTTTTGATGAGGTTGTATTACTTATTTGTATTTTCTATTTTCATAGGTCTCTGTAGCTATGGAAGAAGAAGAAGATAAACATGTATTCCTGAATGGATAATAGCACCTTCAACTTATTTAAAAATGTACTGATGATCTTGTCAACATGACGTGTCCTAGGAGACTTGGCCCATATGATGATATGTTCCACTGGAATACAATATAATTATACTATGAGCTGCTGCTTGAGTTGTTTAGTAACTTTGCCCCTCTAACAGTCCTAACAACCTGCAATACAGACAGAGAAGCTTCTGGCTATCTTAAACACTGTACATCATTACTTGTGCCATGAAAGTTTATCTTCTGAACAACCGTGCCAGTAGATGTGCTGATGGCGTGAAATCCTTTACATTCCTTTACGAAAGCTAGTCTAATGAAAGAGTAAAGGTGTACAGACCTGCTTGAAGAGCTCTAAGAATTGATATTATGACAGGAAAAGTTACTCCAACTCCTATTTTCATTTTTTTGAAGAGCCCTAGTCCCTCATGTCTTGTGTTTGGAATCCATGAAGGAAGTATGTGAAATCTCAAAATTTTTGGTGCAATGCTGCACAAGTGGACAGATAAAATATGGCGGCAGCGGTGACGAGAGAGGACATGACAAGCCACTCGGGCAACACGACTGGACGGATACAGTCTCTTCTCGTAGGTCGCTTCCTTGGTGGCCAAAGCTGAACCCCCAACCGTTTCTGTAAAACACAATTCTGCTGGGGTCCTTTGACAGCAATCCATTAAAGATGTCAAGTTATTGTACTGTTTATCATAATCACTTACTCTAGGTTTTATCTTATCTGCTTGCAAATGTTAGATTACTTATTTTCTTTACATGTAGCTGGAAAATCCGTTATTCTGGAAAAGCACTAAAAGGACACGAAAGCTGAGCAAGAGCAAAACAAAACTAAGAAGAAAAAAAATCAAACCTTTCTCTGGAAATAACCTTTAGTCGGTTAGGTTTCTGTAAATGGGTTTACACCTGTGAATACAATACACAGTTTACTGTTCTACACTTCTCAGGTTTTCGGCCAGTTTGAAACATTTGTTTTATTTTTTCTTATGGTCATGGTAGGAAATATGCTATAGGTACAGTGCAGCTACTGTATTACATACTTTTACATCATCTTGGTTTGTTATGGAGAACATTAAGAGTATAGAAGTTTTAGCTTCTTTACTTTTAGCATGAGAATTTGAGGTGAGTGTTATGTAGATCCAGGTTTGCTTGGAGTGTCTTATTGGGGATCAATTTGACTTCTTAGAAGATCTTTCTGTGCTCGTATATAGTACAAAATATTACCTGAAATCAGTTGGTTTTACTGCCTATTATCACTGTGATAAGAACGTTGCTATTTCATAGCATCTGATTTTACTGTAGAACAGAAAGAATTGTTGTTGCGATGATCCGCCTGAGCGTTTGAAATGGAAAAAATGTATCTTTTACATGGCAGCTCTGGGCATTCGGAGATCTGGGGTCCACATGGGATTTTTGTCACCGGTGAGGACCCTCAGAGTAACTTCCACAACTTGTCATCCTCTTGTGACTTGACTTCAGTCCTAGGCACTGTGTTTACAAAGGGTATTTCATGTCTGCACCGGTAATACTGTAGATACATAGTATGCGTGTGCTAACACAATGTGCTCTGCTGTTTGATGGACCTCCTTCACTGAGCAAATGCTTCCCTTTGTGGTGCTGTGATAGTATCTGTTTTTTTCTTTAACACATTATAGTCTAAACCATTTTCCCATGCTTTATTTGGACTTCCACTCTTGGCTGTATACACTGCACACATTTTACATTACCTTGTAGGGTTTGAGAATCTCAGGGGTTGATGAACTGTAACCCCCATTTCAGCATATTTGGATACCAGAGGAACATTTGCTTGTCCTTCACAGGTATATGATGTCTATTGTGAAGCCGTAAATTCATGGATTGTGTATTGTGACTTCATCTGGCCACATACTACATTTTGTTTTTTATTTGTTTAACATCTACTACAGGCTCATCTATCTTGAACACTGATTCTCAAAATAAACCCATTTCTTTAATTTATGTCCAGTTAAGAAAATGTTAGAAGTTGCTAGAAGGGTGGTCGGTAGTGCAGGCTTGCTCCAGCCCCTCTCAGGGTATTTGGTTTGTTGGCAGCTGTACATAGAGGAGAGTTCAGCTCACTGGAGTGCTGTTTGAGTTGTAGGTGGATGGGCTGCACGTGTAACCCCCAGCAGCTGCTTATCAGGGTTTAAGTTTGCCCAGTTTCTCCTTCAGCTGCGCATGGTTGGCATTATATGACTTACACCTATGAAATTGTACCTTAATCTGTCCAAAAATGCCAGCTCCATCTACTGTTGCACCAAGTGTCTGTATGATGCATGAACTGATGACAACCACCAATGCTCTGATCTTTTCCATCACTGGTGAAGACATCCTATGGGTGCTTTTTGGCTGTTGTTGTAAGGTTTGATTGAAAAGGAAGTCCAACTAAACTTACGGAAAGGGTAACAAAAAACCTAAAAGACAGTGAGGACTAGCTCAGCACTACCCTACTACTCCTATCACCAACAGCAGCATGTTTCAGTAGGTGGGGAAAGTGAGACCTGATTGATCAATGTAGAGTTGCCCATATTCCTGGCAGCTCAGTAATGTGGCACCTCTTCTATTTCCAGTGCCTCTCCCTGCAGTCTTTCTAGACATAGATTAAAGTTATGTAGAGTCACGCGTACCACTTAATATGCAGCCTGGACCACACAAAAAGGGAACTAAGAGGTGCCGCAGTCCTGATTGGCAAAGACACATTGGGTGGGTTGGTGAAATTAATAGATCATTGTCTTTGCCTGTGGAAACATGATGATGCCATGAAGGGAAATAAGGCAGCACTGAAGTAGTCAGCACCATTGTTTTTAAATTACTGTTTAGGTAGTCTATAGAAGACAATGCCGTGGCTGAATTTGACATTTGGATATTAAGTTGGACACTTAAAGTTTTGTACAGAAATGTAGACTTTTGACAACTAGGGCATTCATTTGTCATATGGCTGATCAGAGATGGATCAATATGTAATGGGGCCTTAGATTAGGTAGTAGATTTGTGGCCCACTTGTGGTCCTTTTGGTAAGCTGCAGTGGAGAGGGCAAAGAAGATGGCAGGTGGGCCCCTTGACAACCACTATAGGCCCCTTGATAACCACTAGCCCCCCCCCCCCCCCCCCCCCCCCAAAGCATCTGCCTAGGTTGCCTGGTAAATGATGCAGCTCTGAGGCTGAGATTTATACAGAAATCCCTTGACTTCTGTGTCTGACATAATTTGAGTGAGTAACGATCTAAACCTATTAATTTATTTCCGCTGGCAGCATTCATCTTCTCCTTTCCCATTGGCTGGTCCAACCTTGCATGATTGCTAAAGGCTGCTGGGCAGATTGTAGGTGAAATTATTATGAACAATCGTTTAGAGCGTCAAGGACAAATGTCTGTATGGGACTAAAGGCAAGCCTGCTGGTAGCTGACCCACTGTAACAGGCATGCTGAGAACATCATATACACATGAGAGCATTGAGCTGTGTACTTGCATTGCAAGGCTTCCCGCTCTTGTCACCCAGACTGGAAAGCGCCCATTTACTTTCATCTGGCAGGATTATAGAGCTCATGCTGCTAAAATGATGATAAAAACAGTCCTATTATCTGTCAGAAACGTCTTGTAAATCCTCCCTGACATCAACCTTGAAAGCAGCCTTGTCTGCTAAGGTGTCATGACATGACTAGACCGCTTTAAATGCGTGTAAAGGGAATGCCTAGCTTTTTTTATTTAGTTTTTATTTTAAATTGTGTTTTTAGCAGTAAAAATTAAATTTACAAAGATTTTTTTGATTGGAAATATATGAAATATTATACATTTTCCTAATACTTCACCTGGTTTTGTTTTGTGAGCAGAAGAGCTGAACACTTTACTTTGCAGCATATATGACATTATAAAAGCAAAGTCCCCAGACTTAGTGACTGATCATTTGCTACTGGGGTTCTATGAGGCGGTATTTTATTTTTAGTTCGCAGCGGCAAACCGAGCCCTCTCTTGCACTTAAAGAGGAACTCCAGCCTAAACAAACGTACTGTCATTAAGTTACATTAGTTATGTTAATTAAAATAGATAGGTAATATAATCTCTTACCCACACTGTTTTAAAAGAACAGGCAAAAATGTTTGATTTCATGATGGCAGCCATCTTTTTGGTTGAAAGGAGGTGATGGGGAGCATGAGACACAGTTCCGACTGTCCTGTGTCCTGAGCACCTCTCCCAGTTGCTAGGCAACATGAATAACAACATAGGCAATTCCATCATGCTCTGCACAGCATCAGGGAAAAAAAGCCCGGGCTTTTTTTCTTTGATGGGTGGAGCTTAGATAAAAATGCAGCTAAAAATGATGCTTTGGTAAGAAAAACAAAGTTCTGATGCTGTGAAACTGTTAAAGAAACACCAAGCCCTTTCAGTTCTGCTGAGTAGATTTTTAGTCCGGAGGTTCACTTTAACAAAGCTTGTCAGTTGGAAGTGGAGCTCTAAAGAAATACCACATTTCTCAATTATATTTCATATTTTTGTTACTAAGCCAAATAAAAAAAAAATACTTTGCATTCCCTATCTAAAAATGTATGTTTGATGAAGCGGGGCTGTAAAATAAAGTGCCCAGCTATAACCCAGGTGATTGGCTGGAAACAGCTTCCACTGCAGTGATCATGTGTGCCTCTGCTGGCCACACTGTATTTTTACAGTCTCATGAACTATCCATTGTAACCTTTTAAAAAAATGCAGACATGGCTTGAACTGATGATGGCCAAAAAGCCTGAAACAGGTTTCTGCAAGCTGGAGCAATAGCCATTGCACAGTCTTCATCCATCAGTATATATGTGTGTGTGAGATCAGTTAGCCAAAGGACATAACAAGAATGATTGGCATGTCTCCTTGTGTCCATCTGTTCATGTATGGAGACTCAGGCCTGAGTTGTGATATGTGCTGCCCCTTCCTCCTCTACTAAGCTGCTCCTATTGGCCAACTGTGGTGACCAGATTAGTGGACACTGGTCTACTGAATCTCCCATGATTACAGATGGGGCATTTGATCAATTGTTACTCAACTGATGGCCACTAATCTAGTCACCAATGTCACATAACAAAAAGACAGCTGGCAGCGGGGGAGCTTTAGTGAGGTAGTAGGGGTGGCAACATTTACAAATCAAGCCAGGTTATCTTCCATAAAGAGCTGGGCATGGATACATTTGGAATAATGCCCTGATTTTTGGGTTAACGTTGGAAGTGATGTCACGTGTCCGGTGTTGTGCCATCTTAGACTAGAATATGACTGCAGGAATCTGGTGGTTTTCTTGTCCTATTAGAGCAGGTCTTCTCTGTATACCTGGCAAGTGATGTCTACCAAGGTATCTTCACCTTACTGTCCTGGATGTTTTCATTTTATTTGTCAGAAAAGAAATTGTGTAAGAAATCTTGATACTCTTCAGAGACATTAATGGACTGTCATTTTCAGTGTTCAGCGCAGGTGATGACAGGTGTCAGACAACAAGCAAACCAAAGCAAGAACATTTCTCAGTGTGTCAAAACCTGTACCTCAAGGTTATGTCTGGCCTCAGTTCAGTGTGTTAGCATGAGGTTTATTATTCTATATGTACAAGTGCTGTTCCGTTTGGCACGCTGTCATGCTGAAGTGTATCTCTGGGTATGTTACAAATGATAACCTGTATGGAGAAAAGCAGTTACCTCAGGAAACCGCAGGGGCTGGTTCCTCATCTTGTTTGCATTACAGATATCTTCCCCACCAAACCTGGTGTGCTGTTGTTGAGTGTTCCATTCCTCCGATGTCCATCTGCCCCAATGCTTCTTGTCATAGGAAAGCAAAGTGGCTAGTGGCCCCGTCAATCAAAGCGGTTTGCCTTCCTGTATACTTATTGTACTAACCTCCCACCATCTACCTTCCTGTAGAATCTGTTACTGAAAAGGGTAGGACATAGTACCCTTCTGGAAGATGAGTCTGTACACTCTTCACTTCTGTCACCACAGCACTGAGAGGCTTACTGAGGGTCCAGCAGAAGTTTCACTGGTGAGGTCAACAAGGTCTCTCTACACGTTAGTTTTGTTCTGATGCAGAGCTCTACATAAACTTGCTCTAATAGGAAGTCCGATCCATTTAGTCACTTCTGTGTAATATAGTTAGTAATGCACACATAAGCATCGATCAATACTACTGAGTAGTCATTACATTTGTAGGTTAATTACTTTGCTCTTAACGTTTTCTGTTTTGTTTTTATTTTAATTTTTTTTTTCTTAAAAATATTGATTTAATAATGGGATATGTGCAATATTGGCGTATATACTGTATATTTTACTACTTGTGAACAAAATGTTACAAGTCTGAGAACAACAAAATCACCAATGTCTTCCATTTTGAGATGTGTATAGTTCCATACAATGTAGCTAACTGTAGTGCCACTAGGACCAGTGCATGAAATATTAATCTTTACTGTATAAGAGTGACTAAAATGATAACTGTATAGAGTACCACAGTTTCCTCACATGCATGCAGTAATCCTTTATCTACTATGCTATGCTGGGCAATTATAATTAAGTCAAGAAAATTTAAGAATTCACACACACCTAACTATCCCTCAACAGGACTCCTGATCTAAAATTTGTACTAGAGTCTCCGATCATACTTATCTATGTGTTTTTGGTTGTGGGAGGAAATTGGAGCACCCAGAGGAAACCTAAGGTCAAAAAGAAAAGACAAACTCCATATCAAATGCAAATTTTCACTGACCCCGGAAGAGTGCCTGTCAAAGCCAGGCCTAAACCCATGCATATATCATAGGCAAGAAGCAGTATTAGTTGGTATCCTCACGTTTTCTCTCACCTTTATGTGGCTGGGCTCCTGAACCTGTGATTATCTTGTCCAGATTACACCTACGAAGATGCATGCTGAAAACTATAATTAATCAGAAGCTGCAGGAAGCTCAGCCCACTGTCTGCTTCTCTGTAGTTCTGCAACCGAAGGAGCTGACTTTTTCTTTCCTTTTTCCTTCATCGGCAGTCCTACAAGTTAGCCGTTGTGCTGACTGATCTTTGGAAGATGTTGGGTAGATTTAACTTCTTGACAGAATAGCAAGTAAGAGACATTTACCCAAATTGTGACAGAGAAGGGAGCAATTGGTGCTTGAATTAGGTTCTAAGTACCTTCCCCCCCCATTAAGGACTATTTTTCCCTGACTTTAAACATCTTTATGTCCCTACAGGACAGTGATGGTCATGGCCAAAACTGTGACAAGAAAAAGAAAAGACAAGTGCCATTTGTGGAGTCCCGGGATATGGGATAGGGAGGCATAATGTCTGATTGCAAAGTAAAAACTAAAATCATTTTGACTTGCATTAAACAAATCTGAGCTTACTTCAAAGTAGCACTAAAAAAAATTTTATTAGCTCCAAAGGACACCGCGTTTCATGGACTATACCCGCTTCATCAGGTCAATACTAAGTTTTATTATATTAGGGGCGCCTCCATCCTTTTCAGTTCCATACGGCTCTCATTACATGAGTATTGGCAATTAAAGTAGTTCTCACTTACACACTGCTCTACACATGTATTTTCTTGGAGAAAGACCCGAATCCATCACCATCCAAGTGAAAACTGGTTACTTCACATATGCTTACTGTGGTTGCTGGAATAGCAAACCGACTTTGTGAGTGCCATTCTTCTTACATTGCTTTTTCAATTTATATTGACCTACTACACTATACGGGGCTCCAGTCTTCTCTCTGTGTCTCCATTTTTTGGGGTACATATATTCTTTAGTACCTTACCACTCCACTGTAACAATAGAGAAAACTGATGAATCCATAATGGCTTGGCTGTTAGGCTCTATCCCATGTCGTTTTCACTGAAGAACTGTTATGATATACCTCAAATAGATACTTGGCTATGTAGGTTGTATACAGTGTGACATGGAACTCCAGAAAGCAGTGGAACCCCAGTATCAGAAATACTGGACAGGCCATGTCTATATGTGTCCTAGGCCATAGGATCACAACAGTAAGTCACAATGGATCTGATGGTTTCCTAAGAAAAGTGGAACGTTTCCAGAATGTATAACCACTAGGATAACTGCAGCATGTGAAGAAACTTACTTGCATAGTTTTACTAACCCATTAATACATGTGCACTATATATGATGGTTATTTTTCTACAGTGAGGTATACTTGCATGTTTGTATTGTAAGATATCATGTAAATATTAGCAAGTACTTAGTAAACTGTGAGGTGGAGCATGACAACTTGGAGACCTCCATTAGTTGTCAGCCTAGCAGCTCCTGGCAGACTATCTTCTCCTGGTTGCCAGGGATTACCTGGAGCTTAGGATGTGCAGCAGCAGGAGCGCTACTGTAACCTCTGCTTAGGAGACTCCTCCAGGTAATCATATTATTATTATAATTATTATTATTCACTCCAGTGGAGGAAGCAATAAGAGTCGCGCATTGCTTATGGTAGCATACATTCTAAGAGAAGCATAAAATACCTCTGAAACTGGAATGCAACATAGCACAGTATGTCACTGTTGATGCAAAGGAAGCCATACAATGTTTAGATGTCTCGTAGCAATAACCGATTGCATGATACAGTGTAGGGCTGTGAAAAGTAGCTGGTTTTCAACCATATCTTTATTTTTTTTCTGAAACGGTAAAACGCGGAACTTGCATAGAAATGGTTCCCAGAGTTTGTTAAATGTTTCTCACAAAGTTATTCTTTGTGTCATTAATATACTTAGCAAATAATATAGGTAGTGCTTATTTCTTGTAGAACAGGATAGCTTTAAATATAGGCGAAGCAGAGTGGTTATGGTAATTTTGTACTGATATTTCCACTTTATACATTTACAACGATATTATCACTTGTTAAAGTTCAACAAAACATAAATTGGAGATGGTCTCAAAGCAAGGTTGTCAACTTGTTCCTTGAATTACTGATAAATCTGAGCTATGCAGGTTCTGTGGTTAATTATGTACAGTGCCTAAACGGCATATAACTAGCCGCAAGACCTGTATCCTTCAGAAGTGTCAGCAATGGTCATGTCTAGGAAAAATCCTGGAGAAACGTGATCAGTTTGCTCACGTGATAGATATGCAAGTCTCTGATTTGCTAGTCATGATCATGTGCTAAAGCAGGATGTGATAACAGCAAATCAGAGCTTTGCAAATCTCTCAGCTGATCAAACAAATCACATGCTTTTCCATGAGTTCTCCTAGACATGACCATCACTAATTAAAAAGATGAGTTGGCAACACTGCCTGAAAAGGCAAAACCTGGCTGCTGCTTCATAAAACTGGCATCATTTCCCATGCATCACAATGAATGAGGATTCTTATGAGCATTCATATTTATGTTTATGCTGATTAGATGAACCAATCAAAGCAGTAATAACTCCATGGAACCTCCAACTACAGGATCTTCATCAAGGATTTGCTTGAAGTGCAATGTGGAAAATAGTGTTTAAAATCTTGTTGTAGTGAAGAACACCCACTCTTTTGGCCAGGTGCTCAAAGCAATCCCCATAAAGGTCCTGTACCTGCATCTTAAATCGTTTTGATTTTGAACAAATAAAATCAGACAATTTGCACTATATTAACAAGAGTTTATCCAGCCTTAAATTGTACAGTGGCTTTTCAATTTTGGCACCTTTTGGATATTACGCTTGATGATTGTCATGCTTTGCCAGGTCCAATAATGTAAGCTTGACCACCTGGAAACCTCCTTGCCTGCAGACACTTGAAGTTGCAAATGTCCTTCACTTTGTTTATAATGATGTGTATAAATAAAATAAATACAAACATTTTCACTGTGCTCTGCCAGGCTATGGAGCCAGACCATGTATGTCTAAAAAACCTTGAGATTGTAGTCCGGAGGCATGTCACACAATACCAAATCACATGTTGGCATATAACCACTGGGGACGGGGGATACATGAAGTAAACACTATTGTTATGTATGGAGTTCTGAGCTGATCCTCATATAGATTAGACCCTTAGTGCCTAACAAGTGGCCCTCAAAGTATTTACTCCGTATTTATAAATTATCTAATATCCACTTGTCATAGTATCAATTATGCAGCATGCATGCAGCCTTATCTGCAGCTTTCATATATCTCTTTCTTGGCACAGGTCTGTCAACACTGTTGTTGGTATATTTGCAACTCTGTTTTCATCAAAGTGAACTTAAGGGATATAAAACATGGTGTGGATACCATGGAGCCTGTAATTACCTACAAGAGCACTCTTCCAGATATCCCAACCATGAGCTACCATGAATTGGAACCCTTGATAGAGGGTGGTCATCAATGTGTACTTGGTAGAAACCATAGTTTAATAGAACTGGCAACTATGCCTCTGGATCGGCAGGGATATGTGAAGGTGCAGGCTGGTATTGTACCTTATTTGCTGGTTCAACTCTATGAACATGTGTTTTTTTTTTTTTCCAACCCAAATAACTATGTAACTATGCCATGTAGGGGTTGAAGATTTTACCTGTAAAACTTGCTGGTTCATGGGAAAGATGTAATGTAAGGTTCCATTGATGCTTTCAAACTGAACACACAAAGGTGTTAGAAACTGAGTACTGTTCTCTTAACTTGGATAGGCCAGCTGCCAGGTAATATAGCCAAAAACTTGGGGAGACCCATTCCTCTATCGTCCAATAATCCTGACATAGGGCTGGTGCACACCGAGCGGCTTTTTGGGCGTTTTCAGATCCGCTTGCGGCTGCGGATCTGCTTGGTCAATGTATCTCAATGGGGTGGTGCACACCAGAGCGGCAGGCGTTTTGCAGAAACGAAAAATGCCTGGGTGAGGCATTTTTTGGATTGCGGATGCGTTTCTGCCTCAATGTTAAGTATAGGAAAAACGCAAACCGCTCTGAAAAACGGCACTTCAGAGCGGTTTTGCAGGCGTTTTTGTTACAGAAGCTGTTCAGTAACAGCTTTACTGTAACAATATATGAAATCTACTATACTGAAAACCGCAGCAGCAATCCGCAAAACGCTAGCAAAACGCCTCATAAAAATAAAAAAAAGCGTTTAAAAATCTGCTAGCATTTTGCGGATCTGCTAGCGGGTTTTGGTGTGCACCAGCCCTTAGTTCACTCCTACATTTGAGGTTTAATTAAAACCCAGGTAGGGATTTTTTTTAATAGACTTATCAGGTGCAAAAGTGTCCTGGTTAACCTTGAGGACCTGTGTGGGAATGCTGAGGAGGAGAGTTTTAGACTTCTGCACAAATACTGTGTATACTTGTGGGACCCATATACTTGTGGGACCTGTGTATACTTGTGGGACCTCATAGCCTTTTAATCTTATAATTCAGCTGAATAGCAATAATAAGAAGCTCAACCATTAGGGCCTAGAGGAGTGTAGATAATGGACAACCTGAACGCCTTGGCGAAGTCAGACCTCAGCAGGATGAGTGTCCTCCTTTTGGCCCTGTGTTTTGAATAATACAGTAATAATTGCAAGTTGAAGATTCCCTATGGCTTGTGAGTGGGGGATAAAGCCAGTTTGAGCATTCGGAATCAAATAGGCAACAAACTCCCTGTTGGTCCTTAAAACTAATGGACGGCTTCAGTAACCATTAGAGATTCCCACCAACCAATAGGGAATCTCAGGAGCTGTGCTTGTTTCCACTTACATGTACTTTAGTCTTGGACCAGTGAAAGTTGCCACATGCAGGTTTTCACTGAAGTTAGCATCTGATGACTTTGTTGGGTTAGCTGATCTGTGTCTATCACCTGCATTTGTGTCAGGATTATTTCAAAAATGCATTTTATGTCTATCTTTTTTCTCTGGACACCATTGTTTATATGCCAACACATGATTTCCTGTTCAGCCTCTTTAATTACACTTTCCAGGTTTGTTTCTATCTATGGTCTTTACATACAGATTTAATATGTAACCTTATGTTCTGTAGGCATAATATTTAAGCTGCAAAACTCTTTGAAAGTGTTGAACTGTTTATCCATCAGATTGGATTGTGTTTCAGGTGTCGGGGATAGTGTGATCACCTGTGTAATGGCCTGATCCATAAGCAATATAACACATCTCCAGAGGAACAGTTACATATGCTGTTTTGCCTATGAAGAAATGTTTAATTCTGGCAATTCTTTAGCTCACACAAACCTCCCCTCGGCATAACCAAGCAGGTGACACCACTGCTTCCCATTTCAGCTACCGGTGTCACCAGTTGAATAAATAAGCAAGTTAATCTGCAGTAAACCTTCATATGACACAGCAAGCTGCAATGATGAGAGGAAATAGTGGTGTCCTCTTCCTGACTGTGCAGTGTGGCAGGGAAGTGTAGATGATAAGAATGGCAGAAAAGAAGAGCAAATCTTTCGACAAGTAACAAAAAAAAATGCAGCTTGATTTGGCACAGTTGCTATTGATATGAGATCTCCAGTATCTGCATTCCAGATGTACAACAATGTGTACAGTGTTTTGTCTGTAGCATTAATTTTATTGCACAAGCAGGCAGCGATCGTGAGACCTCCTATCCAGTGCAGTCCAATTTATTGGGTATAGATTGAGATTAGGATTTATATTTGTCTAAAGGGGTAAACTAGACACAAAGAATAGGGTTGAGGTTAGCATTAGGTTAAGGATAGGGTAAGGGTGACGGGCAGTTTGTGGCTTATTGACGATGTCATGGCTAGTTAATGGAGAATTCCATGAAGCTTTACCACATTTACATTTGTAATTTAGACCTATTATACATGTCGTTATGCCCTTCTATGTTATCAACCGCACAGATTTAGAATTTTTAAATGCTGTCTGTTGTCAGTATGCTAACCAATGCCAAGGAATTACGGTAATCAAAAAGATAACACGACAGATTCCTTGATCGACTGATCTAAAGATTCTAGAGAAAGAAAGAACAAAATATGTCCGGGCTCTGCTGGAAGTACTTCCTTATCTTTTTGCGGGGTTTCCTTTGGAAGGTGCATGTAAACTCTGGGCAAGACACAACCCTTTCAGGGACAGAATACACAGTTTTAGTGATATTTAACTCTCAAAGCAGATTTTAAGCAGGAGAGGGGAAAAGTGTTTCATAATCATTTTTACAATGGATAGAATCGGAGACACATTTATGTAATGCATTGTGGGATTTTCATTTAAAAGCAAAGGTTAGTGTTAGGTATAGACCAATAGGAAGGAACAGGCTATGGGAGGGGTTAAGGTTCAATTGAAATGAACAGATTATGTTAGGAGTCAAAGTTGGCATCAGGCAACCTATATGGAAAAAGGAACAGGGTATGGAAGTGGTTCACTTTAGTGTTGCATGGACGGGGGTTGTTATTAGTATTTATATAGTGCCGACATATTCTGAAGAGTATATTGTCTTGTCACCTAACTGTCCCTCAGAGGGGCTCACAATCTAGTCCCTACCATAGTTATATGTCCTATGTGTATGTATCGTGCAGTGTATGTGTTGTAGTCTAGGGCCAATTTAGGGGGAAGCCAATTAACTTCTCTGTATGTTTTTGGGATGTGGGTGGAAACCTGAATGCCTGGAGGAACATACAAAAAGTTACCCCAATTTCTTTTTGGATATTGATATCAATATCTCTGTGCCAAAAACAAGCAGTGCTGACTGTTCCCTGTATATCCGCTGTGCATTTCTGCTTGTCTGGAGACTTGCGTTACTGACGTGATCAGACGTGATTTGGGGGCACCTGAAGTCCAGCCAGCTGGGTGGAGCTCTAACACGAGTGTCAGTGTTTGCCGTCTTACCTCTCTGCAGTCCTAATGAATGTCACATGGGATTGTTTTCCTTTTGAAGCAAATAAATGCACACTTTGTATGCTGAAAATATTTAATACACTCTCCCACTGTATGCAAACTAGCAGGTTTTATATGATGGTTATGTAGCATGTATCAATGCAGTTACACTTGAGGTGCTAATCAATCTTGAAAGGCCCATATTTTGCATGATTGCCTATGTGAAAGGTGCATGCTTTTAACCTGTTGCTTACCACGAAATCTAGTGATTCAATAAAGTATGACGTTCAATATATATAAAGCAGTCAGACTACATTTTTTGAAGGAGTCTTTCGTTTTTCTTGCTTCTGTTAAAGAATGAAATGAGATTTATAAATGGTATGAGCGGCCCGAAAATTTTGATTTTGTGGGAACAAATCAAAAAAATTTTTTTGCAAAAAGACCTTGGCGTTTTTGAGAAATAGATTAAAAAAAGACTTTTTTTTTTTTTTTTTTTTTTTTACATTTTGCCTGCTTTACTATATAGCGAGTTCCGAATTCTGCATGCACATGTTATGGCAAACCTGTGATCCAACACTGGGATCCTCTAGATAGAAGTTTGCTTCCGCGCTCCCGTCTGAACTAGCGCAGCCGCACTGCAAAAGCGAAGTTAGAACATTACATTCATCACTAGGACAGAAGGAGGCACAAAAGGGGGCATGACGACACCGTACAGGCAGAGGTGGCACATAGGGGGGACAGAGGTGATGCAGTGGGGATACACAAAGCACAGGGCAACAGAGGTGACATGAGGGGACACTGGAGACGCATAGAGAAGGTACAGGGGACAGAGATGGCACAGTGTTTTGACTTATGGACAGATTCAAGTTAAGAATGAACTGTATGTATGTATGTATGTATATATATATATATATATATATATATATATATATATATATATATATGTATGTGTATATGTGCAATTATTTGTAGACACAGAATGTGAAATCTTGCGCTGCAGAAGTTCAAGGATCACTGTACAGACACACAAGTGTGTGGACACACTCTAGCACCTCCTCAACACTCTACTGTAAGTGTACTGGTAGAGAAAGACAAAAGAGGGAGGAGCACTCTGTAGTGTGTTTAACTTTTAATGAATAAAAATGCACAAAAAGACATGCACTTGCTAGATAAGAATGAAAGACAAGCATCTGGTTTGGCGTAAAGCCCAGTGGAATACGTCCTACCGAAGGAACAACCTGAAGACTGCAGTGGCCAGCAGCAGTGGAGGTCCAGATGGAATGGTGACCCGAGGTGTCCTTGTGGGGTAGTCATGTGCAGGAGATGTCAAGATGTTTCGGCGTGTCCGGGCCTTCGTCAGTTAACGTCTAGTAGACTGCACATGACTACCCCACAAGGACACCTCGGGTCACCATTCCATCTGGACCTCGACTGCTGCTGGCCACTGCAGTCTTCAGGTTGTTCCTTCGGTGGGACAGAAGTCGCAGACAAAGGGCACTTCAGATGAAGTGCGCTTGACCTTCGTTTTCATCAACGATTGTCTATCCATGGCTCTTACTTCCCCACTGATCTTTCTTAGCAACTGCTCATCAAATCCTTTTTCCACCATTTTATAAATCAATTGTTCCGAAGCGGCATCATAATCCTCTACCCGCGACGAAATGCGCCCGCAAAAATTGTCTTTAGGGAATACCCCTTTTCACTGAAGCCGGATGAAAACTGTCATTGCGGAGTAAATTATTCCACTCTGTAGGTTTCTGATACAATCTTGTCCGCAATTTCCCGTTCTCGACAAAAAATCGTCACGTCTAGATAATTATTTCTTTCGAACACTCGGCTGTGAACTTTATGGTAGGGTGGGCCTGATTGGCTTCCTCCACCATCAGTTTAAACAGAGCCTGGGGACCATCCCAAAGTCATCCACGTCGTCCACAAAACGAAAAAATGCTTGAATGTGTTTTTTTTTTACTTTGGATGATTGATGAACATTGTGTTCTCCAGATCAGTGAGGAAAAGGTTAGCAAAAGAGGGGGCTACCGGCAAACTCATGCTCGTGCCCTGTCGTTGGATAAAAAAATTCATCCAAAAAAATAAAATAATTGGAACGCAACACCAAATCTAGTGCGTCTAGGAGAAAAAATACTAGCCTATTGGGAAGTGTCGTTTCCATCAACTTCTCCTCAACACGTTGCATCCCATGCACAAAACCTATTACTTGGTACAAATGATAGGCCTTTGGTCAATAATGAAGTCTCCGCAGGCATTAGAGTATGTGAAGACAAATTTACTACTCTCAGTTGGGTTGTATGGTCAGGATTGGCCACCACTGATGAGTTTGATTCCTGGTCCCTCCCCTTTGTTGTCCCATTTACCTGACCGATTAAACCAGCAAATATGTAGATGGTTTTCTGAGACCGTTTGTGGAGGCTTTGCCCTCCTACCTAAGAGACACTAAAGACCTACTTACCAAACTTCAGGATATTGAGGTGCCATCCACCACACTCCTGGCCAGTCTCAATGTGGAATCCCTCTATAGCAACATCAGTGTTCTCCCCAGAATTTTTTTCCAGCCGGGTGGCATAAAAATGTAGCCGAGTGGGGCAAGATTGAGAGAATGCAGGGCTGGTGCTTCTGCGTCACCAAAACTAGCCGGGTGGAGCACCCGGCTAAAAGAGCCTGGGGAGAACATTGCAACATTGAGCACAACTTAGGAATTGCGGCAGTAAAATACTTCCTAAGAACTAGAGGTCAGCATCTAGAATCACATAACCTATTGCTTATCAACCTTCTCGAATTTATTCTCACACAGAATATGTTTCTGTTTGGGGGGTGCCTCTACCACCAGCTCAGGGGCAATGCGATGGGGACAGCATGTGCCCCCTCATACGCAAATCTGTTCCTGGGCTGGTGGGATAACTGTCATGTTTTCTCTGAGGACTTGGCCTTCTTTACGTCCCACATTTTATACTGGGGAAGATTCATAGACGACGTGATTATACTATGGGATGGCTACAAGGACGTATTCGTAGATTTTGCGGAGATTCTTAACGCAAATCAAATTGGCATGCATTTCACTTATGAAATGAATACAGACACGATCAATTTTTTGGATCTCAAGATATCAATCGATCAGTGTAAAATACAAACAGATCTTTCGTAAACCTACATCCACTAACTCACTATTGAGATGGGAAAGTTCCCATCCGAGTTCGCTACGTAGAAGTATCCCAGTGGAACAGTTCCTTCGGGCCAAAAGGAATTGCTCAACTACCGAGTCATTCAATAGAGAATGTGCTAGGGCACAGAATGTGCTAAGTCAGCGATTCAGACAGAGGGGCTTCCCTGACCATGTTATTGAGCGTGCACACAAGACTAGCAAGGGAGACCCGCTGTGAGGAAACTCTAATGGACAGACAACACATGACCATTAAAAGGACCAATGAGGAGCATAGGGGAGAGGGGTAAAGATAACTGGTCTCATCGGGACCTTCACCGAGGATTCACATAAGATATTTGAGATCATACAACACTATTGGCCTATCCTCCAAAAGGACAAAGACCTATTTAAACATCTACCTGACACCCCAGCAATTACATACAGTATAGACGTGCATCCAATTTAAGGGACATACTTGTCCACAGTACATATGCCCAGTGTACCAGCCCCAGAGAAACCTGGCTACCACCTAAGCCGATGGGCTCATTTACGGTAAATGTGGCAAATGCAAGGCCTGTATCCATATGCCTACTGTCAAGCAATTTACAGCACCATCAAACGGTAGGACATTCAGTGTAAAAACGTTTATTAATTGTGATACAAAAGGGGTGGTATATGGAGCCAAATGTCCCTGTAATCTTTGGTATGTGGGAAAGACTACAAGACAATTGAAAGATCATGTTTTAGAACATGTGGGCGACATCAAACATAAGAGAGCCAAACACCAATTGCCCGCCATATGAACGAGACACATAGGGCCAAGCACTTTGATATCAGTTTTTGGGGGATATAGTCCTGGAGGAGGGACTTTGATCAAAAATTGACCCAGATTGAATCCCAATGGATATTTCGTCTGGACACCATTGCCCCTAAGGGGCTAAACGAGGACTTTAACTCGGCCCGTTTCCTGTGATGTCGATTCTTTTAGATCTGTGAAAGTATGGTGATTTTGACTGTAACACAGATATATATGCGTTATGGACTCCCCTATGCCCCCCCCCCCCCTTAAAAAAGGTGACCCTCCTCCCAATACGACCACTCCCCCTTTTCCTAGTGGCACCCCTTGTGACCCCCTTTGCCCACTTGGCTCCCATTACCTTGATATGTATAATCGGAACCATATTTGATCTGGTTTCTAGCATTTATATATATCCTCACCTATGTGACTGTATTCACCTGTTTTTTACTTCTCATTCTTTGGTTAAAGAATGCACGCTCCTCATGCTCACTTTAGCCTTCACGGCATCCACTGGTGACATGGTGACAGGGGCAGGTGAGTGTGGGCCTGGATGGATGCACCAGTCAGGTTGCACCCTCCCCCTGCATACGTCACCAATATGTATGGACGGGATGCGCTGTTTTCGTCGCACCCGCCCTGCGAGATGTAAACAGGAGATCTGGTCACCATGGTTAAGGGGGTGGGCGAGTTAAGGCGTGTATGGATGCGCCTGCTTGATCGCACCCGCCCCCTGCAGACGTCACGCAGATGTCCGGACGGGATGTGCGTTTTTGTTGCACCCTCCAGCGTGATGTAAACACGCCGGGCGGATCGTTCAGAAACAGCCTTATCAGTCCGCTGACAGACTGTAAACATGCTGTACTGTCTGCTGAAAACCCGCCCAGCGGGAGTTGCCGACGGACCCGTCATTGGCTGCAGTCAGGCGTGTGTATGAGCCTTTAGGCAGATGATCAGTAATGGCAGAGAAGGTCTATCACCAGAAGCAATGTCCAGTGGACATTGTCCAGATATACAAGAGCAGCACAGAAGGGGCACCAATCCACCTTTTAATAGCATCAGTGTTAGCACAAAAGTTCAGCAAGGCGAGGTTACAGCAGGCTGGTGCTGTTGTAATCTCACTTTACTGAACTATTATGCTGATACTGGTGCTATTAAAAGGACTTGAGGTGGATTGGCCCCCGGCCATAAAGGTGATATGCGACTTGACCATAAGGGCCCTTTTCCACTAGCAGTCGCTAGCGTTCGCGCTGAACGCTAGCGATTGCTGAATCGCAATTCCGCCGTTTTCCCGACGTTTGCGGTCGCAATTTTGCTATGCTATGCACAGCAAAATCGCGGCAAAAGTCGCTCCGCGGCGCGATTGCGATCAAGTAAAAAACGAATCGCGGTAGTGGAAATGACCTACCGCGATTCCTATGTTAAAAAGCAAACCGTAGCGATTGTAAAATCGCTAGCGGTTTGCGGTTTTGCGATTCAGCTAGCGCAAACGCGCTAGTGGAAAAGGGCCCTTAAGGTCATATGAGACTTGACATAAGGCACATAACAGGCCTTGCAAAAACAAAACAAAAAAACGCCGAGCATGCTTATTGGCTGCAAACTGCCCAGGAATGTGTGTGAAAAGCAATTTCATTCAGTTTAAGCAAATAGGGCTTATCTGTCACATCCCATTAAAATAGCAAGTGTATGTTTTTCTCAGCACCTGTCTCCTCATCTTAAAGTGGTTGGTATCACATTGTTTAGACTACGAGAAATATAAAGGCACCAGAAGCATTTGACAGATGCAGCCACCACCTCATTACAATATTCGTTCTGTAGTAGCTTGTAACCCTCCCAAACTAGCTAATCCTCTCAAGGTTCACCTAAACCAGAACTCCCATGCTGCACTGGGGCACCTATTTCACCCAGCTGCCAGTGGTGCACATTGTTCAGGTAATCTTACGTATGCATACATGGGGTGGTTGGTGGCCCACCAATGTAAAGTAACTTCACATCGGAATATTTTATAAGTATGCCCAACTGTAGTGACTTAAAGCAGAACTCACTATTCCTATAGAATCACCCAAACACATTCCTGACCCTCTTGTATTATTTTAACTTCAGATTATTATATAAAAAAAGATTTTAGATACACTATAACAAGATAAATATAAAGTATTGCTTCATAAAAACGCCTGATGCTTGTTTCATAGAGCACTTCTGCTTCCTCAGAGACCACTGATAACCTGAGACTCAATTGAAAAATGATCTAATACAAATAAGGTAAGTGTCACCTGATATTTACATCTGAACCCACATAAGTATTGCAGGGCTACAAAACTCAAAATACATTCTGTATCCACTAGTAAGGCCCGGTTCACATTAGCAAAATGAGCCAAAAGGTTCCGGTGAGCGGATCCAGTCTCCGATTCACCAGATCCGGATGGCTCAGTCCGTGGCCCGGTTCACATTAGTGAAAACGGATCTGATCAATGATTGATCGGATCCATTTTCACTCTGCAATACATACCTAATCTTCATAGGCAGCCGGCAGTAGAGGCTTCCTCTTCTTCCGCTGTGACTACACAGTGCATCATGTGACTAGTCACATGACGCGGAAGAAAAGGGAAGCCTCTACCGCCAGCTGCCTATGAAGATTAGGTATGTATAAACCCTCCCTAGCCCACCCGCCCGGCTGCTGCATCATCCCCTCACCCTCCCGTCGCTAGATTCGCGTCGGCCCATGCCCCCATCCCCCGTGGAACGGTCTGTTTCTTCACTAGTGTGAAGAAACGGTCCATTTCCCATTGCCCCCAATGCTGCTGCATTTTTGTCCGGATCTGTTCCACTAAGCAGAACTGTCCAGAAAATTAGGGCCTGCAGCAATTTTTAGGTCCGGGGACCGGAACGTATCCGTACCAACGGACGCATGTGAATGGATTCATAGGTTAACATTGGATCCATTCAATCCGTTCCGTTTGTACAGTATACGTTTTGGAAAAAACCGCTAATGTGAACTGGGGCTAACTGGGGAACAATAAGGGAGGCCTCAGTTAATAGATTTTTAAATGCAATTTACAAATTATGTAGTTTTTCTGTAAAATTTTAAATCTATTTATTCTCCAAAGAATGACTGGCTAATAGTGTATGTTTTAAACTCATGGCGTACTTAAAGGAGCTTATATTTATTTAAAAAAAAGCTATGATCAAAATGCAATCTACTTGCATTTCTAATTTTAGCTTTGTACTAAAACAAAAGCTTATAAAAGTCGGTCTGTACTCTGATAATCCGTGTTTGCAGGTGTTATAAGCACTTCAACAGAGGAATGATAGTGAGCTTAGAAAGTCAATTTACAACTGTAGAAGCAGTAGGGTCCATTTCAAAGTACATAATTCAAGTGGAGATTGGCACACACTGCAGCTTGTTTAATGTCAGAATAGAAACAAAAAGCTTATACTGTACACACCTTACTGCCAGCAATGTGCCCACAGTTTAGACTGTACACACTTACTGGGGATGATGTGCCTACAGCTTATACTGTACACACTTATTGGGGGTGATGTGCCTACAGCTTATACTGTACACACTGAGGGTGATGTGCCCACGGCTTATACTGTACACACTTACCGGTACTGGGGGTGATGTGCCCACAGCTTATACTGTACACACTTGCTGGGGGTGATGTGCCTACTGCTTTTACTGTACACACTTACTGGGAGTTATGTGCCTACAGCTTATACTGTACACACTTATTGGGGGTGATGTGCCCACAGCTTATACTGTACACACTTATTGGGGGTGATGTGCCCACAGCTTATACTGTACACACTGGGGGTGATGTGCCTACAGCTTATACTGTACACACTTATTGGGGGTGATGTGCCTACAGCTTATACTGTACACACTTATTGGGGGTGATGTGCCCACAGCTTATACTGTACACACTGGGGGTGATGTGCCTACAGCTTATACTGTACACACTTATTGGGGGTGATGTGCCTACAGCTTATACTGTACACACTTATTGGGGGTGATGTGCCCACAGCTTATACTGTACACACTGGGGGTGATGTGCCTACAGCTTATACTGTACACACTTATTGGGGGTGATGTGCCCACAGCTTATACTGTACACACTTATTGGGGGTGATGTGCCCACAGCTTATACTGTACACACTGGGGGTGATGTGCCTACAGCTTATACTGTACACACTTATTGGGGGTGATGTGCCTACAGCTTATACTGTACACACTTATTGGGGGTGATGTGCCCACAGCTTATTCTGTACACACTGGGGGTGATGTGCCTACAGCTTATACTGTACACACTTATTGGGGGTGATGTGCCTACAGCTTATACTGTACACACTGGGGGTGATGTGCCCACGGCTTATACTGTACAAACTTACCGGTACTGGGGGTGATGTGCCCACAGCTTATACTGTACACACTTGCTGGGGGTGATGTGCCTACTGCTTTTACTGTACACACTTACTGGGAGTTATGTGCAAACAGCTTATACTGTACACCCTTACTGGGGCTGATGTGCCCACTGCTTACAGTATACTGTACACTTACTGGGGGTGATGTTCCTACTGCTTTTACTGTACACACTTACTAGGGGTTATGCGCAAACAGCTTATACTGTACACACTTACTGGGTGTGATGTGCCCACTGCTTATACTGTACACCAGTGGTCCTCAAACTAAGGCTCGCAGGCCGAATGTGGCCCCCTGAGGCTTATTTACCGGCTCCCACACACAAAATGTATTATAGATGTGGTCAGCTACATCTTTAAATATTGGTGGCCCGCATATGGAATGAAGCCAGAAGCAATAATTCATTGGTTTCCAATCAAATTCCACATCAGGTGACACTGTTGTCCAATTGGACTGAAGGTTGTCACCTTAGTATGCATCACTGTCTGGCCCGCAAAGACTTCTATGTATACTCCAGCCCCCCAGCAGTCTGAAGTATGTTGACCCGGCCCTCGATCCAAAATGCTTGTAGACCCTTGCTGTACACACTTACTGGGGGTGATGTGCCCACAGCTTATACTGTACACACTGGGGGTGAAGTGCCTACTGCTTATACTGTACACACTTACTGGGGGTGATGTGCAAACATCTTATACTGTACACACTTACTGGGGGTGATGTGCCCACTGCTTATACTGTACACACTTACTGGGGGTGATGTGCCCACTGCCTATACTGTACACACTTACTGGGGGTGATGTGCCCACTGCCTATATTGTACACACTTGGGGGTGATATGCCCACTGCCTATACTGTACACACTTACTGGGGGTGATGTGGCCACAGCTTATACTGTACACACTTACTGGGGGTGATGTGCCCACTGCTTATACTGTACACACTTACTGGGGGTGATGTGCCCACTGCCTATACTGTACACACTTACTGGGGGTGATGTGGCCACAGCTTATACTGTACACACTTACTGGGGGTGATGTGCCCACTGCTTATACTGTACACACTTACTGGGGGTGATGTGCCCACTGCTTATACTGTACACACTTACTGGGGGTGATGTGCCCACTGCCTATACTGTACACACTTACTGGGGGTGATGTGGCCACAGCTTATACTGTACACACTTACTGGGGGTGATGTGCCCACTGCCTATACTGTACACACTTACTGGGGGTGATGTGGCCACAGCTTATACTGTACACACTTACTGGGGATGATGTGCCCACTGCCTATACTGTACACACTTACTGGGGATGATGTGGCCACAGCTTATACTGTACACACTTACTGGGGATGATGTGGCCACAGCTTATACTGTACACACTTACTGGGGATGATGTGGCCACAGCTTATACTGTACACACTTACTGGGGATGATGTGGCCACAGCTTACACTGTACACACTTACTGGGGATGATGTGGTCACAGCTTACACTGTACACACTTACTGGGGATGATGTGGTCACAGCTTACACTGTACACACTTACTGGGGATGATGTGGCCACAGCTTATACTGTACACACTTACTGGGGATGATGTGGCCACAGCTTATACTGTACACACTTACTGGGGATGATGTGGCCACAGCCTTCACATTTAAAGGAATAGTATTGATTCACATATTTTTTTCAATTGACACAGGAATTGTTTGGGAAGTGTTGCTAAGTACTGGTGTATACATTTTAGTAGCAACTTCTTTGTTTACTGTTATCAATATACATTCAAACTTTACTGACGCCAAAACAGACGGCTGACTGAGCCATGGGGAGAGGGGAAATTCCCCTCACACTTGATCAGTTAACTCTATGTGTAGCTGTGTGTGTGACAGAGAGACAGGACACAGGAGCTGCAGCTGTTGGGAGCTCTGTTTCTGACTGAAGTGTCTGAAGAGAGCAGAGGAAATGTAACTAATTGTCACAGCTTTTTCATACTGTTTTTGCTTTCAGAGTTTGATATTTGCTTTCTGTAGTCTGATATGCAACTCTGGCTGTGCATTGAAGCAGACACCCCTTCTGCAATTGATTTGTCCCAATATAGCTAAATCCTACCCTCAATAAATTACAGTTTTTGCCTCTGATATTTAACATGAAAAGCAGGAAAATGTTTACACAGCTATTTAGACATTATTTGCACACTCATTTTAGTACACTTGGGTATCGATAGTATTCTTTTAACCACTTGCCGACCGCGCACTCATACCGCGTGTCGGCAAAGTGGCAGCTGCAGGACCAGCGACGCAGTATTGCGTCGCTAGCTGCAGGCTGATTAATCAGGAAGCAGCCGCTCGGGCGAGCGGCTGCTTCCTGTCAATTCACGGCGGGGGGCTCCGTGAATAGCCTGCGAGCCGCCAGCTAAATGTAAACACAAGCGGAAATAATCCGCTTTGTTTACATTTGTACGGCGCTGCTGCGCAGCAGCGCCGTAAGGCAGATCGGCGATCCCCGGCCAATCAGCGGCCGGGGATCGCCGCCATGTGACGGGATGTCCCGTCACTGGCTGCACAGGACGGATAGCGTCCTGTGCAGCCCTGATCTCCGGGGGGGGGGGGGGGGGAGCAGGTAGGAGAGGGAGGGGGGAATTTCGCCGCGGAGGGGGGCTTTGAGCTGCCCCCCCCCGCCAGCCACATGCAGGCATGAGAGATCGGACCCCCCCAGCACATCATCCCCCTAGTGGGGAAAAAAGGGGGGTGATCTGATCTCTCTGCCTGCTACATGATCTGTGCTGGGGGCTGCAGAGCCCACCCAGCACAGATCACTCAGCACAGCGCTGGTCCTTAACCACTTGCCGACCGCGCACTCATAACGCGCGTCGGCAAGGTGGCAGCTGCAGGACCAGCGACGCAGACTTGCGTCGCCGGCTGCAGCCTAATTAACGAGCGATCGCGCGGCTGTAGCCGCGCGATCGCTACGTCATACTATTCGGCCCCCATGTGACTTCAGCCCGCCGGCCAATCAGCAGCGCCGGCGGGCTGTAAAAATTCAAAGCCACCAATAGAACGCGTATAATACAGTTTGTTTAGGTAACAAACTGTATTATACTGCCTGCCTCCCGCTGGTGGTCACACTTAGCGATCGACCACCAGCGAGGAGTGCAGGCATAGTATCAGCACACACACACACACACATTAGGAGCCCCACAGACCCCCCGATCACCCGCAGCACCCATCAGACACCCCCCTGTACCCCCCTGCAGCACGCAGATCAGACCTAACCAACCCCCATATCACCCATCAATCAATCCCTGTCACCACCTGTCACTCCTATTGATCAGATCAGACCCCTAACTACCCCTTAGGGTTATCTGATCACCCCCCACCCCTTCAGATCTCCCTCCCCCCCCCCCCCCCCCCTGTATACTGAACCTATCTATCTCCCCTGCATCTGTCTATCTCCCCAGTGATCAGCTGCCAATCACCTATCAGTCACCTGTCAATCATCCCTTGTCACCACCTGTCACTGCCCCCCATTAGATCAGACCCCCCAACTGCCCCTTAGGGGTATCTGATCACCCCCCACCCCTTCAGATCTCCCCCCCCCCCCCCCCCGTATACTGCATCTATCTATCTTCCCTGTAATTTCCCGCTGATCAGCTGTCAATCACCTATCCGTCACCTGTCAATCATCCCTTGTCACCACCTGCCACTGCCCCCCATCAGATCAGACCCCCAACTGCCCATTAGGGGCTTCTGATCACCCACCCACCCTTTCAGATCCCTCCGAGACACCCCCCCTGATCACATCAGCAGTCCATTGTTTACATCTGTTTTTCCCTGTAAACACCCACTTATCACCTGTCAATAACCCATCTATCACCCCCTGTCACCACCTGTCACTCCTATCCATCAGATTAGACCCCCAACTACCCCTTAGGGGTATCTGATCACCCCCCCACCCCTTCCGATCCTCCCCACACCGTCCTAGTTCATTGATTGCGTATATTCTCCCCCCTGCCATTGTGTATCTTATCTCCTGTCTGTAAGGCTTGATTGTGCTTTGTTTGGCTACAATTGTCTCAATTGCACTGTGATTGGCATCGATTGTCGTGTGATTGGCTTCGATTGTCACGTAATTGGGCTTCGATTGTCGCGTGATTGGCTTCAATTGCCCGTAATTGGTTTTGATTGTGCCAATTGCCCACTGATTGGCTGTTTTGCCCTGTGATTAGCATCGATTGTCGTGTGATTGGCTTCAATTGTCACGTAATTGGTTTTTGATTGTCACGTTATTGGATTCAATTGGTCCGTGATTGGCTTTGATTGCGCCGATTGCTGTAATTGTGTTGTAATTGTCTCGTGATTGTTTTTGATTATTTGTGATTGCTCTCTGATCCCCAACCCCCCCCCCCCCCCCTCACCATCACTATCCTAGTGATCTAAAAACTTTTTTAGTATCACTAGTGGTAACAAACAGTTAGGCCAGTTAGCTAAGCAAAAGGGTTGTTAGTGTCAGTTAGTGCTCAGCCCACTGCACCACAGTCACTAATTAGCGTCATCACTGTCGCTAATCAGCATTGGTACTATATAGTATCTGTAAGTGATTATTAGTGATCACAGTCAGATCTATATTAGGGTCTCTAGGATCCACAAAAAAACGCAGTGTTTGCCCGATCAGACCTGATCGTTCGCCTGCACTGCGTTCAGCCCGCCCCACCGCAGTGACAGAAATTTATTTTTTCTGATCACTGCAAAAAACACTGTACACAAGCTGTGGCACTGTAAACATCAGTTTTGATTTTTTTTATCTAAACTCAGTGACCACAGCTTTCTACCTCTCAAGTACTCCCTTTCGCTAGGTAGGTGCTCTTTTCCTGGGTAGTCTCAGAGGAATACCTCCTAAATTTAGCAGGCCACCATGGCAAAAAAGAGGTTTTCCAATGAAGACATCTACAGGTACATGGACCAGTCGGATGAGGATGATTGGGTCGACTTATTCGACGAATCTTCGGGTTCAGAGTACGATCCTGTAGACAGCAGTGGCTCTCTGACCGATAGTTCCGATGACGAGGTTGAGGTCCCGGCTAGAGCCAGGCGTACCACACCCCATGTCACTGGACTGCAGGTGGCGGAAGATCAGTCTCAAGGGCAGCAGAGTGGCGTTGATCTGATTTTTCTTGGTGAGGCATGCACCAGCAGCGCAGCATCTCCTGGACCTATCAACACCAGTACTTCCGCAGAAGACCCTGATGAAGTGGCGGACACCATCCTGGAAGTAGAAACTGGTTCGGTGGTACGTGAATTAAGATCCGATCCGCAGCCACCAAGTAGACGGGCCCGTACTCCCATTGGTTTTCCAGAGGTGCTGGCAAACCCTGATTGGCATTCCCCTGATCCCGCCGCACCCATACTGCCCCCTTTCACCGCCCAGTCTGGAGTCCAGGTGGAGACAGTTGAACTAGGATCGGCCCTAGACTTTTTTGAACTGTTCCTCACCCAGGATCTCCTTGACTTAATTGTGGCTGAGACCAACCTATATGCCACACAATTTATAACCGCCCATCCGAAAAGCTGCCACGCCCAGCCTTTTCGGTGGAAACCACTCCAAGTTTCCGAACTTAAAATTTTTTTGGGCCTTCTCCTCAACATGGGTATTACTAAAAAAAAATGTATTGCGCTCTTATTGGTCTACACGCCAAATACATAACATGCCCGTGTTCTCTGCTGCCATGTCCAGGACGCGATTTGAGATCATCCTGCGCTTCCTGCATTTCAATGACAACGACACCTGTCATGAAAGAGACCACCCAGCTTATGACCGGCTCCACAAAATTCGGCCCCTCATAGACCACCTGTCATCCACATTTGCAGATGCTTATACCCCTGAACAGAACATCTGTGTAGATGAGTCCCTCGTACATTTTACCGGGCGCCTTGGCATCAAACAGTACATCCCAAGCAAGCGCGCCCGGTATGGGGTGAAACTGTATAAGCTCTGTGATAGGGCCACAGGCTATACATCTCGTTTTAGGGTCTATGAGGGAAAAGACTCAAAATTGGAGCCGGTCGGATGTCCTGACTACCTGGGGAGCAGTGGAAAGATTGTGTGGGACTTGGTGTCACCCTTGTTCCAGAAGGGGTACCATCTTTATGTGGACAACTTTTACACAAGTGTGGCCCTCTTTCAGCACTTAAAGTTAGAAGGAATCCGATGCTGTGGCACCGTGCGGCCTAGTCGCCGGGGCTTCCCCCAACAGCTCGTTAACACCAGACTTCAACGGGGGGAGAGGGCCGCCTTGTGTACCGATGACTTGCTCTCGGTGAAATGGAAGGACAAGAGGGACGTTTACCTTCTGTCTACCATTCACACAGACACGACAGTACAAATTACACGGGCAACAGAGGTCATTGAAAAGCCCCTCGCCGTCCACAGCTATAATGCCAACATGGGAGGGGTGGACTTCAATGACCAGATGTTAGGGCCCTATTTAATTTCCCGGAAAACCAGACGCTGGTATAAGAAAGTGTCTGTGTATTTAATTCAATTGGCGATGTACAACAGCTTTGTTCTCTACAGTAAGGCTGGGAGAACTGGATCTTTCCTTCAATTCCAGGAAGACATTGTTTCGGCACTCCTCTATCCAGAAGGTGACAGAGCCCAACCCCCAAATGCAACTAGCCGGCTGCATGGAAGGCATTACGCCTACCCGATTCCCAGTACCCCAACTCAACGCAACCCCAGAAAAAGATGTCGTGTCTGCAGCAAGGCTGGAATAAGGCGTGACACCCCCGTTTACTGTCCCCGCTGTCCTGACCAGCCTGGCCTATGCCTAGGGGAGTGTTATGAGAGGTACCACGAGAAGGCACACTTTTAGAACCTAGGGAACTACAGACACAGCAGTAGGCACACAAGGGTCTCTCAGTGCTATTTCACACTGGCGCGATGCGTTAGGGCAAATTGCCTAGCAAAAGTCACACTTTGCGGTCCCCCCCTACGCCGGAAGTGCTTGACTTAACGCTAGTGCATGCCTACGTTACTGCGTGGCTTCTGCAGCAATTTGGGTCGGCCCGGAAGTCATGTTAGTCTACGGCGACGCGGTTAATTACTAGGCCGAATGCTACTCTTGTGGTATTCCCTGAAGATCTATTTTGGGCGAGACGGTGCGGCGGGCTCGACCGACCGGATAGGCCAGTATGCAGTGTGAACCCAAACATCAGGTTTTGAGAGATCCAAATACACTGGCCTGCCAGAAACCTCTCCTTTCACTTGGGACAGAATGCATAATGTACTTCGCCACATATCTGTGCGATTTGCACTTTGCACATTGACCCATGGGGGAGGAGAAGTTTATCCTCAGCTCGCAGGTAAAAAAAAACCAAAAAAAAACAAACAGGTAAGCAAAAAAGTTAATATTTGGTTACCAATGTTATTGTTTGGTTTGAACATATTTAATAAAGTTTAAAAAGTTAATGTTATTGAAGTGCTTTGCTGCTTGCTTGCTTTTTTTTTTTTTTTTTTTTTTTTTCTTCTTCTCTCTTTTTTTCCAACCGACCAATCAGCTGCAGCACTGATGATGCATCCTGACAGAAGCATTGCGCTTCTGTCAGGTTACACAAAATCGGTGCATGCAGCGCTGTAGGACGAGATTTCTCCTCCACAGTAAAAAAGATACGTTTGCCGAGGCATATGGGCCAAGGTGTGGTGTTGGGGATTCATATGCTTTGGCAAGCACTTTGTATCAAAAAAGAACTCAAGCAATGATTTCTCCATTCACATCGATCAATGTGGATGAATAAATCAGGATTGCCTGGGCATACGAGCTGGTGGGTTTGGATTTTTGGGGTGGCAGCTCCTATGTCCAGGCGGACGCCTTCCCCTCCTTTTTGTTTTTTTCGTTTTTCTTCTCTCTTTTTTCTATCTAGACCGACCGACCGACCGACCGACCAATCAGCTGCAGCACTGATGGTGCATCCTGACAGAAGCATTGCGCTTCTGTCAGGTTACACAAAATCAGTGCATGCAGCGCTGTAGGACGAGATTTCTCCTCCACAGTAAAAAAGATACGTTTGCCGAGGCATATGGGCCAAGGTGTGGTGTTGGGGATTCATATGCTTTGGCAAGCACTTTGTATCAAAAAAGAACTCAAGCAATGATTTCTCCATTCACATCGATCAATGTGGATGAATAAATCAGGATTGCCTGGGCATACGAGCTGGTGGGTTTGGATTTTTGGGGTGGCAGCTCCTATGTCCAGGCGGACGCCTTCCCCTCCTTTTTGTTTTGTTTTTTTCGTTTTTCTTCTCTCTTTTTTCTATCCAGACCGACCGACCGACCGACCAATCAGCTGCAGCACTGATGGTGCATCCTGACAGAAGCATTGCGCTTCTGTCAGGTTACACAAAATCAGTGCATGCAGCGCTGTAGGACGAGATTTCTCCTCCACAGTAAAAAAGATACGTTTGCCGAGGCATATGGGCCAAGGTGTGGTGTTGGGGATTCATATGCTTTGGCAAGCACTTTGTATCAAAAAAGAACTCAAGCAATGATTTCTCCATTCACATCGATCAATGTGGATGAATAAATCAGGATTGCCTGGGCATACGAGCTGGTGGGTTTGGATTTTTGGGGTGGCAGCTCCTATGTCCCTCTTTCTTTTCTTTTTGTTTCACATTTTTTGGCAGATATTTGTTCATCCACATTGATCGATGCGAATGAAGGGATGTTTGCCGTTCATTTTTCCTTTCAGCCCAGAATGCACTACCTGTATGCCCAATATAAGGAGTATAGCAGAAATACTGGCCATACATGTAATGATTGCAGAGGCCCTAAAATGCCAGGACAGACCCCACAAATGACCCCATTTTGGAAAGAGGACACCCCAAAGTATTCCGTGAGGTGCATGGTGAGTTCATAGAAGATTTAGTTTTTTGTCACAAGTTAGCATAAATTGTTGTTTTTTGTTTTTTTTCACAAAGTATCCTTTTCTGCTAACTTGTGACAAAAAAGAATTTTTTTTATAAACTCACCATGCCCCTCATGGAATACTTTGTGGTGTCTTATTTTTAAAATGGGGTCATTTGTGGGGTTTGTTAACTGTCCTGTCATGTGGGGGGGGGGGGGGGGGGCTAAATTGTGAGCACCCCTGTAAAGCCCAAAGGTAGTCATTGCACGTTGGGCCCCTTAGCGCAGTTAGGCTGCAAAAAAGTGCCACACGTGCTATCGCCGTACCCGGGAGAAGTAGACCAATGTGTTTTAGGGTGTATTTTTACACATACCCATGATGGGTAGAAGAAATCACTCTGTAAATGACAATTTTTTGATTTTTTTTACACACATTTGTCCATTTACAGAGATATTTCTCCCACCCAATATGGGTATGTGTAAAAATACACCCTAAAACACATTGTACTACTTCTCCCGAGTACGGCAATACCACATGTGTGGCACTTTTTTGCACCCTAACTGCGCTAAGGGGCCCAGAGTCCAATGAGTACCGTTTCACAGGTCATTTTGAGAAATTTGGTTTCAAGACTACTCCTCACGGTTTAGGGCCCCTAAAATGCCAGAGCAGTATAGGAACCCCACAAATGACCCCATTTTAGAAAGAAGACACCCCAAGGTACTCAATTAGGAGTATGGTGAGTTCATAGAAGATTTTACTTTTTGTCACAAGTTAGCGGAAAATGATTGTTATTGGGTTTTTTTTACCAAGTGTCATTTTCCGCTAACTTGTGACAAAAAATAAAATCTTCTATGAACTCACCATACTCCTAACGGAATACCTTAGGATGTCCTCTTTGTAAAATGGGGTCATTTGTGGGGTTCCTATACTGTCCTGGCATTTTAGGGGCCCTAAACCGTGAGGAGTAGTCTTGAAACCAAATTTCTCAAAATGACCTGTGAAATGCTAACGGTACTCATTGGACTCTGGGCCCCTTAGCGCAGTTAGGGTGCAAAAAAGTGCCACACATGTGGTACCGCCGTACTCAGGAGAAGTAGTATTATGTGTTTTGGGGTGTATTTTTACACATACCCATATTGGGTGGGAGAAATATCTCTGTAAATTGACAATTGTGTGTAAAGAAATCAAAAAATTGTCATTTACAGAGATATTTCTCCCACCCAATATGGGTATGTGTAAAAATACACCCCAAAACACATTGTACTACTTCTCCCGAGTACGGCGATACCACATGTGTGGCCCCTTTTTGCACCCTAACTGCGCTAAGGGGCCCAGAGTCCAATGAGTACCTTTAGCATTTCACAGGTCATTTTGAAACATTTGGTTTCAAGACTACTCCTCACGGTTTAGGGCCCCTAAAATGCCAGAGCAGTATAGGAACCCCACAAATGACCCCATTTTAGAAAGAAGACACCCCAAGGTACTCAATTAGGAGTATGGTGAGTTCATAGAAGATTTAGCTTTTTGTCACAAGTTAGCGGAAAATGATTTTTATTGGGTTTTTTTTACCAAGTGTCATTTTCCACTAACTTGTGACAAAAAAAAAATCTTCTATGAACTCACCATACTCCTAACGGAATACCTTAGGATGTCCTCTTTGTAAAATGGGGTCATTTGTGGGGTTCCTATACTGTCCTGGCATTTTAGGGGCCCTAAACCGTGAGGAGTAGTCTTGAAACCAAATTTCTCAAAATGACCTGTGAAATGCTAACGGTACTCATTGGACTCTGGGCCCCTTAGCGCAGTTAGGATGCAAAAAAGTGCCACACATGTGGTACCGCCGTACTCAGGAGAAGTAGTATTATGTGTTTTGGGGTGTATTTTTACACATACCCATATTGGGTGGGAGAAATATCTCTGTAAATTGACAATTGTGTGTAAAGAAATCAAAAAATTGTCATTTGCAGAGATATTTCTCCCACCCAGCATGGGTATGTGTAAAAATACACCCCAAAACACATTGTACTACTTCTCCCGAGTATGGCGATACCATATGTGTGACACTTTTTTGCAGCCAAACTGCGCTAAGAGGCCCACAGTGCAATGACTACTTTTAGGCTTTACAGGGGTGCTTACAATTCCGCACCCCCCAAAATGCCAGGACAGTAAACACACCCCATAAATGACCCCATTTTGAAAAATAGACACTTCAAGGTATTCATTGAGGGGCATGTTGAGTCCATGGCAGATTTCATTTTTTTTTGTTACAAGTTAGCAGAAATGGAAACCTTTTTTTTTTTTTTTTTTGTGACAAACTGTCATTTTCCGCTAACTTGTGACAAAAAATAAAATCTTCTATGAACTCACTATGCCTCTCAGTGAATACTTTGGGATGTCTTCTTTCCAAAATGGGGTTATTTGTGGGGTATTTATACTATCCTGGAATTTTAGCACCTCATGAAACATGACAGGTAGTCAGGAAAGTCAGAGATGCTTAAAAATGGGAAAATTCACTTTTTGCACCATAGTTTGTAAACGCTATAACTTTTACCCAAACCAATAAATATACACTGAATGGGTTTTTTTTCATCAAAAACATGTTTGTCCACATTTTTCGCGCTGCATGTATACAGAAATTTTACTTTATTTGAAAACTGTCAGCACAGAAAGTTAAAAAAAATCATTTTTTTGCCAAAATTCATGTCTTTTTTGATGAATATAATAAAAAGTAAAACTCGCAGCAGCAATCAAATAGCATCAAAAGAAAGCTGTATTAGTGAGAAGAAAAGGAGCCAAAATTCATTTAGGTGGTAGGTTGTATGACCGAGCAGTAAACCGTTAAAGCTGCAGTGGTCTGAATGGAAAAAACAGCGCTGGTCCTTAAGGGGGGGGTAAAGGCTGAGTCCTCAAGTGGTTAAGGGGGGGGGGTAAAGGGTGGGTCCTCAAGTGGTTAAGTACAAGTACATGAAGGCTAGTTTTGTGACAGCAAATCACAAATGCACTCTGATTTCTCTATCTTACACCATGTGCTTTGGCATGATTTTCGTTTGTTTTGATGTGATTGCATTTGCTTTCTGATGATTTGATTAATAAAAATAAATGAATACAGGAAAAGTGCTAGAAAACTCAGTGTTTTGTCTGCAATTTTCCCACACTCCTCTCTTATAAGGGCCCGTTTCCACTATCGCGGTTTCCGCCGCGATTCCGCAGTTTCCCCGCACATGAATCGCACGGGGAAACTCTGCCATAGGGAATAACGGCGCCGCGGCCGAATCGCTTGCGGGAGCGATTCGGCCGAAACCCCCCGCAGAATTTGCGGCGGAGGCTGTGAATCCCATAGCTGTGCATGGCACGGCTCATGGGATTCGCCTGCAATCCCGTCCACCCGCTCAGTGCCGGCGTGCGTCTGCGAGACGCACGCCGCACTAGTGGAAACGAGCCCTTACACAAAAGCCTGCACTTAGGCCCAAATTGCCTTAATGGAAAAGTGTGACAGTGATTTACATTATGCTGCTGCTATCTAAATTCTTGCAGATTGCAAATACAGTAGACTCATAGTAATCGCTGATATAGTAAACTCCGTCAGGTCCCAGCAAACGTGTCTGTCTAAATATACAATGTATGATCAGTTCTGATATTGCAAACTTCTAATATGGTAAACTACTTTTCCTGGTCCCTTGGAGTTCACTATAAAGGGATTCTACTGTAGTCCGCAAACATGGTGAAAAGTCTATAAGCATTATCAATCAGAGCAGAGTCGGCAATGAACTGAAGTTTCTGGCTGTGCTTACTATTTGTCAGACTAACCGGCTGTGAGCTTGAGAGGTCACCGTCAATGGGATTAATCTTCTTGTATGTAAACTTAATGCAAATTACATGTAGCATGGAAATGGGCCAATCTAAACTATCAGGAAGTGCAGGTGACTGGCCTAATACCAAACGGTATACAATGTTCATGCAATGAGTGGTTATTGCTTATCTCCACGGAGGAACCTGATGCATGAGAGTGCTCTTGCCTGATACAGGAAACCGCATTATAGATGATGGACGATGTCGTTTGTCATTTTCATCATACATTACTGAGAATTTCATACGATTTGTGTACCAGATCTAATATGCAGCACAGTGGCGTAGCAGTCGCATTGCAGCGCTGGGTCCCTGATTCAGATCCCAGCCAGGTCAACATCTGCATGGAGTTTGTATGTTCTCCAAGTGTCTGCGCGGGTTTCTTCCGGGAACTCCGGTTTCCTCCCACATCTCAAAAACATACAGATAACTTAATTGGCTTACCCCTAAATTGGCCCTAGACTACGATACAAATATAGATATGACTATGGTAGGTATTAAATTATGAGCTCCTCTGAGGGACAGTTAAGTGATAAGACAATATACTCTGTACAGCGCTGCGGAAGATGTTGGCGCTATATAAATACTAAATAATATGCAGAATTTTCAATTGTAGATTTCAGTAATCCAAATACTAGTGGAGTAAGCCGTAAATCTGAAAGCTATTTTGCACTACTTTCCTAGCAATATTAGTGTGTTTCTGGGCGCATGCGTGGAGCTCCGGGACAATCTACCCGCAGTGCTGCTTGCAGTACACGTTTATCACTTGTGCCGGGATTCTGGAGGGATCACATCTGTCCAGAACAATATGTATGCCACACAAACTAGACTTCTATGCACTTATATTGTTACAGGTATAGTCTATCTATGAGTTATACAATACACCCTGGCAAACAGTCATCCATGTTATGCAGTGTTCCCCAACCCTGTCCTCAAGGCCCACCAACACTGCATGTTTTGTATATAACCACAGAGGTAGGTAATCAGCTCTGCTGAGACACTAATGAGCCCACCTGTGCATGTTTGTGGTTTCCTGCAAAACATGCAGTGTTCTCCCCAGGATCAATTAGGTGGGCGCACCGCCCGGGTGAGGTAAGCCCCCCGCCCGGGTGTGTCACACGCTGGGCTCTCTCCTCTGTACGAGTGCTTTCCAGCAGGCTCGTACAGGTATTGGCTCAGCTCGGCGGTAGGCGGGACCATCTGACTGCAGCGTGCTCTTCCAGGAACGAGGCGCATACAAGCAGTCAGTCACAGAGAAGGGACTCTGGTGTCTGTGAAGCTATAAAGGCAGGGCAGACTACGGCCGTTTGGCTTTGTAATTCGCAGCCTCCTTTCCTCCTCACAGCTGCGTCATTAGGTCAGTTCAGTTGTCTCTCTCCCTCCCTCCGAATGTGTATCCGTAATTACTTGCCCCTCTCTGTGAAATATACGGCACTTGTGTTTAGAAGACTAGAGAGGAGTGGGGAGTGCAGGTGTGGTGAAATTTTTTGCAACTTTATCAGATTTTGCAACCGGTTGCACTTATTTATAGGTATAGCTATCAGAAAGCGCAACCTAACCATTGACTTTAACCTATCTGTATCAGAAAATGCAACCCAACCAAACCCTATTCTCACACAGAACCCTCCCCTCTTGCTCAACTAATAACCCCCCCTGGAGGGAACAATCCCCCATCTTGCTCAAATTAATAACCCCCCCTGGAGGGAACAATCCCCCCCTCTTGCTCAACAAATAACCCCCCCCCCCCCCCTGGAGGGAACAATCCCCTTTCTAGCTCAATGGGATCTGTGGTTGCAAAAAATTACAGGGGTGTTAACAGAGAGGAGCCACGCCTACACAGTCATACACTGTCCTCTATGGCAAGTTGCAAAATATGATGGGTAGCAAAATTTTTCACTACACCGGCAATCACTCTCCTCCTCCCCCGGCTGTCACAAGACGTACGGGGCAGCTGCGGACTAGTTGCATAGAGAGGGGATGTTTTGGCTGCCTGGAGAACTGAGCTCACTGACAGCAGCACTGAAGAGAACAAACCTGATCAGAACAGATACAGGAAAAACACATGTAGCTGGCAGCTCAGCTGTGACCTCAGTTTGCGCACACACACACAAAAAAAAATCTGTCCTGACGTTTATTCTCCCCTCCCCCCCTTCCTTTTTAACCCTAAGGATACAATAATAAACCTGTGAAATCACAAGGGCCAGCATGTCCTATCAGACCATGCTGCACTTTGCATTTTCACACACACAAAAAACACAGTTCTTATCTGTGTGAATTTGTAGCTTCTCAGAGTAATCTGTAGAACATGGACATGCAACACGATTCCTGATCGAATAAATGCATTCAGCCGGAAACAATCGATGGGGTCCAAACAACAAGGAAAACTTTATCAATCAGATGAATGGTAGAGGAATCAACCGCAAAACCATTGACTGAATAATTGTGTTCGATCAGTATCATTAACGATGCCCAATACATATAGCTGTATAGCTCTGGACATGTGTTAACTATATGATGTCTGTTTCACCTGCACTGTCAGACGGATTTCTGTAGCTGCAAATATAACAAAAAGCACTGTTCACTTTAAAGTGTACCAGAGCTGAAAATAGTAAAAAGATTTAAGCCCAATCTACACTATAAGATTCTTTGTGTGATTCGATTACGATTCTATTTACGATCCGATTAAATCCGACATGTCCGATCGGGATTCGATTTGATTTAATTCGCTTTGCCATTGCAAAACAATGGCAAATCGAATCCCGATCGGACATGTCGGATTTAATTGGATCGTAAATAGAATCGTAATCGAATTGTACAAAGAATCGTATTGTGTAGATGGGGCTTTATACATACCTGTGGCTTCCTCCCCAAAATCTTTTTACTATTTCTTAAAGCACGCCTGAAATGAGAGCCATATGGAGGCTCAGTGTTCTCCCCAGGCTCTTTTGGCCACATGCTCCACCCATCTAATTTTGGTGAGCACCCGGCTGACATCAGCTTGTTTCCTCCTCCTATGCTGTGAGCAGAGTTGCGTCAGCCCTGCATTCCCCCGGTTGTGCCCCACCCGGCTACTTTTTCATGCCACCCGGCTGAAAAAAAATTCTGGGGAGAACACTGACATGTACTGTTGGTGGGCCTTGAGGACAGGGTTGGGGAACTCTGTATAAATTGCATGTGAACAGGAATGTTTTACCACAATAATTAAATATGAATATATACTCAGGGCTGTGGAGTTGGGAGTCGAGGAGTTGGAGCAATTTTGGGTACCTAGAGTCTGAGGTCTCAAACTGAGGAGTCAGAGTTGGATGATTTTTGTAGACTCCACAGTCCTGATAAGAATTAGACTAAGGAGTTGGAGTCTGAGTAATTTTGAGTACCTGTAGTCGGTACAAAAATCATGCGACTTCACAGTTTATGAAACCAACTCCAAGCCCTGTATATGCTGTATGGCTACTGGAAGATCTTGCTCATTGCATCTATAGAATATTAAATACACTTTCTTATTGAATAGCACAAGTAATTCTAAAACTTGAAGTATGTGCCGGTATTTCTGTAGTATTGTAGTATGTTACACTTTTGTGTAATATTCCTTTACCAATCACATGTACTGTATATAGATCTATTACACAGGGCAGCTTGCTTAATAATTACGGTATGCATATTTGATGACATATGGGGGGGGGGGTGATTCTACCATTACCAGTATCACTGCTGTAAGGATTGTATATTTTTATGTCACACTTAGATGTTAAAGTACTGAATCTGTGTACCCTTTAAAGCAATAAACAAACTCAAAATCCACTAAGTGGCCGAGTGGTTTTATTTTTAGACTTTGCAGGGAGTCAGTAAAGTTTAAGTTACAGCACATAGCCTTGACTGCTCCTCTATGGGCATGGACTGATGTGAAAGCAATACTCATTGTACTGAACAATAGCTGAACAGAGTCGGTGGTACTTTTTATATACAGTCACAGCTCCTATTTGATTTCCCAAATAAAGGCCAGAAAAAAGGGAAGAGAAACATTACCTCCTACAGGTATTTTGTATGTATAGCAGGCCTGAGACCCACTACAGATCGCTGTCGCAATAAGGGCTGGTTCGCACTGAGCGATTGGGCTCAGTTTGCCGATTGCCAGCAATGAGCAGTGATAAAGCAGTGTCACCTTATGAGGGTGTTCTTGCTGCAGCGTTTAGATTTTTAGAAAATCGCAATCGCTAAGCGCTTAATGATTTATAGTGTGATCTAAGCCTCACTCAGCATTTTTTGCTAGCGTTTTCAGCAGCTATTCCCTTCTGGTCACTGGGTAACAGCAGGATAACCAAAATGACTCCCTATTGTAATCTCAACTGGGGAAACGCTCCCACATTGATTTTTTTTCATCAACGTCTGCAAAAAAACAGAATAGGTAACAGATTAACAATATCTTAATTTAAACTTGATGGACTCCCGAGGCGAAAAGCGAAATCTATCCTTAATAACCTGCAGCTTTTTCCAGCTGATAGACGTCATTTGGGTCCCTCCCCGCAGCTCCGGTCCTCACTGGTGTCCCACTGGCCACCTGTAAAGATCGCCAACCCATCATCGGGTTGTTGCTTCTTCTTCGCGCGCATGTACAGAAGCATCAACCTGCCAATGGGTCAGCAATCCTTATAGGCGGTAAAGACAGACTTAGCTTTTTGCCTCGAGAGTCCTTTAACACAGGGTTTCTCAACAGGGGGTACGCGAGACCACTGCAGGGGGTACGCACAGTGACTTGTGTTACCTTCCTTTCATTCCTCCTGCTTGGAGCTGCTATTTACAGCTCCCCCTCCAGCTCCATGCAATGCCGACAGCTAAAGTTTGCTGATGAGATAACAGCATTGTCAGTGAAGATAGGAACTATTGCAGTACCGCCTCCCCCCACTTTCAGGCATAATGAGCACGTCCAGTGCCCCTCCCTAAGGAATGTGAGGAGGAGAAGAGGTGAGAGATACACACACCACGCGCTGCAATACCGGAGACAGTGCCAGCGTGACAGAGCAGCGTGAGTGAGAGACAGTGTATGTATGTGTGTCTGTGTACGTAAATTGCCTGTGTTATCATCCACTGCCAGCCTCAGCCAGCACCTTCACCCATCTCTTGCCACCCATCACCCTCTGCCAGCCTCAGCCAGCACCTTCACCCATCTCTCACCACCCATCACCCTCTGCCAGCACCTTCACCCATTTCTAACCACCCATCACCCTTTGCCAGCCTCAGCCAGCGCCTCACCTGTCCCTGAAGCACCCATCACCCCCTGCCATCCTCAGCCGGCACCTTCACCAATTTCTAACCACCCATCACCCTTTGCCAGCCTCAGCCGGCGCCTCACCTGTCCCTCCAGAACCCATCACCCTCTGCCAGCCTCAGCCAGCACCTTCACCCATCTCTCACCACCCATCACCCTCTGCCATCCTCAGCCGCCACCTTCACTCATTTCTAACCACCCATCACCCTTTGCCAGCCTCAGCCAGCACCCTCACCTGTCTCGAACCACCCATCACCCTCTGCCAGCCTCAGCAAGCATCCTCACCTGTCTCACCCTTCACCCTCTGCCAGCCTCAGCCAGCACCCTCACCTGTCTCAAACCACCCATCACCCTCTGCCAGCCTAAGCTGGCACCCTCACCTGTCCCTCAAGCACCCATCACCCTCTGCCAGCCTCAGCCAGCACACTCGCCTGTCTTTCCCACCCATTACCCTCTGCAAGCCTCAGCCGGTACCCTCACGTCTCTCCCACCCTTTACCCTCAGCCAGCCTCAGCTGGCACCCTCACCTGTTCCTCAAGCACCCATCACCCTCTGCCAGCCTCACTCAGCACCCTCTCCAAAGCGCGCGTGTGCACATGCAGTCGCCGGGGGTACTTTGCAGAGATGGAGTAGCAGTAAGGGGTACTTCATTTAAAAAAGTTGAGAAACACTGCTTTAACACACAAATAAAAGAAGCCTTTTGTTTACATTTTGCCCAGAGCCCTCTTTAAACTTGTCCAAGAAACACACAAAGTTAAAGTGCTAGCAGTCATTATTGTCAGTTATTTTATTCAAAGGGGAGCAATTCTGAAGAAACATGGGACATTATGAATAGTTTTGTTTAGGAAAAGTGAGAAGGCATATTTTCCTTTTACAAGTACATGTCTCTGCCTTGTTCTTCCAACGCTGTAAAAAGATGTTTTCGCCAAAATGTTTTAGAGTCTCTGATTGCAGATGTTGGCAACATGGACAATTTTCAGATACTTCCTGCAGATAGTGATCCGGCAGTATCTTACTCCGGTGGTGTCGCTGTGCTGCCACTCTCAATCCACCAGAAGGGTTTGTCTTGCTTGTGCCAGCTAGCATGCTTTGAGCTCATAACCTATTAAGCATCGCTGGAGGCAAAGGTTAATACAAGTCCACCTAAGTATTGCAGTTCATTTCACATTGTGTACAGGTTCTCATTTAAAATGGACAAATAGAAAATAAAAAGATCCTCTAGATGTGCTGGTGGCTAATTATTGACCAGTCTAAGCTACCCCACGAGGCATCCAGATGTCTTCAACGTACTCTAAAATCCGTCTTACAAACCTAAGTTTCTATGCAGCTATAGTTAAAGCATCTTCAATGCTGGAAATGTTAAGTGCCGCGGCAATACAGGATTTATCACTCCAATTAATGTAGGTTGTTACACAGAAAGAGAACTACACTCCAAACTAAATTCACAAGTAAGTAGCCAAGGATCAATCTGCAGCTGACTTATAACTACAGTTTAGCAGCTTTATCAGCAGTTTTGCTTGTTGCTTTTCTTTTGCTGTGCCCAAAGGCGGAGTTTCAGACCATTTTTGCAGCCCGGAATCACAGGGAAGTGACTTTCGGATAAAAGCTTGACGCAACATCCTCCCCACGTATTATACGTTTCTTATTCCAGGTAACGGGGAGTGAAGCAGTTATATTATTCTAAAGAGCAGTGTAAACATATTAAACCACTATATATAGGGGAAAAGTGAATTCTAGTTTATTAGTTTAACGTTAAACCACTGAGTCAGTGAAGTCAAATCGACAAGAATCCTATCTTCAAAGTGTGTAAATGGAGTAACAATAGTGTAAGTGTCCTTTTTTTTTTTTTTTAAACAAAATTCCATTAAAAATAAAATCTCAGTTCATTTCTTGGGATTGTTAAGAGCCCTCGGGCTTGTTAAATATAAATACAGCAAGTATAAATTATTTAATAATTATTTGTGCCAATCTGATTCCCTGGAAAATGACATGGCTTCAAGTCATTTTCAAAGCTCTTCTAAGTGAAGATGAAGAATCACACCTCATGCCGATGACTTGGGACCATAAACCACATCACTTCCCTTCACAGACAATGTAACAGGCAAACGGGAGCATCCGTGATGGGGGAAAAAGGTTTAACAAAGTGCAACACCACGTACGGCAAGTAGTGGTTTAATATCATTCAGTCTATCTTAGGCCTATCTAACATTCCAACACACACTCACACGCCGAAGTCTCCACCCTAATCTGATCTTTCCCTAACGTGTAACACATTAGTTAGCAGTGCACCTTCTTACCCACGTATCGGAGTACCGAACCTACTGTTGGATAAAACAGCATGTTTAAGACTTTTGTCGTTTATGAAGATGTCCTCCCTTGTTTGTAAAATAAAAAAATACAAAAATGTAACTTCAAGCTTAGCTTTAAATAATCTGAGCAATAATAAAAACAATAGTAAAAAAATAAAGCAAAGGGAAGTAAGCTGGATGGGTTTCAGTATGAGAGTAGTTGGCACTAGTTAGTGTGTGGTATCCAAACATCCAGTCTTGATAAAGAGGGCAGCAGTGACGGGACAGCCTCGCCGTTAGAGGGCTAGAAGTTAGATTTCGAGTGTCCAAATATGCAGATGGGGAAGTGTTTGACATGAGACGACCACTGTGCAGCGAGCTGGAAGAACTTCACATCGTTCCATTCCACACCATCTATTATAACTGAAAAAGGGAGAAGTGTAAAGGACAAGAAAGTAAAACAACTTCGTAATAATCTAGAATGCTTAAAACTTTTTACTCTAGAAATACACATTTAACACTCTTTTTGTTTATCTCTAGTTATACTTGGTCCCGAGGCTGGATTTACCATAAGGCACTGTAGACACATGCCTACAGGTGCCTGATGATGGAAAGGCGGCCCACTCCCCTCCCCAAGTGCCTCTCTCCCACCTTTCCTATCCAGAGTCCCGAGAAGAATGTAAAATGAGAGGTTACTCAACCAGGTCTCGGCAGGCCAGATCTCACTTCAGTCAGGGGCACCTTTAGCTACCTAATATTTGGGCACCTCGAGCTACTTAACCACTTGAGGACCTAGGGCTTTCTACCCCTTAAGGACCGGCCACTTTTTTTCCATTCAGACCACTGTAGCTTTCACGGTTTATTGCTCGCTCATACAACCTACCACCTAAATGAATTTTGGCTCATTTTCTTGTCACTAATAAAGCTTTCTTTTGGTGCTATTTGATTGCTCCTGCGATTTTTACTTTTTATTATATTCATCAAAAAAGACATGAATTTTGGCAAAAAAATGATTTTTTTTTCCCCCATTTTCAAGCATCTATGACTTTTCTGACCCCCTGTCATGTTTCATGAGGGGCTAGAATTCCAGGATAGTATAAATACTCCCCAAATGACCCCATTTTGGAAAGAAGACATCCCAAAGTATTCACTGAGAGGCATAGAGAGTTCATAGAAGATATTATTTTTTGTTACAAGTAAGCGGAAAATGACAGTTTGTGACAAAAAAAAAAAAAGTTTCCATTTCTTCTAACTTGCGACAAAAAAAAATGAAATCTGCCACGGACTCACCATGCCCCTCTCTGAATACCTTCAAGGGTCTACTTTCCAAAATGGGGTCATTTGTGGGGTGTGTTTACTGTCCTGACATTTTGGGGGGTGCTAAAGGTGCTCATTGGACTTTGGGCCCCTTAGCGCAGTTAGGCTGCAAAAAAGTGCCACACATGTGGTATCGCCGTACTCAGGAGAAGTAGTATAATGTGTTTTGGGGTGTATTTTTACACATACCCATGCTGGGTGGGAGAAATATCTCTGTAAATGACAATTTGTTAATTTTTTTTACACACAATTGTCCATTTACAGAGATCTTTCTCCCACTCAGCATGGGTATGTGTAAAAATACACCCCAAAACACATTATACTACTTCTCCTGAGTACGGCGATACCACATGTGTGGCACTTTTTTGCACCCTAACTGCGCTAAAGGGCCCAAAGTCCAATGAGTACCTTTAGGATTTCACAGGTCATTTTGAGAAATTTCGTTTCAAGACTACTCCTCACGGTTTAGGGCCCCTAAAATGCCAGGGCAGTATAGGAACCCCACAAATGACCCCATTTTAGAAAGAAGACACCCCAAGGTATTCCGTTAGGAGTATGGTGAGTTCATAGAAGATTTTATTTTTTGTCACAAGTTAGCAGAAAATGACACTTTGTGAAAAAACACAATTAAAATCAATTTCCGCTAACTTGTGACAAAAAATTAAATCTTCTATGAACTCGCTATACTACTAACGGAATACCTTGGGGTGTCTTCTTTCTAAAATGGGGTCATTTGTGGGGTTCCTATACTGCCCTGGCATTTTAGGGGCCCTAAACCGTGAGGAGTAGTCTTGAAACGAAATTTCTCAAAATGACCTGTGAAATCCTAAAGGTACTCATTAGACTTTGGGCCCTTTAGCGCAGTTAGGGTGCAAAAAAGTGCCACACATGTGGTATCGACGTACTCGGGAGAAGTAGTACAATGTGTTTTGGGGTGTATTTTTACACATACCCATGCTGGGTGGAAGAAATACCTCTGTAAATGGACAATTGTGTGTAAAAAAATCAAAAGATTGTCATTTACAGAGGTATTTCTCCCACCCAGCATGGGTAGGTGTAAAAATACACCCCAAAACACATTGTACTACTTCTCCCGAGTACGGCGATACCACATGTGTGGCACTTTTTTGCACCCTAACTGCGCTAAGGGGCCCAAAGTCCGATGAGTACCTTTAGGATTTCACAGGTCATTTTTGTTTCAAGACTACTCCTCACGGTTTAGGGCCCCTAAAATGCCAGGGCAGTGTAGGAACCCCACTAATGACCCCATTTTAGAAAGAAGACACCCCAAGGTATTCCGTTAGGAGCATGGTGAGTTCATAGAAGTTTTTATTTTTTTGTCACAAGTTAGCGGAAATTGATTTTAATTGTTTTTTTTTCACAAAGTGTCATTTTCCGCTAACTTGTGACAAAAAATAAAATCTTCTATGAACTCACCATACTCCTAACGGAATACCTTGGGGTGTCTTCTTTCTAGAATGGGGTCATTTGTGGGGTTCCTATACTGCCCTGGCATTTTAGGGGCCCTAAGCCGCGAGGTGTAGTCTTGAAACCAAATGTCGCAAAATGACCTGTGAAATCCTAAAGGTACTCATTGGACTTTGGGCCCCTTAGCGTACTTAGGGTGTAAAAAAGTGCCACACATGTGGTACCGCCGTACTCAGGAGAAGTAGTATAATGTGTTTTGGGGTGTATTTTTACACATACCCATGCTAAGTGGGAGAAATATCTCTGTAAATGACAATTGTTTGATTTTTTTTTACACACAATTGTCCATTTACATAGAAATTTCTCCCACCCAGCATGGGTATGTGTAAAAATACACCCCAAAACACATTATACTACTTTTCCTGAGTACGGCGGTACCACATGTGACACTTTTTTGCAGCCTAGGTGCGCTAAGGGGCCCAACGTACTATTCACAGGTCATTTTGAGGCATTTGTTTTCTAGACTACTCCTCGCGGTTTAGGGACCCTAAAATGCCAGGGCAGTATAGGAACCCCACAAGTGACCCCATTTTAGAAAGAAGACACCCCAAGGTATTCCGTTAGGTGTATGGCGAGTTCATAGAAGATTTTATTTTTTGTCACAAGTTAGTGGAAAATGACACTTTGTGAAAAAAAAACAATAAAAATCAATTTCCGCTAACTTTTGACAAAAAATAAAATCTTCTATGAACTCGTCATACACCTAACAGAATACCTTGGGGTGTCTTTTTTTCTAAAATGGGGTCACTTGTGGGGTTCCTATACCACCCTGGCATTTTACGGGCCCAAAACCGTGAGTAGTCTGGAAACCAAATGTCTCAAAATGACTGTTCAGGGGTATAAGCATCTGTAAATTTTGATGACAGGTGGTCTATGAGGAGGGGAAAATTTTGTGGAAGCAGGGTGGCCTTTTAGATGACAGGTTGTATTGGGCCTGATCTGATGGATAGGAGTGCTTGGGGGGTGACAGGAGGTGATTGATGGGTGTCTCAGGGGGTGGTTAGAGGGGAAAATAGATGCAATCAATGCACTGGGGAGGTGATCGGAAGGGGGTCTGAGGGGGATCTGAGGGTTTGGCCGAGTGATCAGGAGCCCACACGGGGCAAATTAGGGCCTGATCTGATGGGTAGGTGTGCTAGGGGGTGACAGGAGGTGATTGATGGGTGTCTCAAGGTGTGATTAGAGGGGGGAATAGATGCAAGCAATGCACTGGCGAGGTGATCAGGGCTGGGGCCTGAGGGCATTCTGAGGGTGTGGGCGGGTGATTGAGTGCCCTAGGGGCAGATAGGGGTCTAATCTGATAGGTAGCAGTGACAGGGGGTGATTGATGGGTAATTAGTGGGTGTTTAGGGTAGAGAACAGATGTAAACACTGCACTTGGGAGGTGATCGGACGTCGGATCTGCGGGCGATCTATTGGTGTGGGTGGGTGATCAGATTGCCCGCAAGGGGCAGGTTAGGGGCTGATTGATGGGTGGCAGTGACAGCGGGTGATTGATGGGTGGCAGTGACGGGGTGATTGATGGGTGGCAGTGACAGGGGGTGATTGATGGGTGATTGACAGGTAATCAGTGGGTTATTACAGGGGAGAACAGATGTAAATATTGCCCTGGCGAATTGATAAGGGGGGGTCTGAGGGCAATCTGAGCGTGTAGGCGGGTGATTGGGTGCCCGCAAGGGGCAGATTAGGGTCTGATCTGATGGGTAACAGTGACAGGTAATGATAGGGGGTGATTGATGGGTAATTAGTGGGTGTTTAGAGGAGAGAATAGATGGAAACACTGCGCTTGGGTGGTGATCTGATGTCGGATCTGCGGGCGATCTATTGGTGTGGGTGGGTGATCAGTTTGCCCGCAAGGGGCAGGTTAGGGGCTGATTGATGGGTGGCAGTGACAGGGGGTGATTGATGGGTGGCAGTGACAGGGGGTGATTGATGGGTGATTGACAGGTGATCAGTGGGTTATTACAGGGAAGGACAGATGTAAATAATGCCCTGGCGAATTGATAAGGGGGGGTCTGAGGGCAATCTGAGGGTGTAGGCGGGTGATTGGGTGCCCGCAAGGGGCAGATTAGGGTCTGATCTGATGGGTAACAGTGACAGGTGGTGATAGGGGGTGATTGATGGGTAATTAGTGGGTGTTTAGAGGAGAGAATAGATGTAAACGCTGCGCTTGGGAGGTGATCTGATGTCGGATCTGCGGGCGATCTATTGGTGTGGGTGGGTGATCAGATTGCCCGCAAGGGGCAGGTTAGGGGCTGATTGATGGGTGGCAGTGACAGGGGGTGATTGATGGGTGATTGACAGGTGATCAGGGGGGATAGATGCATACAGTACATGGGGGGGGGGGGGGGGGTCTGGGGAGAATCTGAGGGGTGGGGGGGTGATCAGGAGGGAGCAGGGGGCAGGGGGGGGGGGATAAAAAAAATAGCGTGGACAGATAGTGACAGGGAGTGATTGATGGGTGATTAGGGGGGTGATTGGGTGCAAACAGGGGTCTGGGGGGTGGGCAGGGGGGGGGTCTGATGGGTGCTGTGGGCGATCTGGGGCGGGGGGGGGGGAGAAATCAGTGTGCTTGGTGCGACATAGGGTGGCTGCAGCCTGCCCTGATGGTCCCTCGGACACTGGGACCACCAGGGCAGGAGGCAGCCTGTATAATACACTTTGTAAACATTACAAAGTGTATTATACACTTTGTATGCGGCGATCGTCGGGTTAACATCCCGCCGGCGCTTCCGTATGGCCGGCGGGATGTTGCGGCGGGTGAGCGGCGCCAGGCGGAGGATCGCGTCACGGATGACGCGATCTCTCCGCCCATGCCCCTACAAGGACCGCCGCCATTTGTCTATACGGCGGTCCTTGCGGGGTGCACTTCCTGGCCGCCAATTGTATATACGGCGGTCGGGAAGTGGTTAATACTAGGACTGGCTACCTACCTAATACTAAGAGGCAGCTGTAGCTACATATGACAGGCAAAGGAAGTAAAGGAGAAGTGACAGCTGGACCAGCCAGTACACTTGCGGTGCGGTTCGGTGGGGGTTTGTAGTTTGGAGGGTGAAGTTTAGGGTGCCAGGACATCTGTGCCTATAGGCTCCTGTGATGTCAATCCGGGCCTGCTAGGTCCACATTCTATGTCTAGTCTAACTATTGTAGACTAATATGGCCTCGTTCACATGGAAAGATTGTCTGACATTTTTCACCATGGCTCAAAATTCCCTTAAAAAACAAAGGTGTTTAATTGTGAGTGGTGTTGCTGCATTTGCCTTGCCAGCACCTCCTAAGCGTTTGCTGCCCCCTGAAATGCTGCATGCAGCTGACTTTACTGCTGTGTAAACATAATGCATCTTACCATATAAACCATCCAACGTTACCATTGGTTTCTATACCTAACATTTCCAGTACGTTGCAACTTAACCGCCCCAGTGGTAATACCAAATTAAGCTTGGGTAACTTATGCTGCATACACACTTGAGATAAAAGTCTCTGGAAAAGGCAAGATCACAGACCAATTTTACCCCATTCCATGTAGTATGAGACCCATACTCTACAGTCTATTCTATGGAGCTGCACTCCCCATCAGATAAAATCTTTGCAAGATGCTGCACACAAAGATTGCCCGTACACATTCAAAAGATCATTATCTGCAAAAGATCTCTTCCTGCAATAGATCCATTCCTGCAAAATGCATTCATAGTCTATGAGATCTGCAGATCATCATACACACCTTGTTTAACAGGCAATCATCTGCAGATCATCTGCAGATCAGATCCACCAGGATGGATTTTCAGATCTGCAGATGATTGCCAGATATGCAGATGAAGTCTGTTAAACAAGGTGTGTATGATGATCTGCAGATCTCATAGACTATGAATGCATTTTGCAGGAATGGATCTATTGCAGGAAGAGATCTTTTGCAGATAATGATCTTTTGAATGTGTACGGGCAATCTTTGTGTGCAGCATCTTGCAAAGATTTTATCTGATGGGGAGTGCAGCTCCATAGAATAGACTGTAGAGTATGGGTCTCATACTACATGGAATGGGGTAAAATTGGTCTGTGATCTTGCCTTTTCCAGAGACTTTTATCTCAAGTGTGTATGCAGCATTAAAGTGTGAAAAGCAGAAACCACAAGCCACACTGGGAAAAACAGTCCACTTCAGTGCTGGCAATTAAAAGTCCTCGGCATTTCAGCCAGTTGTGACATCCTGCCCCCTGCTAGCAATGTGCAACTGGTAAGGAATCACTGCATTATCTATACTGCAGATGTAGAATGTTTAGCGATTATGTTGGGTGACAGTTAACTAGCGAGTGGTTGGATTCCACTACAAGCACTTTTTGCTATGAGAGTGAGATCATATGGGGGGTGGGGGAGGATTCATAACAGCAAAGGAAGTGCCTGCAGCATTTTTGGAGGCACAACACTTTTTTTCAATGTAAAGAAACACAATATCACTTGCAAAATACAGGGAAAGACTTATAGAAAAATGTATTAAACATATTTAAGAATCGCTCATTGATTGCGTTTTGCAATTTGTTGTGGGATCCAGCCTTAAAATGGAAGTGGTAAAACAAAAGGCCGAGTTTCCACAGGGGTGCAGAGTCAGCCATGCTGATGTGTAATCGCACCCGCATCACTATAGCCGTGCCATGGGGAAATCTGCAGCATGCATCATTTTATCTTTCCTGCAGATGCAGGCTTAATTTCAATAGGCTGGGTTTCTGCAGCCTAAATCGCGAGCGGAAAACACCACCATTCAAGCCTAGTGGAAACTGGCCTTAAATGCAGAAAATATTTCCACAAGCTGTTTTTCCTCGAACTTAGTAAAAATCTATAGGTGAGAACTATCTCTACTAGTGGGAACTACATGTTCACCAGAGAGAGTGTTCCATCCACAGCTCCTCTGTGCATTAGCAGTAGCGGGCATATGGACAGTTACAGCCAACAAGGTGATAGTGGAAGAACAAGCATTTACCTCTGAGCATGTTCTGCTGATGCTTTGCCGTGCAAATCAATCTACTGATGCCTTCTATGCACTGATATTTGGATTCAACCTCTTTATCTTTCGTCTTTTTAGGCAAAAACATAACTGTTAAGAGAAAAAAAAGTTTACATGTTAATTCAAATATGTGGAATGTACTTACAGGGAAATTCCAATTTTATTGAAGAAAAAAAAACAACTCAGTGTTTAGATCTCAGATTTACATATGGCAAGGGTTAATTCAAAACATTATTTCTGCGTGATTGTTTTGCTTATATGTGCATATAAAGCACAGCCATCCCACAGTGTTTCTAACAGAATATGCCAGATGGGAGTGTCTACGTTTGCTGCCAGCTGATGGATTGGTTCAGGTGTGGAAAAGGAGTAACGATGGCTGCTCCTGGTGCTGGGTATTCATCTAGCAGCAAAGTGGGAGTTTCAGGTAATTCCTGGCAACAATACTTCAAACACAGTACTGCTAGCACAGTTGGAAAAAATAATAATAATTTGAGTTTACTGATAGTTCTGAAAATTATTAGCAAACATTACAAACAAATATAACATTTGCAATTTAATAATAAAATAGGAACTGTGGTCAAAATAATGTGATTAACATAAATGGAGTAGCACTCAAAAATATATGGTTGAGGTCTACCTCATGCTCTGGGAAGAACCATGAATATGACACTAGAGATATGAGCTCTAAGGGGACCAATGTAATTCAAGGATTAATAGGCACCAAAGAGTACATGTATTGAAGAAAAAAACATTCTTTACTGGCACAAAATTGCACTGTGGAGCCGTGGAGCTAACAACAGAGCAGTCAGCTAATAGGCATGTACAAAATTAATGAGTGGACAATTAAGAGGAGACATCCAAATAGTCAGTATAACATTCAGACATGGATATGTACAACACAGTTGGTAAATCAGTAGATCTAGGTTGATTTGGCTGGCTAGTAGATCTGGCTGCTGCAACTAGAAAGAGATGAAAGGGATTTGAGCTTATAAGCCTCTATTGGCCAGTCAAGTCACCGTCATATTAAAAGTCTTGCATGCAGGTCGGTCTGAAAAGGGCATCTCATTATGTATCAAGATTTTGATCTAAATCCTATGCTTTCTTCCACCTGGTTTTTAATGGATCTGAGCCTAAAAGATACAAAAGGAAAAATACTTTCTCTTGTCAGTCTTCTTCATTTTTAGGTTAGGAGTTCCTGTGAACCCAACAGGTCCCTTTAATAGAACAAGCGTGTCTGTGTTCTCTCTGCGCATTTCAATAGTCCTAAATAGAAAAGGGACCACTATTAACCCCCTTGGCGGTATGAAAAATACCGCCAGGGGGCAGCGCAGCAGTTTTTTTTAAATTTTTTTTTTTTTAAATCATGTAGCGAGCCGAGGGCTCGCTACATGATAGCCGCTGCTCAGCGGCATCCCCCCGCCCGCTTCGATCGCCTTCGGCGATCTCCGATCAGGAAATCCCGTTCAAAGAACAGGATTTCCTGAAGGGCTTCCCCCGTCGCCATGGCGACAGGGCGGGATGACGTCAGCGACGTCGGGACGTCATTGGGACTCCAGATCCAACCCTCGGCGCTGCCTGGCACTGATTGGCCAGGCAGCGCACGGGGTCTGGGGGGGGGCGCGCGCCGCACCGGATAGCGGCGATCGGGCGCACGGCGGTGGTGATCGGGGTGCTGGCGCAGCTAGCAAAGTGCTAGCTGTGTCCAGCAAAAAAAAAATTATTTAAATCGGCCCAACAGGGCCTGAGCGGCACCCTCCGGCGGCTTACCCCGTGTCACACACGGGGTTACCGCTAAGGAGGTTAAAAGCCTTCTGCATAAAAAGCTGTCAAAGTACAGTTATTCTTTAATGCTTAAACATTCTGACATTTTAGCTTTGTGTCATAAGGAGAGAACTTTAATTCTCTGTTCCATTGTTAAACTGGCCATAGAGTAACAAAGGCTTTTGTCTTGATTTTCTCCAGCTAAAACAATGAACTTTTCTAAAAGGGTACCTGTGACTTTAAAGAGAAACTCTGACCAAGAATTGAACTTTATCCCAATCAGTAGCCGATACCCCCTTTTACATGAGAAATCTATTCCTTTTTACAAACAGACCATCAGGGGGCTCCATATGGCTGATATTGTGGTAAAACCCCTCCCACAAGAAGCTCTGAGTACCGAGGTACTTCTGGCAGTTTCCTGTCTGTGAACCTTGTTGCATTGTGGGAAATAGCTGTTTACAGCTGTTTCCAACTGCCAAAACAGCATGCAGCAGCTACATCACTTGCCAGGAGTAAAAATGGCACAATGTAATAAATGTCAGACTATAAATCAGGGATTTAAAATATTTTACAATGAGCAAACACTGACTAAATCATTTATACATAATTATTGTAAAAATGAAGCACTTTTTAATTACATTATTTTCACTGGAGGTCCTCTTTAACAAAATTTTTTTTGCAAAAGCTAGTAGAGGGAAGCTTCTGGATAATCCAGAGGCTGCAGTGCTGGGACCCCAGAACCTCCTCGACAAGGGCTTGTTGGCAGGAGCTGGCCGCACTGTGCAGGCACAAGATGGCTCGTATCCAGCGGGGGTCTTGAAGAGAACATGGGAAGTATCTGAGGAATCCAGAGGCTTCCCTCTACCAATGCAAGTATCTAACTTTTCCATTATTTAAAGGCACCGGTTTTCATTAAGCCTGAATAAGCACCACGCTACAGCCCTGTGCAGCATTTTCTGCATGCATTGTGTTACCTTTCTTATTTTTCTCCTTGGTGACCACAGTCATGGACATTGTGGGAGCAGTTGGGACATCACTGTTGTTGGGTAGCCGGCTGACCTGCAGCGAGCGAAAAGTGCATTTCAAAGTGTTCTTGGCAGAGGTGGACTCCCTTTTCTCAGCATCTTTCTTCTTTTCAGTAACTGGGGCAGCTATCCAGTAGTCCAACTGGAGCCCCATCAGCTCTCCTCCAGGGCTTTGGCTAGATGATAAATGGGTAAATAAAGAGACATTAGTCATTAGTCTTGTCTAAGTTGATGAATACATCAGAGGGCAATATAATAGTTTGGCGGATGAGCTTTTTGTACCTAGGCCTTCTCAAAGGACTAGAGGACATGATCTGCGCATGGAGGAAAAACGTTTTAGCCATTTATTTAGGAAAGGGTTCTTTACAGTAAGAGTGATTAAGATGTGGAATGCATTGCCACAGGAAGTCATTATGGCAAACTCTATACCTGCATTTAAAGGGGGCTTAGACGCTTTCCTTGCGTTGAAAGACATAAATGGCTACAATTACTAGGTAATGCCTAATGATGTTGATCCAGGGATTTTATTTGATTGCCATCTCAAGTCGGGAAGGAATTTTTTCCTTTTGGGGCTAATTGGACCATGCCTTGTAAGGGTTTTTTTCGCCTTCCTCTGGATCAAGAGGGATATGTGAGGGAGCAGGCTGGTGTTGTACTTTGTACTTGTTGAACTCGATGGACGTATGTCTTTTTTCAACCAAAATAACTATGTAACTATGATGTTTATTGAACGATAGTAATGTCTGTACATCCAGCTTTTCTGAATGCTGTAGTAGTAATTTGCAATCATCCATGCTCCCAACCAATTGCTATTGTACTCCTCCCATAGATGTAGGCCCTAATTTTCCTCCCCCTCTTGCCATAGTACAGTATATGCCACTTTACCAAGTGTGCATGTCTGTACTGGCATTGCCCTCTAGGTTTAAAAGGACCCTGAGCAGTGCAAAAGAAAAGAAAGAAAATCGGGACTTACCTGGGGCTTCCTCCAGCCCCCCGTAATCCTCGTCCCTTTCCAGGTCCTGCTGGTGACTCCATAAGCGTTGGAGCATCCTGTGCATGCATGGTTCAGTCTTTGAGAACCGTGCATGTGCAGGACGCTTACGCCGACCGGCGTGATAATGTGACAGGTACGCCAGGGGCTCCAGCCGAAGTCACCGGATTACCTGAGCCACCAGTGGGACCATGAAAGGGACAAGAAGGATGCCAGGGACCTCGCGGACTACGGGGGACTGGAGAAAGCCTCAGGTAAGTCCTGATTTGCTTTTTTTGTTGTTTTTTTTTGCACCGCTCAGGGTCCTTTTAAGATATTTGTTGGAATGACTTTATGTGGCCAACTATTAAACATCTGCAGCAAGCTCAAAAATAGATTTCTGCGGGGTATAACGGGTAAAATGTGTAATCTCAATGTATGGGGGAACTATACGGTATGTAATCAGCAATATCATAACTGTGCCCCCTTAATCTTCTCAGCTTTATCTTTAAAATAATTACAAGGTCTATTAATAACTAATTAGACAGTGTCCAATAGCAGCAACTATCCCCAGTAAGCTATGCAACTCTGTGACTTAGGCAGGCAGCACGGTGGTGTCATGATTAACACCCCCCCCCCCTTCATAACTGTGCCCCCTTAATCTTCTCAGCTTTATCTTTAAAATAATTACAAGGTCTATTAATAACTAATTAGACAGTGTCCAATAGCAGCAACTATCCCCAGTAAGCTATGCAACTCTGTGACTTAGGCAGGCCGCACGGTGGTGTCATGATTAACACCCCCCCCCCCTTCATAACTGTGCCCCCTTAATCTTCTCAGCTTTATCTTTAAAATAATTACAAGGTCTATTAATAACTAATTAGACAGTGTCCAATAGCAGCAACTATCCCCAGTAAGCTATGCAACTCTGTGACTTAGGCAGGCAGCACGGTGGTGTCATGATTAGTACCCCCCCCCCCCCAAAAAACATACAGATAAGTTCATTGGCTTCCCCCAACTTGGCCCTAGACTATGATACATACATAGTCATACGAGTATGGTAGGTCATAAATTGTGAGCCCCTCTCAGGGACAGTTAAGTGCCGAGACAATATACTCTGTACAGCGCAGCGGAAGAGAAGAGGTTGGCGCTATATAAATACTAATTAATAATAAAATGCAAGTCTAATTTCAGTTCCCAGAACTGATATTTTAATGAATGTATTTCTTTGGAGATCTTCTGCAGTTAGTGCAGTAATAATGGCAAGGAGTTCCCAGGCAAAACATTGTAGCAAGGATTTTTATAATACAAGTCTTTAACTTTCTCACACCACTAATTACAGTCATAAGTTAATCTTTTAAAACCGCAATGTTTCAAGAAAAATGTCAGAAATTATTGCTTATTCTTGCTCTGATCCTTTTCTCTACTTACCCAGTCTTTTCTAGCTTCAAATAAGACCATAAATTACATGTCTAGACTTATTATTACTGTGATCGATGTACAAACTATAATTATTTGAGTAAAATAAGAACATTGGGCATTGTAGTCAATTTAATGTAAATAGTTATTCTCTCAGTGCATCTTGGTAATGACAGAAAGCATGTATAAGTTTGTAAGTCAAATGTTTTTCATTTGAGGGGTTTTTATTTTTGGATAACTAAGCAAAAGTGACATCTTCCTATTAAATACATAAACAAAATACTGATGGAGTTTGGGAGACCATACATTTAGTCTGTTTCCTACCTGGGCGAATTTAACCCAGCTGTAACAGACGGGGATGAAGGAGGTGTTGGAGATGCTTCTTTGATAGCTGGTGAGACTGATGGTGGAGTGGATGACAGCACAGCTGTACTGGATGGAGCAGCATCATCTGAATCTCCTGTATAAAAAGAACAGAGAAATATAAAACACAAGGTAAGCTGAATATAACACAGAGTAAATAAATGATGCTACTACATAAAATGTAAAACATGTATACATACATGTAAGATGTACTTTTGTTCCTGAGTAAAATGCCTTGTAAATTACTATTTCTATGTAGCTGTTACTTACAGTAAATGTTTTTAATCCGATGGTTTTTACCTGTTACCGATCGGTTTTGGACGAGTCCATCTCTTCAAGGGGGAACTTACCTGAACGCCAAGGAATATTTCCTTTTAACTCCTTCACCACCAAGAGTTTTTTTCCCATAAAATCCAGAGCTATTTTCACTTTTCAGTGTTTTTTCCATTCATTTGGGATAAACTTTATCACTACTTATCACACCTAAAAGATCTATACATTTTTTTTCGCCAGGAATTGGGCTTTGAGAAGTACTTTTTACTAAGAATTATTTTATAAAGAATAATAAATGATATGCATTATTTCTCAGTATAGTTTAAAAATAAAATGTGCAACTGTAGATAAAACCCACACATTTTATTTGTCCTGGTTAATACAATATTTAAATTATGTCCCCAGAACAATGTATGGCAGCAGCATTATATTTGGAAATAAAGGTGTATTTTTCCTATTTTGTGTTCGGTCATACTATATCACTAATTACAAGCCCTTATTTGCAAAAAATAACAGTAATATACCCTCATGACAAACATATTAAAGGACATCCAAGGTGAAAATAAACTGATGAGAAAAACAATTGTATCTATCCTCAGTCTCCTAAAAAACACTTTTTTTTTTAGATATCCCACAGTTTTATTTTATATTTTAATCTAGTTTTTAAGTGTTTACTGTTTAATTGTCTCTGCTCAATGACAACTTCATTGAAGTATTTCAGAGCTCAAATCTATGAATGATTGAGCCTTTTTATCTCTTTCTTGCTCTTAGAAGCCATTTACTGACAGGTAAGTGTTTTATCGCTGCAATTACTCATCAGTAAGGGTTATGCTATAGTCTGACCCAGTCTCGACCCAGGCAGAAATTGTCACTTGCATACTTTATGTTTAACTTTTTCAGGCAGAGAAAGAATAAAAGGAATGCAGCCTAGTTATCTGTGTGCTTGGCGCAATACATACACGTTTCTTTCTCGTTATGTCACCTTGGTTGTCCTTTAAAAAAATGTTGAGTGCCTAAGGTAACTATGTATTTTTTTTCAAATGCTGTCACTTTTTTTTTTTTTACAAGTGTTTTATTTTGGCAACTATGGGGGAGGGGAAGGAACAGAAGGGGGTTATTAATTATATGAGATTTATTTCTATGTATTTTAATGTATTTATGTGTAATTTTACTTTTTCTCCAAAATATGTCACTACACTTTATTCCAGTTAACAGGAAGTGATATGTATGTGTTTTTACTTTCATTTTGTGAATGACCACTTGCATCTCGCTGATGCTGGTGATCATTCATAACAGACTGATCAGATTTGGGAACACATGTTCCCATTTAACGATCAGTGTTCTAACAGGCGGCAATGGGGACACAAGGGGGAGCATGTTATTACAACACTTAAATTATGTCCCTTGTACAATGTATGGTGCCAATATTTTAGTTGGAAATAAAGGTGCATTTTTTTCTATTTTGAGTTTTTTATTTTCTCATTGTACTCCAATAATTACAAGCCCAACACAAATACACTCACATGGCATACATATTTAAAAAGCCAAGTCCCTAAGGTAACAATTAATGCATGTTCTTTTAAAATTCCATTGATTAGGTTTTTTTTTTTTTTTTTTTACAAGTTGTGTTATATGGGGGCAGGGAGGGGGCAGAAGGGATTAATGGGCTTGTTATAGGGATAGGAAATGTATTCTGAGAGATTCCGAAGACATAACTAAAGTTGTTTAGGTGATAACCTTTAATGACTAACTGTAGAAGATTTTTCTTCAAGCTTTCGAAACTGGTTTCTAATTCAGGCATGTTTGAGAACTGGTTCAGAACCATTCAAAGTAGTGTCACATATGCTTGAGTATGTGACACTACTTTGTATGGTTCTGAACCAGTTTTGAAACATGCCTGAAGGAGAAACAAGTTTCGAATGCTTGAAGAAAAATCTTCTACAGTTAGTCATTAAAGATATCACCTAAACCACCATACATTCTGGCAGTTGTACTGAGGAACTGCTGTTCAGTAAGTGCTGTTAAATGAAAGAAAACCCTGAGAATCCCCCATAAAAAGATGGACTAGTCGAAACCCTGTCAGTATGAGTTCAGACCCATCAAATTGAAAACACTTACTTACAGCTGCCTAGAAAAAGTAATTTACATTGCATTTTACTCTGGTGCTCAGGTGAAAATTTACATCTTATACATGTGAGTGCACATATATTTAACATTTTACAGTTTTCTGTCATAATGCCATTACTGCCACACGGGCATGGACGCGAGTCTCGGGGGCTGGTGCTGCTTTAGCCACAGGGACGTGAGACTCACGTCCGTGCAGTTTGCGGGGCTGTGCGCACAATCCTGTGGGCGGAAGCCCACAATTGTGATGGTCCTGGCGACAGGGGCGATTGGTGGCAGGTAACAGAAGTCCCCTGAGCCAATCCATGCATGTCCTCTGAGAATGAACACTGGTTTTGTTAAAAAATGGTGATCATTTTCAAATGGTGCCGTGGCACTCCCTCTTGCTCGTTTCCGCCACTCCCGCCGCCGATCGTTAGATGAATGAGAACAAAGTTCCCATTCATTGATTTCCCCTCAAGCTCCACGTGATCGCAGGCATGAATGAGATACCTGCATCACTTCCGAAGTAACACAGGCACGCATTACTTCTATTTAGTGTACTTATTGTACGCAATAGGAAATAATGCGGTGGACATCTTGTGGCCAAATAGTAAAATTACGCCTACAGATTTTAGGGACCAAAATTTTTTTATATATGTCAAGAGGGTAAATTATTATTATTAAATTATGGGCTTGTAATTAGTGATAGATGTAAAACTGAAAAAATACACCTTTATTTCCAAATAAAATCTATTCACCATACATTGTACTAGGGATAGAATTTAAATGTAGCAATAACCGGGAAAAATGGGCAAATAAAATGTGTGGATTTTAATTACGGTAGCACGTAAATATTTTAAAACTATAATGGCCTAAAACTGAGAAATACAATTTGTTTTCATTTTTTTTCTTATTATTCCCATTAAAGTACAATTAGAATAAAATTATTATTAGCAAAATCTACCGCCCAAAGATAGCCTAATTGGTGACAAAAAACAAGGTATAGATCATTTAATTGTGATAAGTAGTGATAAAGTTATTGGGGAATGAAAGGGAGAAGAGCTGAAATGTGAAAATTCCTCTCATCCATAAGGTGAAAACAACCCGCGGGCTCAAATGGTTAAAGGAACTCTCAAGGTGAAAAAAGAAATGTAGTTTTACTTATCTGGGGCTTCTTCCAGCCCCAGAAATCATTTGCCTCAGCGCAGCACCGGTCCTTCTCGGGGTCTCGCTGGTAGCCTGTAAGTATCACAGGCGCAGTGCACTCACTGACGTGGGCGCATTCATGCACGGGATGGGTGCATACCAGCACAGAAGGCGCAGACCCATCAGGGTAGTAGATCCTTACAGGCTGCTGGTGGGGACCCACAGATGACTGGAGCTGCGCCAAAAGCCCCAAATGACGTCTAGGGGCCGGAAGAAGCCCCATGTATGTCAAACTACATTTCTTTTTTACCTTGAGTGTCCTTTAAGGATCATTACACTAGCACGGATGTGTTGTCTTGTGAATTTATATGCAGGTTTGTGTTTGAGTTCAGATGTCTCCAGTCCTAATAAGAGTCCAACCTAACCATTAACTTGAACTTCATGGAACTGCACTTTTTCACTAGCTATGTTTATAAGTCTAATAAAGGTACAATATGGAAAGGAAAGGGACCAGCATAGGTCACCCCAAGAAACAAGACTTCCTGATAAACTGACCTGAAGTCGCTGATGACTGCTCAACAATGCCAACTTTTACCACCTGTGAACATAAAATAAGAAAAGATTTAATTTGTTAAAAATATTTTATGGAAAACATGAATTTATAATCAACTACAGTTCTCAATCTAAGCTGAGGCAGCCGCTGTAAGGCCACACTGCTCAAAAAGTACTGTTGCCTCTGAGGATTCACATGCGTCCCTTTTAGTTTCCTTAATTTTACACGAGAAGTAGAATTTGCAAGCAAATATTGTGGACTGTACCATATCAACAGCTAGCGTTTATCATAACTTTTAGGTGTACCTGAGATGTGGGGGGGGGGGGGGGGGGAGATGTATGCATACCCGGGGCTTCCTCCAGCCCCCTTCAGGCTTGTGGCCCTCCCCTCCTCCGAGCGTACATATTAGTACGCCACGGGTGAGTTGGGCGTTGGGAGGACCAAATGACGGCTCTCCCTGCTGCTGATAAACTCCCCAGGGGCGTTAAATACTATTCCCCCTTCGAGTCGTCGCAACTCGGAGGGAGGTGTAATTCGGGGTCCAGCGATCACCGGAGCCCCAAATTACTCTTATGTGCCCCGTGCAGCATATCATTGCTGCTTTGCGGCGCCGTTTCCACCTGCATTGTACTCCGACTTCTGTATCTTCTGAAACTGGCTACAAAAATTCCTCTAGTCAGTGCAGGCGCAGTGTGGTTGTGCGTGCTCCCCCGTTGTGCTCCTGTGGCTGGGTGCGTTCTGCACCAGCACAGAATGCGACAGGGCACATGGCCAGGGCGTGTGTGCGGCCGGGCATGCACAGTGCGCTGAGGACCTGAGGCGCGGCCCTGAGGACTTTCTGTGGCCAATTTCATAAGAATCAGGAGGCAGAGGAGGACGGCAAGGGAGCGATAAACCTGGAGGTTGCTGGAGGAAGCTCTAGGTATGTATAAAACTCTTCTTTCTATCCATCTCAGGTTCTCTTTAATCCATTATTGAATTTCTTCCCAATCAGTAGTTGATACCCCCTTCCCACGAGAAATCTTAACCTTTTCTCAAATAAAACATCAAGGAAGTATGTGTGGATGATACGAAGGTGAAACCCTTCCTACCAGGTTATTGTTTGGTTAGGTTGAGGAAGTAGAGTGGCCAAGTTAGAGGAAACTTGCAGGATACCAAGAGTTAACTAGTTTACTCAATATAATAAAAATAATGTTATAATAGTGTTAGTAAAAGTTATCTTAATATTGAAATAAGGTTAAAAGTGCGATGCCTTTTACTCTGTGCAATTCCTGTTGCATGCCGGTAGTAACATTACAGGTTTATGTAAAGAAAAATACTCCATAAGTAAAATGTGAATACTCACCCCTACAAAAGGTATAAACTTCTGTGAAGAATCCTCATCAGGACTGCAATAGAGAATCATAAAAAACACACATTAGCTATATGAATATATCAAGGTTTACAACACGTTTTACAATAATATCAGGACTCTGGCTCCAAGTATTGTAGCAGGAATAGTATAGTCCCATCCCAGGTCAGCATGCAGCAGGCACATACACTTACACATCCTGAGACTGCTCAGGCACAACGTCTACACCACAACCCTGGTTTTTCCAAGCTAAAATGCTCTGTTACTAGAAAACGCTCAGATTAAGAAAAAGAAAAGAGGTGAAGGTGAAAGAAAAAGAATATATTTCGTAGTCATCTTGCTCCCTGAAGAGTGTCTACCTTGCTTGTGTATTTACATAATATACCTAAATACCTACTTCTTACAGAAGAACTCCATGAAACATAACCAGACTGGCAATTCAATGGGAACAACATTTGTGATTACTAAACTACCTATGATAGTTTTTTGTCCCAATCAGTGTTTGCGCTTGGTCTTTGGTCAGAATTCTGGCTAATGTGTACAAATAAGTCAAATAGATAGATGCAAAGATAATAGGGTCACCGAGAGGAAGAAAAGAATCTGTCTATGAGAACTAGCTACTTGTGTGAGATCTGCTTATTTATTGGTGTTGTTCTATTACTCAGTAGGAGGCAGAAGAAAGGAGTACATGTAAAAAAGGTGGCGTGGTAAAAAGTGCTCTGGAGATAGTTGCTAGTAGGATATCGGTAAAATTACAAATATTCTACTAGTTCATTCTGGGCAGAAAATGCATGGTGCGTAGTGGTTAACACTCTCGCCTTGCAGCGCTGGGTCCCCGGTTCGAATCCCAGCCAGGGCACTATCTGCATGGAGATTGCATGTTCTCCCCGTGTCTGCGTGGGTTTCCTCTGGGCACTCCAGTTTCTTCCCACATCCCAAAAACATACAGATGAGTTAATTGTCTTCCCCTAAAATTGGCCCTAGACTATGATACATACACTACACCATACATACATAGACATATGACTGTGGTAGGGACTAGATTGTGAGCCCCTCTGAGGGATAGTTAGTGCCCTCTGAGGGACAGTTAGTGACAAGACAATATACTCTGTACAACGCTGCGTAATATGTTGGCGCTGTATAAATACTTTAATAAAAAATCTTTACCAATATTTTACTATGACCTAACCTTACTAGAGATGGCCCAAACGGTTCGCCGGCGAACGGTTTCCGGCGAACTTCGGTGGTTTCACGTTCGCAGAGAACCGCAAACTTTTCTGGAAGTTCGATTCTCCCCCATAGTGCATCATTAGGGTCAACTTTGACCCTCTACATCACAGTCAGCAGGCACATTGTGGCCAATCAGGCTACACTCCCTCCTGGAGCCCCACCCCCCCTTATAAAAGGCAGGCAGCGTCAGGCATTGGACTCACTCGTGTGCCTGCAGTAATTGGAGAAGGGAGGGCTGCTGTGCAGAGACCTATAGGGAAAGCTTAGTTAGGCTCTTGTAGGCTTCTTAGCTTGCTCCTTGCTGATGCTTATTGCTAAAAAAAGACTCCTATTAGACCTACCGGTAATGGAGTTTCTGATTGGCATCCGGGACAACATGAGATCCGGTCCTGCCCCGGATCTGGGGAAACATAACCCCAAGAAGATTAAAAGCCCCCGCCCTCCCTCCAACCTCAGTGCGTCTGAAAGTAACTATGTCAAAACACCAAGATGAAGGAAGGAAAAAAAGAGAGAATAAACAACCTTCGTGGATGCTTAATATACCCCCCCCCCCCCCCCCCCCCCCGTGCTCCTAATCGTCAAGGAAAGGTGCCTGACAGGAAAGGGAAGGGTTATAGCCGTTGTCCCGGATGCCAATCAGAAACTCCATTACCGGTAGGTCTAATAGGAGTCTTTCTCTAATTGCCATCCGGGACAACATGAGAGATAAGCGAGAAAGTCTTTAAAAAACTTAAAGACTCACCTAGGGAGGGACCACCGCCTGCAGCACCTTTCTGCCAAACGATTGATCTTGTTGGGACAGCACATCCACCCTGTAATGCTTGATGAAGGTCGATGCACTTGACCACGTTGCAGCTTGGCATATTTGGTGAATGGTGGCTCCTGCTCTCTCTGCCCATGAAGTGGATAGTGACCGGGTAGAATGGGCCTTAATGTTAACTGGTACTGGGCAATTACTACTCTCATATGCCAAGGTAATAACCTGCCTTACCCATCTGGCAATTGTTTGTCTTGAAGCCTGCATACCCCTATTCTTCCCTGCAAATAGTACTAGTAAACTGCTGGATTTACGAAATTCTCTTGACCTCTTTAAATAAACCAACAGCGACCTTCTTACATCTAAACAATGGAAACCTTCCTCTTTCTCCCCCGAAGGATTGGAACAAAAAGAGGGCAGAATAATCTCCTGAGCTCTATGGAATTCCGACGTGACCTTAGGTAAATAGGCCGGGTCTGTCCTCATCCTAACACTATCGGAACATATAATTAGGAAAGGGTCTTTAATAGATAAAGCGTGTAGATCACTTAGCCGTCTAGCCGACGTGACTGCAATCAAAAAGGCTAGTTTAAGAGTCAAACATTTTATGTCAATTTTCTCGATCGGTTCAAAGGGGGGTCTTATGAGGCCATTAAGAACAAGGGATAGATCCCATTGCGGAAAGATTTTCTGCTTGACTGGTGTAGATCTCTGTAAGGCTTTAAAGAAACTTTTAACCAACTCCTCCTGTGCCAGGTGTCTATCTAAAAGAATAGATAATGCTGAACACTGTACCTTTAGTGTACTGGGTGCTAGTCTCATATCAAATCCATCCTGTAAGAATTCTAACACTGAAGGAGTCAAATTCTTATCCCTGGAACGAGATGAACACCACGCTAAATATACCTTCCATACTTTACGATAGATTTTCTGAGTCACCGGCTTTCTACACTTCAGGAGCGTCTCAATAACTTTCTCAGGAAGCCCTTTGTTCCTCAAAATCACCCTTTCAGGATCCATGCGGCCAGTTTGAACAAGTGGGGCCTGGGATGCAGTAGAGGACCCTGCATTAGTAAGTCTGGACGAACTGGTAGCAGAAAAGGTGGGCTCATTGCCATCCTTAGCAGGGCTGCATACCATGGCCTTTTCGGCCAAAAAGGAGCTACGAGAATCAGTTTCCCCGATTCTTCCTGAAGCTTCACCAAAACCTGCGGAAGCAGAGCTATAGGGGGAAAAGCATAACTCAGGTTGAACCCCCATGGTAAACTTAGGGCATCCAGCCCCAGAGACCCCTGGCCCTTGTGTAGGGAAAAAAATTGTTTTACTTTTGCGTTTGCTGGGGAAGCAAAAAGATCGATCTCCGGGGTCCCAAATTTCTCTATTATCATTTGGAATACCTCCGGATGTAACTCCCACTCTGCTTGACTGACCTGCTGGCGGCTCAAAAAGTCTGCTTCTATATTGAGAATTCCTTTTATGTGAACCGCCGTTAAGGATAGAACTCGCGATTCCACCCAATTGAAAATTTCCGACGCGAGAAACATCAGATCCCGAGATCTTGTGCCTCCCTGCTTTGATAGATATGCCACCGTGGTGACGTTGTCCGAGAAAATCAGCACATGATTTCCCTGTATTAGAGATTAAAAAGATTGAAGCGCTTTCTGAACCGCCAGCAACTCCCTGAAATTGGAAGATTTCTTTCTTATCAAGGGAAGCCAATCCCCCTGGGCATGAAAACCTTCTGTTGTTGCTCCCCAGCCCCAGGAACTTGCGTCCGTGAAAATTTTCACTGGACTGGCCTGTCTCCAGACTCTCCCACTGTTCAGGTTCTCGAGACTCAGCCACCAAACTAGACTGTTTCTGACTGTTTCTGGAATCGAGATTGATCCCTCTAGGGACTCTTGAGATTTGTCCCAGTTGTCTAGAAGAAGGGCTTGTAGTTCCCTGCCATGGAACTGTGCCCAAGTCACTGCTGGCATTGAAGAGGAGAACAGACCTAGTATTCTCATGATCTGCCGAAGTGAACAAACCTCCTGGGTGAGAAGTTTCTCCACCTCGGATTGAACTCTCACAATCTTTTCCGATGGAAGATAAATCTTCATGTCTAAAGAGTTTATCCTGTACCCCAGAAAGGTGATCTCCTGGAAAGGTGTCAGGTTGGACTTTTCGTAATTTATAATCCAACCTACTTGAGTCAAGATCTAGATTACAATGTCCCTGTGACATAAAACCAAATCCTCTGTCTTTGCAAAAATTAGAAGATCGTCCAGATACGGGACGATCGATATACCCTGTAATCTCAAATCCTTCATGACCTCTGCTAATACTTTTGTAAAAATTCGTGGGGCAGATGCTATCCCGAAGGGAAGCGCCTGGAACTGGAAATGACGCAATTGGGAGCCGACCCTGATTGCGAATCTCAAAAATCTCTGATGACCTGGAAAAATGGGTATGTGCAGGTAGGCATCCTGGAGATCTATTGAAACAAAGAACTCCTCGCCCTGTAATAGCGCTCTTACAGAATAGATGCTTTCCATCCTGAACTTTTTGTAAATCAAAAATGGATTGAGAGATTTGAGATTCAGAATAAATCTGAATTTCCCGTTGGCCTTCTTTACCAAAAAAACGTGGGAGTAATACCCCTGGAATACCTCTTCCTGGGGGACTGGCAAAATTACCCTTTTCTCTAATAACTTCTGAATCTCTGATTCCAGGCCCCATGCTTTCTCTGGGTCCTTTGGATAGGGATTCACAAACTTCCTGTGAGGGGGAGTCCTTGAAAACTAAAGCCGGTAACCCCGCTTTATAATTTGAAAAACAAAAGGATCTGGGTTTAACCTTTCCCATTCCGAACAAAAATAAATTAGTCTCCCCCCCACTGGTAATGAGTCATTTATTGGTTTTGGGGGGCTCAGTCTTCCCGAGAGTGAACCCACCTCTACCTTTCCCTCTAGGAAAGGACCATTTCTTCTGCACATTCCTATTTTTCGGTTGATCAGAAGACTGTTTATTAGGGACAAAAGGTTTCCTCCCTTTAAAATTTCTCTTTTTATTCGGGAACTGCTTGCCCTTTTCTGCTGAACGAAATAGAACCTCATCAAGTCCAGAACCGAATAAGAGATTCCCCTCAAACGGGATTGAGCATAATTTATTTTTAGACGTCTGGTCTCCTTCCCAGGTTTTTAGCCACACTGCTCTTTTAGCAGCATTAACGAGAGCTGTAGTACGCGCCGAAACCCGAATGAGCTCAGTAACCGAATCTGCTAAAAATGCCACTGCCCTCAATACTACTGGTAGTGAGGCTGCATAATCTTTCAGCAGAACTCCCTTAGCAATCTGTTCGAATAAATTATCCATCCAGATTCTAAGGTTACGTGCGATACAAGTGGCTGAGATTCCTGGGATAAAACCAAACGCCGCCGATTCCCATGCTTTTTTAAGTAGGGAATCAACTTTCTTGTCCATTACATCTTTGAGAACTACCGTATCCTCAAAGGACAAATCAGCGTCCTTGGAATACCTCGACAAGGATGCGTCTAATTTTCGGCATTTTGTCCATTTTTCAATATCAGACTGTTCAAAGGGATACTTCCTTTTAGCTGATTTGGGGATGAACAAAGGCCTCTCCGGGTTTTGCCACTGCGAGGTGATAATATCCTGGAGGGTCTTATGGATAGGGAACACTCTACCCTTAGACTGACCTAAACCCGAATATACCTGGTCCTGCGGGGTTAATTCAGGAACTGGTTCCTTAATTTGCTCTGTGGTGTATACAGCCTTAAGTAACTCAGAAGATTCGTCCGGAGAAAATAAAAATCTCGGAGTCTTAACCCTCTTCTCCTTTTCTGAACCCTCTGAATGAGGCTGTTCCCCTTCCTCGTGAGAGACGGACACCCCCTCCTCCTCCTCCTCCTCTTCTTCCTCTCCCTCCTCCTCCTCTGCACCTAAACCTTCAAAAAGGGTGGAAGGGGGGGGCAAAAACCCTGAGGAGGGTCCTGGAAGGGGTTCAGGAGCTTGTGGTACAAAGGATTCTTTAAATTTGTCCAAAGTCTCCTGCATATTCCTGTTAACTACCTCCATTACCCCCTTTAAAATATCTGAAGAATGGGAGGATACAATATCATCGGTACAGGACTGACACAAATTCTTTGGGGCTTCTAAAGCTATCTTGCTGTTACACAAGCCACATCTCTTATAAGTCTTAACTTGTCCAGCAGCCTTAGGATCAGTCTTTGTCTAAACACATAAAAAGATAGAAACAGACAAAAAGACCTGATAAGCCATCAATGCTGAGTAAGTAAGGTAACCAAACCTGTCCTCCACTGGAGGGCTTACCGTACTTGACCCTGATGGCTGGACTTGCCCGGAGGATTTTGCAGTCAGACCTGCCGCCTCAGAGTCCCGCTGCTGCGGCTGCTGTGGCTGCTCTCCCTTCTGCGACATCCTCCTCTCCGTAGCCCCACTGCGGAGATAGTGCAAGTGAGACGGAGACGCCAGGAACACGTTTCACTCTTCCTGGGTCTCCTCAGTCCGCCCCCTTCCGGCCGTCAGCCAGCTGACGTCATCACCATGCGCCGGACAGAGCGCGGATGCGCCTTGCAGAGCCGGCTCTGAAGGGGAACGCTCGGCATGTCGGCCATACGCTACATAGAGGCCGCATGCCGGATTAGCCGGAGGATCGTAGCCGGCGTTGCCTCCTGCGCTGCCCAGGCCACCACCTCCCAGAACGAACTCACACACTGGTGAGTAATATATAACAAAAAAATAAAAAGCTGGAGCTTCTCTTCTTAGGTGTTTCCGACACGGAAACACAGATGAACTGAGGTTGGAGGGAGGGCGGGGGCTTTTAATCTTCTTGGGGTTATGTTTCCCCAGATCCGGGGCGGGACCGGATCTCATGTTGTCCCGGATGGCAATTAGAGAAAAAAAAGCATCCCTCAACAGCTCTTTTGAAGGTTAATCTTGTTCTTGTGATCTTTTTTTTTTATTTTTTGTGGCCCACTTGCAATATATACAGCCCTGTCAGTCAGTCACAGGTGGCCTTTGGCCCCTTGGTGGTATAATTACTACTGTGCCAGGTGCACATTATAATACCCATCACTGCATATACCTACCTGTTGTTCACAGTGCACCCACCTACCTACATGAATGCACGCAGTGCCACTGTGTCTATCTGGTACCTGTCTGTGTGTGACAGGTGCACATTTGTAATACTCATCACTGCATATACCTACCTGTTGTGTTCAGTGCACCCACCTGCCTACGTGAGTGCACGCAGTGTGATATACCACTCCGTGCATACCTGTTAACTGCACCTGTGTGACTGCACATTGTATTAGTCAAGTCAGTGCATACCTTTCACTTCATCCCCCCCAATATGGACAAAACAAAAGGCAGATGCAGGCCACCTGGCAGGTCTGTTCGAGGTCGTGCTGTCGTGATTTCGTACGGCCCTCAACCAAACTACAGTGTTCAGAAGAAGGCACGTGGCATGAACCCCAAATATTGTCAGGACGTAGTTGACTATTTAACACAGAACCCCTCATCTTTCTCAGCTTCCGCACAGAAGCGTGACAGACCTTCCTCCTCCTGCTCTGATTCTGGCACCCCACTTAACACTCAGGCCTGCAATTTAGCGTTCAATGTGATTTCTGCCCTTAAAATGCTGCTTTGCGTCAAATCCAGATTTTTCCCCGGGACTTTTGGCATCTATCCCACTCATCCATGCAAAAACTCAGATGTTAGACCCCTTGAAACAGCTTTTCCATCACTTTTGTGTTACACCACAGTCGTGAGCCTATACAGCTTGAGGAAGGAGCTTGTCTCCGAAACAGCATCTGTCGCTGTCCCTGGGCGTTATCTTTATGCAATAAAGAGCTTAAATACATCTATGTGGTGCTGCTGATCTCTTCTACCATCACTTTTGTGGACAGCATAAGTGTTTCTAATTTTCAAAGTTCGCCTCCCCATTGAAGTCTATTGCGGTTCGCAAAAGTTTGCGCAAACTGAACTTTTGAGAAAGTTCGCGTTTGCGGTTTGCGAACCGAAAATCAGAGGTTCGGGCCTTCTCTAAACCTTACCCTAGCATGAGCCCTCTCCCTTGATGCCTAACCCCAAATGATCGCCCCTGGCGATGCCTGAGGACTCCCCCTGGCAATGCATAACCACAAGACCCCCCAGGGCGATGCCTAACATTAAACTTAACCCCTTCCTGCTAGTGCCTAACCCTAAAGACCCTTGCCTAACACTATCCAGCAATATTTTGGGTGCCACCATAGGCGCATATGTAAATACACGATTACAGGTAAAGAAACCTGGGGTTTCATTTAATTGTGATGTATATAATTTGACACTAAATAAAGTGAAGGGGAAGAATGCATGGTAGATTATTTAGGCGATTTCCCTTCACTGCCAGTTCCACATTTAATGCAGGAATTAATAGAACATCTGCAAAAAATAAATACAATCGGGAATCATTGAGAGACTTGCACCCAACCCTAGATTTGGTTTAGCTGTATGCGAGTAGGAAGACTGTTTTTTTTTTGTAAAATTATACCATTAATACCTACTTTTTAGATATCATGGCCCTGATTCAATAAAATGTTCTCCTAGTTCAAGTTTTCTTATCTCATCTACAAAATATACTCACTGACCACTTTGTTAGGTACATACATTCAACTGCTTTTAACACAAAAGGCTATTCAACAACTCAATATATTTAGGTATGTAGGCGTGGAGAAGACAAGTTCAAAGAGTGCATCAGAAATCAGAATGAGGAGGAAAGGGGATTTAAAGAGGAACTCCAGTGAAAATGTAGTTAAAAAAAAAAGTACTTACATTTTTATAAAAATGATGTATAAATGATTTAGTCAGTGTTTGCTCATTGTAAAATCTTTCCTCTCCCTGATTTACATTCTGACATTTATCACATGGTGACATTTTTTACTGCTGGCAGGTGATGTCACTGGAAGTAGCTGCTGCCTGCTTTTTTTGGCAGTTGGAAACCGCTGTTATTTCCCACAATGCAACAAGGCTCCCACAGTGTGATGTCAGTACCTCAGTGCTGTGAGGAGCTGACATCACACTGTGGGAGGGGTTTCACCACAATATCAGCCATACAGCTCCCCCTGATGATCCGTTTGAGAAAAAAGGAATAGATTTCTCATGGGAAAGGGGGTATCCCCTACTGATTGGGATGAAGTTCAATTCTTGGTTATGGTTTCTCTTTAAGGGACTTTGAACATGACATGTTTGTTAATGCCAAATGAGCTGGTCTCAGTTTTCCACAAATTGCTGGTCTACTGGGATTTTCACACATAACTATTCCTAGGGTTTACAGAGAATGGACTAAAAAAGAGAAAATATCTAGTGAGCGGCAGATGTGTGAATGAAAATGCTTTGCTGATGTCAGAGGTGAATGAGTAAATTGATTTGAGAAGATTGAAAAGCAACAGTAGCTCAATAAACCCCCCCATTACAAACAAGCAACCAAGGTATGCAAAATACCATCTATGAATACACAACACATCGGACCTTGACGCAGATGGGCTACATCAGCAGAAGACCACACCATGTGCCACTTCTGTCTGCTAAGAACAGGAAACTGAGGCTACAGTTTGCACAGGCTCACCAAAATTGGACAATACAAGAATGGAAAAACTGGTCTGATCAGTCTCAATTTCAGCTGCAACATTCAGATAGTTTACCACAAAAATGTATCGGCTTTACAAAAAACTTTTTTTCCTATCAATGTATTACTGTGGGTTAACAAATAAATTTGGGTTAGCTGTATAAATTTGGAATTACCTTTGTTTTCTATGCCCGTGACAACTTTCACAGGGACAGGAAGTGAGGAGAAACATACACTATGAAGACAGAGAATACAAACCTGACAGACGTTTCAGCCCCGCCCCACAATTTCAACAATGAAGACAAATTCTGGCTAGACCTTCACTTTAAAGTGACACAGAAGTGACATGTAGCACAATGAGATACAACATGTATATATAGAACTAATACCACTTAGAACTTGCCTGCTTTCTCCTTTTCTTACTGTGGCTATAAGGGTAAATAACTCAGTATCTCCAGTATAAATGCAGCTTACTCATTGCTTATTTTCTCCTGATACCTGAAAAGAGGTCATAAAACTGCTATATGACTGAGAAGCACTGCTAAGAGCAGGCAAGGAGCAACAAGTGAGGAAAAGGTTCAGCAGGTCATTACTATACTCATTTCTAGGACCTAAGAAAATATAAGAACATGATTCAATAGTATGGGCAGAGTGATCTGCAAACCTATAAATTAAATAAAAAAAATAAAAAAATCAGTATGGGAGTCTCGTCATGCTATATTTCACTTCGGGGTCACACTAAAAGTCAATGAACTATTCCAATAAACCTAAAATTCCTTCATGTAGTATACAGTTGTACAGAGGCACCAGAAGAATAAAAAATAGCTAAAACATTTAAAATGGAGGAGGCAGTGGTGGACTCAAGGTAGACACAATACTCTGTGGATTTATTTCAACAAAAATTTGTTTATTTACATACTCCAGACAAGTGCAATGCGTTTCACAGGCATATCCCACTTCATCAGGCTATAAAAATGAGCATATAACTCATGCAGGTCTAATACCAAGGTTAGTGCCTCAGTCAAGGCGCTAAGCATGGTATTAGACCTGCATGAGTATAACAGTACAACTGTATGCTAGAGTCCACCCCTGGTGGAGGGGATTTGGCCCCCTTTTTTTTCCGATCTACAGAGAGCGACTTCTTATTCCTGAGTGGGGACAGGTCTAATTCTCCCTACTTGCCTATATAGTGGTTGCCTGGATGGTAACCGTCTTGTGAGTATAAAATTATACTTACCCTTCACACCCACATTTCCAGTACATACTACACTATACTGGGCTCTCGGTGTCTCCTTTTATAAAACTCCTTCATGCACACCTGAACCTACAAGGAAGAGCCTATCTGATGGAGGGTTGACTAGAATAAGCCAAGTCTACAAATGTATCATTAGACTCTGCTTTCCCCACAGGGATCTGCTATTGTAGCCTTGCACTGATACCAGCATATTTAGTTTCACTAGGCTATGATGACAATGTACGACTTCACCACTTGCATCTCAGACGTGGAGCACTGCAGGTTTCTCCAATGACGGCTCCTAAGGGCTGGCTCACACAGACGCTTGACGGGTGATAAATAACAGTTGCGGCACCCAATTTAAATAAATGGTATCGTCATTTACAGTAGTTTGCATATAAGCGGAACTGTAGTTAAAATAAGGAAGACACTTACAACCGTTCTAGAGTCTAGAAGTTGATAGTCATTTTATTTAAAACAAAAACTTAATTCTTTGGCATTCTTCTTCTTACCCTGTCCCTACATCCGCCAATGTTTACAGCCGTTGCCATTTTGGATACCTGATATGGTACCTTTTTTGTGATACTTCACCATCTACGTTTGCTGCATAGTACATAGTTTATAGTAATCCAACCAGGAGACAAGGCTCTGAAAATCTCCCCATCACCAATACCGTAATACTACAAGGCTATAGAAATCTGGATGTCAAGGGCATGTCGCGTAACAAGGTTTCTCGCTATGAAAAAGTGACTCAAGGTTTCAGACTATTGAGCGACAGATCATATTTAGCACTGTAAGCCTTACAGCATTTTAGATGGCAGAAAGATGACCTGCGTTTTTTTTTTTACGTGGAAAAAAAAAAAAAAAATCACCTTTACTGCATATTTTGGACAAATATTTATTTGTATGGCCATTTGACAAATTTAACCACAGTTCTGCTCTAAAAGTGGGCCCAATACTTTGCATTTAGGTCCACTTTTAAATAGTAAACTTTAGCTCAAACATGTAAGACTGTATACATGTTTTAATATTAATTGAAATTAAAGGACTCCTGACCTGAAGTAAAGCTACCTAAGGTAAGTACAGTGGTATGTTCATGCTGGATCCACCAACCTTTGTGCATGGTTTGTTCCTCTCCTCATTAGCCCCGAGGCCCATAATCGCTACTTGAAAAATGTAACTTTTGGATAAAGTCAAATTTCCAGACAGGAAGAGGCAAGCTTGCAGCAATGTTCCTTCCTACATCCTCTTCTCCTACCTAGGGTGGAGAAGAGGAGGGAATGGTATTGTGATAGGAGGGAACATCGTTGCAAGCCTGACTCTTCCGCCATCTGAAAAATTGACTTTAGACAAAAGTCAGATTGTTTCATGGAGTGACTACGTGGCCCAGGAGGAACAAGGGGATGAATGGACAAAGCACAGAGTTATGTAGATCCATCATGAACATCTGTGCTTACCTTAGGTAGATTTGTATCAGGTGAGATGTCCTGTAACCAATTATGGACCATGTCATTCTAAACCCTTAAAATACTCTGAAGCGAGTCTAAATTCTTTTGTTTAACCTGTATTCATGTTAAACCCCATAAGCCCAGCTAAACCGCCGCTATCCCATGGCAAAACAAGGGTTTAATACCTCCCAAATCCCCCTGCAAAATCCACAACTTTCGCGGTTGTGGATTTTGCTGCTCATCGAGGCAGAGCTATGAGCTGCAGCTCTGCCTCCATGCGCGTCAATCCACCGCGGATCTCCACCTCTCCCCGCCCCTCTCTGTGAAGGCAGATTGAGAGGGGCAGGGGAGAGGCGGCGATCAGCAGGGATTGACGTGCTTGAGGCAGAGCTTATGGCTGTAGCTTTGCCTCAATCAGGAAGCGCTCCCTGGGCACCACGGAGGGGATTTGGGGGGTATGAACCCCTCGTTTTGCCATGGGATAGCAGCGGTTTAGCTGGGCTTATGGGGCTTAACATGAATACAGGTTAAAAAAGAGAATTTATACTTGCTTCAGGGTCTCTTTAAGGACAACAGTCTTGTTTTAACACGCGATCACAGTGATTGGCTCACAGTAATCACCTGGTGAGGAGCAAATAAAAGTGGCTCCTTACCGACGGTAGGATGCTTGGCTGTCACATAACAACAGAGTTTACTTCTGCAGCGAGCAGCAATCAGCTCGGGACTGGGGAAAGCCATGGTGTAGAATCTACGCCACATCAGAGTTAGAAAGCCTCAGATGCGGTGTACATTCTACTACCGAAGTCCCGGCCCATTTAAGAAAAACCCTATAAAGTAGGACCAATAAAAAGTCAAAAAGTCAATGAATCACTTCAACCATCAATAGGACATGCTAGAGCATGGCAGAACATGCTGGAAGCAAGGAGCGGGACATGTTAGATTGTCAGTAAATGAGAAGAAAAAAACATGCTGTAAAAGGTTAAAAACAAAGGCTTTCACTCAGGAAGAAAAAGGGATAAAATATCTGGCTAGCTATAGCAAATCAAAATGTATTAATAAAAATGCAGCTGCATTCAATGCAATTGCAGGTCTGCTAATTAATAACTCAGACTAGCAATATGTTTAACCCGGCAAGCTATAGGATGCTAAACTTCATTTAGAATCTGTGTGGCGCAGAAAAGTAGTAGCCAGAAAAACGGAAGGGTTTTAGCTTGCTTTCCCCAGTATGGACAACGGCTTCCTATAATAACTATTATTATAGAAATACCACCATACAATTTAAACAAACATCTTCTCCAGCTAAGCATCCATTATATGCATGCGATGATAAAGCTCTCAAGTGCAGGAAAGGAAAGATAATGCAGGACAGAATACCTTAAGATAAAATCAAAATGAAAACTTTTTTTCCTTTTCAGAATGCAACCACGAATGGGAAAAGAAAAAGTTATATCACAATATCGCTCTGATTCACCATGTTGTTAAAGACCATAAACAGTTTAAGAATACAAGTCATAATGCATTATTAGCTTGGCTTCAACGCTGGCACATGAGGTAGCAGAAAGATAGCAGTATGATCCTACTTCACTGTTACTATTAATCAAATGGATTAAGTCAAAGTATGCTGAAGTTTTACCACATGTGGTAACAGGACCTTTCATAACTCACTTGTAAAGCACCAGATTTACCCACTGCATTGTTAAAAGGTTCCCAAGTTGAGAGACCTATGGAGGCTGCCATATTTATTACCTTTTAAACTTATCTAGCTAATCTCGTTAGAAACATCTGATTTGTGTGTTGAGGTCTATGGCTAAAAGTATTAAGCTGGCTACACATTTATAGATTTCCACCCAATGTTACAAAACAATTGATTCCGTTCAGAAAGGAATCTATTCAGAATGATTCCTGTCACACACAGCACATCGATTTTTAATAGATTCCAGCAGGGAATATATATTTTAAAAAATCATTAAAACTGCAGCATTGCACTGTTTAATTCAATGCAACACTATGGGCCCATCAATCATCCACCGCACCTGCCCCGCCTCCAATCGACCTACATTTACCATCTAGTCTGACTGATTCTTTCAATCAATTTTTGACCAAAATCAATCTAATCGAACATTTAAAGGAATAGATGCCCATCTGATTTGATCAAAATGATCTAATCTGGGCATCCAATGGGAAAATGGATGTGTGTATGGGCACCTTTAGAGGCAGAGAATCAGCAGGGCAACCAGACAATTTGCATTTTAAAAAAAGGAAATCATTAAGTCAGCGTCCATAGGTCTCATCTCTGGTTCCAATTTAAAGCTCTGGTCCTGCTGAGATATATGCCATATCCTGTAATCTTAATACAGTGTTTCTCAACATTATTACAGCATTAACACCTTTAGAGACAGTGTTTGCTGCGTACCCCATATTGTAATCATCTCAAGTACCCCTTGATACATATACATTTGTTAAAATTACTACATTTTGCATGCTCATTCTTTTAAAACATTCATTTATGTTTTTAATTAACTAAAAATACGTATTCAGGCTCATTTATGCATCATATATTTTAAATCCAATAACTCATTGTAATAGATTAACTAAGAAAAGTTCAAGTACCCCCTAAATCCAGCTCCAATTCTCCCAGGGCCCAGGTACACATAGCAATTGTTGAGAACCTAGGCAGCCAGTATACCATGGGGCTGTTTTACAGAAGATGGCAGACAATGGAGAATGGTATGCAAGTGGTCTATCAGTGTAACGAAGATAGCAAATGAGGTCAGCGCACAACTGATATTAGGCTACAAGGCTATTTGTAATATTTTGCTAATGAAATATATATATTTTTGTGTTGCTTAACTACTTCTGTTCTTTGTCCCATGGAGTGATAACTACCACTAACGCTCCGCATTGTCAATTCCTGCCTCTGATCCAGGCTCCCATCTAGTAGATGCTGTCTGTCCCCTTATAGCATTGCACAAGGGATCTGTAATTATATTATCTGCATGAGCAATGGGTTTGCTCCTCTTCTGTGATACCACTCCCTTTCTGGTCCAATCACCTGTCATGTGACAAGCAGGAAGACTCTGGAGCAGGATGGGAATGAGTGAGAGCAGGTGAAGGCACGGAAGAGGAATAGACCTGATGCTTGAGTAGGTAATTTAATTACAGCCCCACTATAGTGTCCATGGCTGACATGCTTCTGATGAGAAGGGAATAAAGGAAACACTTGTTATTTGGAGGAGAAAGAGGTGCTTGTGTGTATTAACCTTTTTTGTTATTGGAGGGAAGGTAGCAGAAAAGAAGGGTGGGGGTACTCAGAGTTTTGACGTAGGTCACAATTTCACACTTCTACCCCTGGAGTCATAAGAATAATACTTCATGGTTTGTAAAAAACCAGCTGATAATTTCATGTTGCTCCATATAGCACAGGCACATTTTAATTTTTTTGTGTGTGTTTACAACGTAGTATAGGTAGTTTTTTTTTTGCAGGCTTTCCTTTCGGGGTAGGCTTGCTTGCTTGCTTTAGTATGTTGATACAGTTAAAGCAGGATGAAACAGATTTTAAAATCATTTAAAAAAAATCCATTCAGCATTGATTAAAATGTCTAAAAATCAGTCTGTTGCCAATAAATAATTGCACATTCAGAAGTATGTACCGGTTTGAACCTCCAGTCCCTCAGTAATATATGCTGAGTAGGAGGAAGTAGATTTTTTCTGTTATTGCAATTTGTATTTTTCTCCTGCATTTATGATTTTGGAGCGATTTTTTGGTGCAATAGTGATTTTGGGGTGATTGTGTTTTTCATGTAAGCTTATCCAGGATGAATATAAAGAAGAGAAATGTATATACTATGGTGCCAGGTTTCAGACACCGGAAAAGGTGTTAGGCCTGGTGCACACCAGAGGAGTTTTTCTGAGCGTTTTGAGTTTTTAAATCTGCTGCTAATGTTATCCTATGTGTCTGTGCACACTGGAGCAATGAGGTTTTGTAAAAAACCCCATAGCATTACATTGGGAAGAACTTTTGAAACCTCTAAAAGCTCTTCCCAATGTAATGCTATGTTTTTTTTTTTTTTACAAAACCTCATTGCTCCAGTGTGCACAGACACATAGGATAACAGCAGCAGATTTAAAAACTCAAAACGCTCAGAAAAACTCCTCTGGTGTGCACCAGGCCATACATAGTAAAGTACATTTATTATGAGGGTAACAAATCATTTTTTTTATAAAGTTCTCATATAGTTTACAGATTTCAAAGTAACTTTTTCTTTTTGAACCTTATGAGCGGTCTGGACGAGCTCAGCTCGTCCAACACCGCCGGAGGTCGCCGCTCAGGCCCTGCTGGGCCGATTTTTATCAAATAAAAAGCAGCACACGCAGCCGGCACTTTGCCAGCCGCGTGTGCTGCCTGATCGCCGCGAGCAGCGGCGAAAGAGGGCCCCCCTAGCCGCCTGAGCCCTGCGCAGCCGGAACAAAAAGTTCCGGCCAGCGCTAAGGGCTGGATCGGAGGCGGCTGACGTCAGGACGTCGGCTGACGTCGATGACGTCACTCCGCTCGTCGCTATGGCGACGATATAAGCAAAACAAGGAAGGCCGCTCATTGCGGCCTTCCTTGTTTATTATGGGCGCCGGAGGCGATCGGAAGATCGCCTCCGGAGCGCCCTCTAGTGGGCTTTCATGCAGCCAACTTTCAGTTGGCTGCATGAAATAGTTTTTTTTTTATTTAAAAAAAACCCTCCCGCAGCCACCCTGGCGATTTAATCAGAACGCCAATGAACATGAACAATAATGTGTTCCACGAAAAATGTTGGATGTGGTGCAAGTGGCAGATACACAGAACTCTTATCTTTTCTATTTTGAATATCAAGGAACAGTTGATTTGAATTGATTTAATGTGACCAAAGAAAGCCCCATAAAAAAAGGTTTAAAGGAACATTAATGTTTCAACTTTCTTGGACTTGAATGCAGAATATTTCCATTACAAAGGAAACCCAAGAACAATGAAATAACCAAGTCTGGTTTGTTATAGTTAGGAAGACAAAGACAAGATAAATAACATTTATATCGTGCTTTTCTCCTGGCGGACTCAAAGCGCCAGAGCAGCAGCCACTAGGACGCGCTCTATAGGCAGTAGCAGTGTTAGGGAGTCTTGCCCAAGGTCTCCTACTGAATAGGTGCTGGCTTACTGAACAGGCAAAGCCGAGATTCGAACCCAGGTCTCCTGTGTCAGAGGCAGAGCCCTTAACCAGGATGAGACTTGGAAATATAAGACAATGAGATGCGGTAATTGGGAATTATAGGCTTAGTGTCTTTTAGGAAGTTTCAAAATACTTAAAGGGAACCTGAAGCGAGGAAAATTATTTCAAATAAACACATGACGTAACTGCAAATAAATTATACATACTAACCTCACCATCAGTTCCTCTCAGAAGCTCACCATTTTCTTCTTACAGTGGTCCCTTCCAGTTCTGACAATATTTTGTCATAACTGAAATATACCAGTTGCTGTCAGTTATATATCAGCAGCTGTCAGTTACAACTGAATGTGCAAGGTAATGCCTATGTTTCCCTATGGCTCAAGTGGGTGATATTACAGTTTAACAGTGTGCTGACCATGAAGTTGTTAGGGAGTAATGTCCATTTTTAAAATGGAGGACGAAGAAATCCATTGATCACAGTGGACAAATGGGACGCAAGAGAGGAGAAAGAGATTGAGGAGTAGACTGCACTGGAGGCAAGTATGACATGGTTACTTTTGACATTTTATTTTCAGTTCAGGTTCTCTTTAAAGAACCATTTACAAGAGAAGGATCCACATAACTCTGACGAGTGCTTAAAAGGCAATAACTTTATTTCTTCCAACGGACAACAGGATACAATGACATCCACAGAAACAACTGCCTACTGTGACTAGGGGCTGATTGCAATCTCGACACACAACAGTTGTTTCCGTGGATGTGGTCATATCCTGAGTACTGCGGACCCTTCTCTTGTACAGGTTTCTTTATGCCTGACCTGGTACTGCAATTGTGAGTCCTTTAGGGGTTTTAAGAATTTGAACTTTTCCTTTTTACTTAGAGAACTATTAGAAGAGAAAAATTTCTTAAACTACGACAGTGGGCATTAATAAAGTTAACATACAGTAGTTATAAGTCTCAAAAAAAAAGAACACAAAGATTTCAGGCATATGAGTGCAATGCTAAATACAATTCTTTGATTCACATTTCATCTAATCAGATGTGGCTATTCATTTTTTCTAACTAACTCTTATCCTAAAAATCTTTGTTATGAGCACTGAGATTACAAATTCTCTACCCCCTGAGGGAAGTTGGAATAAGAAACAGAGTGCATATATTACACATGTATATAGAAATCCTCACACACAACTTCACCATCAGACTGAACATTGGAAATCTGATAAAGCTGACATGAACGCCTTTGCCCGTAATGTTAACTTAATGCATAAAGGTTAAAGAGACACAAGATACCTCTTCTGTTTGTAGGTTAGCATGGCTTCAGCAATGGGCAGCTGATGCGCACAGTTTGCACCAGCAATATACTGTGTAACACGGGAAACCACATCTGGAGGGTCTTGCACTGCAGATAGTGGAGAAAAATCTAAAGAGAGAAGAAAACAGATTCATAAGGGACTGTACCATTTGTCAAACATTAAGTCATTGGGGCTAGAACCAGGTTCTCAGCACTTTTTAATAAGTCCTTCAATTTTCTTTACATGGGGCTACAACACCAATTTCACAAAACTGTGTGCTTACCCAGTGTGATAGCGGAAATGGCAGTGCTGTTTAAGAATAGTTTCTGGTCAATCAGAAAAAGTGCCTGATTGAGTCAATCAATAATTAAAGACAAATTTAAGAAGGAAGTGGGATTGTGGTGGTGCAGGATGCAATCTATTGGACAGGCCATTCCCCAGCACCTGCTGGCTGAATGTGAAATAGCTGGGCCATGAGGTGGGCTCAGTTTACTGGTGTGGCTGGAGAACAAAAAGCCCCACAAAGTTACTATGGCTGCTTATCTCTCTCAGTATTTCCCCCATCTGATCTAAACTTAGCATCTGGCATGCGTTCTCTTATCTTTTTTTATATACAATATGGTCTAATTCCCTGGCAAGAGCATCATGGCAACGGGTGGTAGGTCAAATATTCAGGTTAGGTGCTGGTCTACAGAAAATAACCTTATCAGTAATAATCAGAGCATCCCATCACAACTAGTGTCCACTAGTAAAGAAGCTGGACAATCCTGAGTAGATAAATTAAAAGTCAAAACTCCTATTCTGGGGACTGCAATTCAAGCTTAAACCTTTGTGCCCTGCAACTCACAGTTCCCAAGCTCCTCATGACACTTCTATACAAAACCGTTCAGAAAAATGATTGGAAATCAAATCGGATATGTTGGAAATGCTCTATTCAACCCGTCTACCTGATGGGAAATTGCATGGTGCATCATACACACAAGTATCACTAGCAGAAAGCATCTGTCTTGACTCCCAACTCAAGACACAGGAAACTGCTGCAGTGAGGTGTGGTATACACTAGGTTCAATGCCAAATGATTTTCAGAACAGACACGTTTTGCTACAGGCCTGTTCACCCATCTACTTTTATTACATCTAGGTTTACAAACCTGTTGCATCACTGCAATGCACAAACCCAACAAGCAGAATTTGACAGCGGATGACTGCAACCTGCTCCTGTGTGGCAGTGGACACTAACGAACAGAAGTTGTACAGCATATCTGTTCACTACATATATGGTATCATTTCAGCAAATTTGGACCCAATACTTCTATTTTTAATACATGTACTATTTTTAAATCCTTTTTGAGCTTTGGTACCACTTCATTTCACTACCAAACTTACTGTGATCCACACATAAGGTATAAACCGGAGAGTAAATTCCCTTTTGTTACTAAAGATCTGTACAGGTAATAAGCAAGCGTTGCCTGAAGTTAGGGAAGGAGTATTCCATGTGGCAGTTTTTGGAGCAATCGTCACACACACACACACACACACACACACACACACACACACACACACACACACACACACACACACACACACACACACACACACACACACACACACACACACACACACACACACACACACACACACACACACTTGTTCTACAGAGAGGACAACCAGCAGAGGTCCTAGGGCTTGGCTTGATTAATCAGCTTAAGAGGAGCATGAGCTCAGCACAAGCTATGCTGCGGTAGTGCAGCATAGTGTGTGCTGGTAACTTACGCACACTTCTTGTAACCGACGGCCGCTCCACTCATCCCGTCCTGAGCCCCGTCGGGCCCAGTTGCTTTCAAGAATGTGATCCTAGCCCTTTCATTGGCCTAATCGACTGCCTGTCACTTGACGTGCGGGGATCATATCCTATAAAACCGATGGACTAGGCGGGATGAGTGGAGTGGCCATTAGTTACAAGGTGCGAGTGTATGTTACCAGCGCATGCTACGCTGCATAGCATGTGCTGAGCTCGCACTCCTCTAATTAAGCAATGTATCTAAATAGGCATCTTTAATTCTAAATAGAGTTATTCATGCTACTAAATCATAAAGCCATGGAGGCTGAGATCTTGATTGATTCCTCTTCTAAAATACTAGTTTCCTGGTAGTAATGCTTCTGAGTCACTTCCATAAAACTAGTACACATGTTAGGAGAGTGAGATGAAAATCTGTGCACTGGACTTACTACAGGTAACACACAAAGGCCCATATGCAAATTCCACTTTTTCTCCGGAGTTATCTCCAAGGATAGAATTGTCATATTCTCTTAAAAATTACTTTTAAGCATTTTACAATTGAAAAATTACCTAACCGTTGGTGAAAAAGTACTATCAAAATTATTTTGAGAATTTTCTTGCTTACTGGTAGTGTAAAATGCATTTTATGACAAGGTCTGAAAATAGGCATATGGGCCAAAGTATTCTAGCCAGAGAGACATCAAAATATCCCCCCCCCCCCCCCAAAAAAATAAATCAGTATTTTAGGAGTAAATAACGATGTCAGTCTCCAGTGTGTCTTTAACTACTCTAAGACCGCTCCACGCCAACGGGCGTGGCCGCGGCAGCAGCCCCAGTGTCAGATTCTGGAGCCAGCTACTAAAGGAGATTGGGCGCAGGCTGCGCGCGCATCTCCTTCTTGGGGGGCGGAGCTCCGCCCCGTCTTCATTCTCCGAGCGAGACTGTTAGACGGCGTGATCGCACACAGTACAATGCTGCGATCAGCAGTCCCTGGGGGACAAGAGAGCGATCGGCTCTCATAGGCAGAAGCCTATGACAGCCGATCGCGTGATTTGCCAGCTGGGGGGAGGGCGGGGATTGTAGTGTAAAAAAAACAAAAAAAAAACAGGCATAGTAAAAAATTACAAAAATATGTACATAAATATTTATTAAAAAAAAATAGGCACAAGGGGGGTGATCAGACCCCCACTAACAGAGAGCTCTGTTGGTGGGGAGAAAAGGGGGGGGGGAATCACTTGTGTGATGTGTTGTGTGGCCCTGCAGCTTGGCCTTAAAGCTGCAGTGGCCAACTATAAAAAAAACAGCCTGGTCTTTAGGGGGGTTTACCACTGTGGTCCTCAAGTGGTTAAAGTGGACCGGAGCACAAATGTTTAAATGTTTATGGAGTAAAGGTGCTCACTAACGAGCCATTTCTATCTCTACTGGTAGTCATACTATGCTGGTAACAGGCTTGTTGGGCACAGTCTAGTGATAGTTGGCCAATGAGAAAAGCTTAGTGAGGGAGGAAGGAGCAGGCACCATTATGACTCAGCCCTGAGTCTCACTTTTTCTTCAGGAAGGAATTGGGTACTCATACAATGAAGCCTGTAAATGATCTCAGATTAGTGTATTACCTGACGCCTGGGCATCCAGTTTTGTGAACAGGTCTCTCCAGGCTGGATCCTGGAAAAGGTTGTTGTACTTGTAATCCACAGAGCCCAGGTATTTGGCCACAGGATGAGAACCTACAGAGGCAGTGCATACTTTTACTACACAGATAAGGCATCCATGTTACATGATGACTTCATTTATTAAAAGGAAGAATTCACTCTTTGTGTCAGTCTCTGGATGACAAAGTTCTTATCCCCTTTACAGTTTCTACTCTACCTCAAAAATGCCACAGAAAGCACAAACGTGAGCAATGTTTCTCATTCATAGCACTCCGAAGCAAGGATATTATTGCTCTCAAACCCAAGGAAAGACTGGAAAACAGTGTTCATCAAGCACAACAGAGATCAAGCATCAAACTTGAAAGTCTCTGTGAATGCCTGCATAGAATTGCATTGTCTTATTACCCTGTGTCCCCTACCGATTAGGAAACACCATCTACTTGGCGTTTTTGTTAATCTAGCCTCAGTGTATTTATAGCCAGGTCTGGTTGCAACAACCTAAAATGGAACCCAATCAATAATATTTTTTTTAAGATACAGGCATGTAATTCCCAGCATGCACAGTAAGGCCTGGGACCCACTAACAGTGCTATTCTAAGCTGCTAGTGGCTCCCAGGCCTTAAGAGGTTTATACTAGGGTTGAGGAATTGGTACAAAAATAATCCGACTCCAACTCAGACTCCTCAGCTTATGAAACCCCCGACTCAAGACTCCAGGTTCCCAAAATGACTCCAACTCCTAACTCTAAAACTTACCAGGGCTGTGGATTTGGTACAAAATCATCTGACTGACTCCCAAATCGGACTCCTCAGTTTATGAAACCACTGACTCCAACTCCAGGTACCCAAAATTGCTCCAACTCCCACTCCACAGCCGATGGTAAGCAAGCCACAGTCTGATCTATGCTTGAATACTGTGCTTTGAAGCTATCCACACTGACTATATGGGGTTAACACTGCAGTGTAAACATTAGCAGAAATAAACTTGTATTATAAAACAGAGGCCAAATCAGGTATTTAAAAAAAAAAATCAAGGTGCCCCATAGGCAGCCTTACTTGACTTTCCCCGTAGTGCGCTTTACAAACCATGTTTCCTTGAGCCCTGGTGCTGCTTTTGTGCAGGTATGTGCACCAGTGATACTACCCTCCATCTTTTGCATCAATGAAGAGGCTAGAATGTGGACAAGTAGCAGAGGGGGGGCTGGGTTAGCACTAACAAGACCTCCTGATCCTTTAATAACTAGGGGCCCACCAGAACTAAAACAAGGGGTTTCCTGGAATTCACTGTAACCATCGTTCTGAATTCAGGCATGGATTTGACTATGAGAATTTCCAGTTTACCTAAAGGGATGATGAGAAAGCGCAGATATCCTAGCCAGTCGGGGGTCTTGTGTGACAGCTGCTCCACAAACAGTCTAAGCACAGCACTGAGGTAATTCTGGGCACCTGCTACAGCCACTTTCACAGGGTTGGGAGGTTGTGAATTGCAATTACAACTATGAAAAGAAATAAAGGATTCATGTTAATATTTTTTCATTATAAATGTAAACACACCTTTGCAACACTTATCTGTAAATCTTAAACGTTCTATGGTTTTAACAGAAAATAAATGCTAGCAATTTAAGTATGCAGAGGTCATTTTGAATGCATAGTCCTTTAAGCAAAAAGACAGGCTGTCCAAGACACACTGGGTCCGATCCAATTCACTTTTACTCCTGAGTTTTCTCCTAGGTCAGGGGTGTCAAACTTAAATAGTCGGTGGGCCGAAATTAAAAACTTAGACCAAATTGAGGGTCAATATAGATATATAACTAAAAAAAATGGTTCAAATTATGGATTTTTTTTTTGTAAGTTTGGCACACCCATCGCCCACACATACAAATTGCACTAATCACTCCCATATATGAAATGCACCAATCACCACCATATGTAAAATGCACCAAACACCCCCATATATGAAATGCACCAATCACCCCCATGTATGACATACAGCAATTATCCCTATATACTAAATGCACCAAACACCCTCATGTAAAATGCAGCAATTACCCCAGTAGCAGTGGCAGTAAACAAAGAGGTAAACTTGGATATACCAAAAAAAAATAAAAATAAATAAAAATCAAACTCAGACTCAAATCAAAGTAAAATCAATTTTTTTTCCAGGACCTACCCCTGAATCCAAAATGAAAGAAAAAATGTGAGGGCAGGAGCTGTAACCAATAAATATAATTACATGGCAGTCATCTATAAATGAGTGTCGAAAAAGGAGTGCCTGTGCAGCAGTAGACCACTAAGTAAAGCTGTGCAGCAAAGTGCTAGCAGAAGGTCATAACATGTAAGAATGTATTACACTGATATTACACTGCATGCACCATTAGTACCAAAGAATTAATACATTTGCCGTAAGGGGCCAATGGCTGCAGTAAAAATAGGAAACAAACCGCTCACACTTTTTAAATAAGAGTAAAGGTGTGATCAGTGCTCTTACCCTGGAATTTTAAGCAGCTCAACAGTGCTTAGCACAACCAGATCCTGTCCTCTCTGCACCTTACATTCTCCGTTATATTCAGGATATGGTGCAGAGGGCAGGAGTGTGGCCATGTTCAGCACTCCGTAGGTTGTTATCAATGAGGGGAAGAGGGCGGAAGTGGGCAGAGCAAGAGCGTGAGCACGCTCCGTATTGAGAAGATGTCGGGAGCGGGCGGAGCAAGGGAGTGAGAGCGTGGCAACGCTCAATTACTCCGCACCTAGGGGAGGAGGGCGGAGCAAAGTAAAAGGGGGCAAAACAAGTGCTTGCTCTTCCAACAAATCTGGAAAGAGGACAGGCGGGGAGGAGGCGGCAGACCGAAAGTGTGGCCACGGGCCAAACTCAATATTAATTACTCTAACCACTGGCCGACCAAGTTTTATGGCGCCGCGGACCACATTTTGCCCGCAAGCCTGAGTTTGACACCCATGTCCTAGGTGATATTTTCACATCAGAATAATTTTGACAGTATTTTTCACCTCATGTTTAGAGATGGCCCGAACGGTTCGCAGTCGAATGGTTCCCGGCAAACTTCCATGGTTCGTGTTCGCGGAGAACCGCAAACTTTTCCGGAAGTTTGATTCGCCCCCATAGTGCATTATTCGGGTCAACTTTGACCCTCTACATCACAGTCAGCAGGCACATTGTAGACAATCAGGCTACACTCCCTCCTGGAGCCACTCCCCCTCTTATAAAAGGCAGGCAGCGTCAGGCATTGGACTCACTCGTGTGCCTGCAGTAATTAGAGAAGGGAGAGCTGCTGCAGACTCTCAAAGGGAAAGCTTAGTTAGGCTCTTGTAGGCTTGTTAGCTTGCTCCTTGTGGATTCTTATTGCTAAAAACCCCTCAACAGCTCTTCTGAGCGCTAATCTTGTTCTTGTAATTATTATTTTTTTTGTGTGTGTGGCCCACTTGCATTATATACAGCCCTGTCAGTCAGTCGCAGCTGGCCCTTGGTGTAATTCCTACTGTGCCACTGCCATGCCCAGCACATTCAGTGACTATCTGTGTGTGTGACAGGCAGCTGCAGATTTGTAATCCCATCCCAATCACTGCACCTGTTCACTGTTCAGTGCACCTACCTACGTGAGCGCACGCATTGTTAATAACACCAGTCATTGCACCTGTTCACAGCGGTACCTGTATGTGTGTGTGAGACAGGTGCACATTTGTAATACCCATCACTGCATATACCTACCTGTTGTGTTCAGTGCACCCACCTACCTACATGAGTGCACGGAGTGTGATATACCACTCCGTGCATACCTGTTAACTGCACCTGTGTGACTGCACAATGTATTAGTCAAGTCAGTGCATACCTTTCATTTCATCCCCCCCAGATATGGACAAAACTGACAAAACAGGTAGAGGCAGAGGTAGGGGCAGACCCAGAGGAAGGCCACCCAGCAGGTCTGTGCGAGGTCGTGCTGATGTGATTTCGTGCGGCCCTGGACCAAAGTACAGTGCTCAGAAGAAGGCACGTCCCATCAACTATACAAATATATTTTATCTGTGCACTCAGCTGCTTGGCTGGGGTTTCCATCCTAAAGGAAACAGCTCATCTGTAACGGTAAACTATATAAGATACTTACTACCGCTGTATCCTTGACACTATTGTATTAAATGCGGCTTGAATGTCGGCTTGGGAGCAAGTGCAAACTAAAGGAAGATCCTGTTTTTGCAAGATATCTGAAAGAAGCTGGGAAGAACAGACAACAGTTAATTATTTCATTTGCCAAGTAAAAAAAAAAAAAAAAAAAAAAAACAAGCTAATCAGCAAAGACTAGCTTGTAAATGCCACATAGTGATGAAGGTTCTTCTACCCTCTTTCCCTGAAAATAAGACCTAACCTGAAAGTAAGCCCTAGCTAGAATTTTGAACATGCTTGAAACATAAGCCCTATGATGCAGTACATATTGAGCACCGGTTCTGTCATCCCTGGACTCAGCAAGGTTATTAGCTGTGTGCAGGGATTACAGGGCAGGTGCCTGATGATCAGTACAGTAGCATACCTTCAAATCCAGGAACAACACAGTACACAGGAACAGGAGATGTTCTAATGAGAGACACTTCTTGATAGAAATATAAGACATCCCCTGAAAATAAGCCCTAGCACATCTTATAGAGAAAAAATTAATACAAGACACTTATTTTCAGGGAAACACGGTATTTCTTTTCCATCTGAGTAGTTACATTTAATTATGTCATTGTTAATCTCTGGCATATACACATGGAAAGTTTACAATACTATCACCATATTTTTTTTAGTAGTTTGGGTCACCCTGAGCTGCTTAGTTACTCTTTTTTTTTTACACTTGAAGTTGCACTTCTTCTCCCGCAAAATTGGGAGGAAAAAGTCAGTGCGTATACAGCAAAGATCGTAAAGTGCTCAGTAGAAGCCTTACCTATCCGCTGGCAGTGCGCTCCATGTCCCCTTTTCTGTCTCCAGCCCCAATATGCACGGGCATGCTCTGTCCTGGCACACTCTCACTGTGTGACCTGGTGGGGGGGGGGGGCATGTTTGCTGTGGTTACACAGGACGGCAGTGAGAGGGCCAGAAGAAGCATGGCGGCCTGTCTGCCCTGGACTTTGAGTGGGTGCTGTTGGGTGTTATGTAGTGGGACTGAGGGATACTAGCAGGACACCGAACATTATGCCAGTATCAGGTAACCAACCAAGTGAGCACCGCTGGGTGCTATTTGTGGAACTTTGGGCAGCAGCAGGGGATATACTGGCGGGACGCAACGCCGGACAATGCAGGATCTTCCTGGACTCAGATCACCTGCAAAACAGGCACTGCTGGGGCTACATTGGCATAATTTTGGTGGGACACAACACTGGAGACTGCAGGAGCTTCAGGAGTGTTCTCTGTGAAAGCAGGAAATTGGCTCCTGCACGGAGTACTGTAGGATGTCTGCTAGAGACTGCTGTGTAGAGGGGATACAGGGGTATATACAGAGGGTATAGTGTGTGACAGGCAGGTATATACAGAGGGGGTGGTGTGTGACAGGGGTATATACAGAGGGAATAGCATTTGACCCGGGTGGTACATACAGTGGGGATAGCCGTAAGGGCACCAGTAAACCTGGAAGGGACACATAGGTTAGTGTAGGGTAGTTAGTGTAGCTAGTGGGATAGCAGGGGTTAGTGTAGCTGGGCAGTGTAGCTTACATGCAGGCAGCTTGAAGGAAGAAGCGCCAGAAGATGCCCCTGCACCACAGAAGCACCAGGTTTAGGATTTGTTTTTATTCCGATTTTCCTCCATAGGTGCGTTTTATAGTTAGGAGTGTCTTATGGTATGAAAAATACGGTACATGGTTTAGATTGCATCCCACTGATCATTCTTTAGTAGAGACACTAGTGGCTGCTTGAAAATAAGATCTAAACACCGGTAAGTCTTTGTTTCGATCTTTTCAGAACTGTAGTGAAGACTGGTGTCCAGTCAAGTTATTGACAATAACCAGAAGGTGGGATCCCTGCAACTTAAAGTGGAACTAAACCAGAACCTCCTCTTTACTCTAAAATATTAGGCACAGCATGATAACCTTTATGGAGAAAAAAATCTTCATTACAATTTATGGTAATCCTAAAAAAACTTACTTGGTTTCACTTTTGCAGAGTGCACTGAAAGGGTTAAAGGGAACCCGAGGCGAGAGGGATATGGAGGCTGCCATATTTATTTAGTTTTAAACAATATCCAAAATCAGTTGTCTGGCAGTCCTTCTGATCCTGTGTCTCTAATACTTTTAGCCATAGACCCTAAACAAGCATGCAGCAGATCAGGTGCTCTGACTTAGCTGACTGGTTTTACTGGATTAGCCATAAGGCCCATACACACGTCGGATTTTTCTGAACGACGGGTCGTTTGAACGTCCCGTCGTTCGCACGCGGAATCAGACATGTGTACGGACTATCGTTCGCGTGATAAGACTGGTTTCCAGCGATCCGCCGAACCAGTCTTATCACCCGAACGATAGTCTGTACACACGTCGGATTTGACGTGCGAACGACTGAACGACGGAACGTTCAAACGACGGGTCGTTCAGAAAAATCCGACGTGTGTATAGGCCTTTATGCTTGTTCCAGAGTTTTGACTCAGACACTACATAAGCTAGAAGATCAACAGGGCTGCCAGACAATTGGCATTGTTCACAAGGAAATAAATATAGCAGCCTCCATATCCCTCTCACCTCAGGTTCCCTTTAGAACTCAGTGTTTGCTATATGGAGAGCTGCATTGGCAAAACTCTCCTGCAGTTTATTCACAGTTGCTGATGAGAACTAATTGACCAGTTGATATGCCTAAACAAACACAGAATACAGAAAAGTGAATATCTTCAGCAACTATATGTGGCATAAAGACTTTTCATCATGTGCTGTGCAAGAGTTTGGGCATACTTTAAGGTACATGCTTTCTTTGCTTGCTCACTATTAGCTGCCTAGGATGAAGCAAAGAGCAGTAGTTGATGCAACTTTCATATAACACTGGAATATATTACATGTTCCTTTTCCACCTACACTCTAAGGGCTGGAACCCACAGGAGCGCTTTTGGCAGCGTTTTGGCAGCGTTGCGATACGCTAGCACTTTGCCAAAACGCTGGGCCAATGTTAATGGATGGGGCAACTTCCACAGGAGCGTTTGCGTTTCCCAGAAACGCAAACGCAGGACGTGCAGCATTTTGGGAGCGTTAGCGCTTCAAAGTATTGAAACGCTAGCAGAAACGCTCAGAAAACCTAAACTGAGCGGTTTTGCGAGCGTTTTGCGGTTCAGCACACTGTAGCAAAATGAAAAATTACTCACAGGACCAATCAGGATAAAAACGCAAAACGCTACGCAACCGCTGAGCAAAAAAATACAATGTTGCAAAACGCGACCGCAAACGCGCACGAATCCGCTTGCAAACCGCTCAGACAAAACTCCAGCGGTAGCGTTTCGCGTTTGCTGTTTTCAGTGGGTTCCAGGCCTCACAGTTGATATTGCCTGACGCTAAAACCCTGTGTTGCATACAAAGCATGATGGGGCCTGCTGTTAATTAAACGACCATGGGGTGCAAGATAACCGCTTTTTTTTTTTTTACTTATTTTTTTAAGTGCATTTTATCTCTACTGCCTCTTTTTATGTTTTGTACTATTCAGTGATTATAGTGTAACTTACCTGGCCCTGCCAGTCAGAAGTGTTTACAAGAATGATGTTTTCAGGGAGATGATCATCTGAAATCAGGATGTGATTTAACTGATCATAAACAGTTTTTCTAGGTATCTAAATGATGGAAAAAGCGACAAAAACATACCATGAATACAATTTGTATTACCCATAAAGAATCCAGGTTTCCTTTTGGAAAGTTATCATCATTGCTAAATAAAATAGGTTGGAGGAGGCCGCCAAAACAAGTCTGCACCAAGTCTGAAGTGCTCAAGTTGCAGACACTATTTTTGGACCTGAAGAAGCAGATGAGGCCTGCGAAACACATTATCTTTTAAAGTGATTCTGAAGTGAAAGTAAACTTAAGATATAATTTGTATGTGTAGTACAGCAAAAAAATAAAACATTAGTAGCAAATAAAAGAATCTCGTATTGTTTCCAATACAGGAAGAGTTAAGAAACTTCAGTTATCTATGTAAAAGAGCTTATCTGAGCTCTAAGACTAAGGGCCTATATCCACTACACGCAGATTCGAAAGCGTGGTAGTGGAAATAGGCCCTAATTTAGTCAGAGTGCAGTGCTCTTTTTTGAAGCACTTATCTCAATCTGTCTCAATTTTTTTTAACTTGTTTAAGGTTGTACTGGAGAGCTAATGACCCTTTGAACTTTCCTGCTCTGTTTCAGTTTAAAAAACAGTATATTTTGTAAACCGCAAATAATAGAAAATGATGCAATGTTATAAAAACAACATACAGATGATTTCATTGTGATAAGTAGTGATAAAGTAATTGACGAATTAATAGGAGGTGAAAAATGCATAAGGTGAAAAAACACTGAAGGCTGGTTAAAGTGACACTGAAACGAAAAAAAAAAACTTATGATATAATGAATTGTATGTGTAGTATGGGTAATTCATAGAACATTAGTAGCAAAGAAAAGTGTCATTTTTTTTTACAGTTATATAGTTTGTTTTTTTTAGTTTTTTTTTATGCCACCAATAAATCTTTGTTTGGGTAGTACATTTTTTTTTTTTTTCTAAAAACATTTTGATGGGAATATTAAGGAAAAAAAAATGGGAAAAAAATATTTTTCAGTTTTTAGCCATTATAGCTTTAAAATAATACATGCTACCATAATTAAAACCCACTTATTTTCCCATTTGTCCCGGTTAGTATACCATTTAAATTATGTCCCTATCACAATGTACGGTGCCAATATTTCATTTAGAAATAAAGGTGCATTTTTTCAGTTTTGCGTCCATCACCATTTACAAGCTTGTAATTAAAAAAAATAATAGTAATATACCCTCGACATGCATATTATAAAAGTTCAGATGCTTAGGTAACTATTTATGTTTTTTTGTATTATAAATTTTTTAATTTTGGGAGTGTGTGGGAGGTACACAGTTAATTGTAAATGTAAGTATGGGTCTGCAAATTAAAAACTATGTATGTAGATGGAGTTTTACTATTTGCCCACATTAATTGATCTCCAGGCTAACAGGCAGCGGCACGGGAGCACACGTGATTGGCCGTGGGAGCACGCAGAAGCCTTTTGGACGTAGCAGCTACGTCTAAAAGGCTTTATTGGTTAAATGTCCAATTGAATATTTCTTACAATCTTTCCTCTACTGATTCTACTAAGATTGTTTATTTCCCAGCTGTTCACAAATGATCCTACCGATTTTAGTTTGTTCCCCCTAGCAAGGTCTTCCCCTGTGATATTAAATCCAATTAGATTGTTTTCTCCGTAGTACGGCCCACCATTCTGCGAAGAAGATTCCTATATACCCACGTGAAGATGGAATTCTCCACACACCTGTTCCTGTGGTTGCCTTTTAGCAACCCATCTTATAAGTAGCATTTCTTGTACCAGTTATCCAATTCTCTGGAACACTTTACTATATTGGCGCTCCTGGTTTCTCTGTCCTTTTCAGCTCCTGGAATTCATCCTTTGTATCCCATTCACCAGATAGAACAATTATATTTGCTAAATACTTTATGAATTCTCTGCTAAAATGGATCACCAAGTAGAAATAATCCCTCACATGTGCTGAAACTGACTTAAAATGTGCATGAAGAGACTTGTAAAATCATGAGATAAGTATATGTAGCCAGTAACATCATGAGAGAACATCTGCAATGAAGACAATATAAACGTCACCTGGAGATGGTTCCTTGTGTCAGGTGAACGTTCATTATCCAAGCTGTTGGCTCGTTCATTCTGAGGCCTCGATGTTTGTCTCTCTTTTAATGATGTGCTCCTGCCTCGACGTCCCGTCTGCTTCCCTTCCAAACTGCAGCACAAAACCACCAGTTAATATTAAACTTAAAACACTTCAAATGCAAGGTATATAACTCTTGAGCAGGGAAGCAGGTAAGTCCCCCGCCATGTCATAGAGACTAACTTGATTTTTTTCAAGAACATATTCAGTACTATTACACATATTCATCAAGGTCAAGGACTTTACCGATTAGAAGGAATGATCAACGATTCAGTCTTGGTGATCTTTCCACTTGGTGGTAACCGTTCAATGAAAACATCAAGCGTGGCTAATTCAGCCTCCTGAGCATCTTCTCTAGTGGTTTCCTTGTATAACAAAAAGAATGATAAATAGTTATATCTATGTTATAAATCATTACATATACTACTAATAGTAATAGTTACTGGTAATAGATACAGTACTAATAGTTACTGGTTCGGCACCCGCCACTTAATGCCCTAGGTGTGTGATCCTTTGATCTATTTCTGTCAGCTAGGAAAGACACAGCCCTTACCCTATTGTTTTTGCTGCTATGGTTGCACCTACACATGTACCTGTATTGACGGATGTAGTCATTCTTATTATTTATATATGTATTTATACACCTGTATTGCTGGACATTCACATTGTATAGGTAGGATTGGTTCATTTATTTTTTTCCCTGCTACTGTCCATGCTGCTTTCTACAAAGCACTACAGAAGAGAATGGTGCTATATGTAATCTCGGAAGGACATCCTTTTGTTTTTGAAATTTACTTTACTTGTTCATCATGGTACATTTGTCCAGAGCCGGGACAAGGTCCTCCAGCACCCAAGGCTGAGACATCAAAGTGCGCCCCCTTCATTCCTCCCACCCCAGCTGTCACACACTGATTGTTATTAGACTAAGAGGCTCCCCAGGGCCCCCAACACCTTAATCTCTAGTTATCTGGCTTGCAATCACTGCCATGTATCCCCTTTTCTTATTTCTCTCTGCTTCAAACACAAAAAGGGAATGATAGCCGAGTGAGTTGTGCGCCCTCCTACACTGCGCCCTGAGGTTGGAGCCTCTCTCGCGTCTGCCTCGGCCCAGCCCCCCCTCCTACACTGTGCCCTGAGGCTGGAGCCTCTCTTGCCTCTGCCTGCCTTGCACCCCCTGCTACACTGCGCCCTGAGGCTGGAGCCTCTCTCGCCTCTGCCCGGCCCTGCATTTGTCACTGCTATTACTATGTCTACCAATTCTGTATTATGTACCAGTGTCTAGATTTGTGTATACCATTGTCTTTATTATTACGTACCCCATGATTTGTTTCCTACTCTGTACAGCGCCACAGAATATGTTGGTTCTTTATAAATCAATAATGAACTAATACAAATAAACAAAATAATCTGACAAAACGTACATTTAGTGCTTGTTCACACTACAAGAGATTTTCTAAGCGCTTTGTGATTTGAAAAGCTCTTGCTGATGTTATTCTATGTGTGTGTGTTCACACTGGGGCATTGCATTAGCAAGAGATTTTAAAATCTCTAGCGCTTAAAAAGCTCTTGTAGTGTGAATCAGCCCTTAGACATCTAGCACTGGAAGTGAAGATATGTGAAGTTCCCTGCTCGGCACTGTAGGTTGCACTGCATGTATGGAAATTGTCTGCAAGATCAGTGCTCAAGACCTTTGCAGGAAGATGAGCACATCATTCAGCCCAACATTGTCTAAATGTAAAAAACACAATCAAAACAGAACAGCTGCAGGCTGCAGACTCTGGAGTCCAAGGATATGGTGTTTAAAGTTATATGGATTCATATTTCAGTAGCTGTAATGGTGAGTTACTGATATCTTATGGCTTTTACAGGGCAAAACTATTCTTGGTTATTCTAGCAAATACTATGGAATACTACACATAAGCACAAAAAGAAAAACAAAAATTGCCATATCCACCTTCCCTTACGATATCCGTGTTCTTTCTAGTCAGATTTACTTTCCGGTCACCAAAGAGTGCAGTGAAGTGGCAGATATAAAAAAAAGTAGTGGAACTTGTTTACTAAGATCTAGAAAACGCTGGAGCAGTAAATCTGGGCTGGACTTTTTAAAAAAACGTCTATGCAGCCCTTGTATGGGCAATGACCAGAGAAGGATCATACACCAGGAAATCTAGGTAAGTGCTTGGGGTCTAATGGGTGTCAAAGGGCCCACCTGCGACCTTTTTTGACCTCTCCCCACTTCAGCTTACTAAAAGCACCACAAGAGGGCCCAAAATTTACTACCTTGCCTAGGGCCCCATTACATTTTAATCCTTCTCTGGAAATGACAGGACATTAGTAAATCAGAAATGCCAATACTTTGGTATTGCATGCAAACTGTATGCAGCTAAGCACTAAGCATCTCAATACTGGCAGGTAGAGCCCCCAACTGGCCTAATTCTATGCTGAATAAAATTTGCATGGAAGCCGGAAGTATTAGTCTGTCACTGACCATCTCGAGTCACAAGCAGCAGTGCACTCACAGTAATATTTTGTTAATCGATATAGATGGTCAGATAAGTTCATGCTGTAGGTGAGTGAATGTGAGTGCAATAGCACATACACTAAGTCCTTAAAGAGAACTCGAGGTGTGTTGAAAGAATGTTATCTGCATACAGAGGCTGTTTCTGCCTATACAGCCCAGCCTTTGTTGCTATCCCAAACCCCACTAAGGTCCCCCTGCACTCTGCAATCCCTCAAATCACAGCCGTGCTGTGAGGCTGTGTTTACATCTGTAGTGTCAGTCTCAGCTGCTCCCCTGCCTCCTGCATAGCTCCAGTCTCTGCCCCCGTCCCTTCCCTCCAATCAGCAGGGAGGGAAGGGATGCAGGTGGGGACTGGAGTTCTGCAGGAGGCGGGGAGAGCAGCAGACTGACACTATAGAGATAAACACAGCCAGCTCTGACAAGCTCCAGTAGGAACCCTCTTGGCAATAAGCGCTTCCCACTCCTGTGTGGTACTAATAGTACTAGCGATCAGTATAGCATTGCCCGCTCTCTTCCCGACTAGTTTCGGCCTTCCGCCGTCATCAGGGGGGGGGGATCCAGCCTCTGTATGCAGATAACATTCTTCAAACCCACCTCGGGTTCTCTTTAACCTTTCAGCAAACGTGGCAATATTCTGATATACCAAAGCAGGGGTGCTGAAACTTTGCCCCCCACAAAAGTAGGCACTTTTTAAAACAAAAATGTCCAGGTCCGCTAGATCACTTCGATACTCTCGTATTCAGCTAAATTGACTAAATCTACCCCAATATCCCTATTACAGGGAAACGTATACTCATGTCACACATTCATACCCGTTAAGTGCAATAGTCTGCAAGTTTGTTTTTCAAACAGTAGGAAACAATGGTAGACCACCCCCACAGGCTCACCTAGGGAGAGGATGTGGATCACTCAGGTGAAGAGAGTTTGGTTGTGCTCACTCTATTTTTCCTTACAGGTACCCCCTTGCAGGCGCCCATTCCCCACCGATGTCCGTCCATGCGTGCTAGGCACAGCGGGCACATGGACAGAGAAGGATGCAGTGACAGGGGTCTTATTATATAGGATAATTCACTGACACCAGTTGTCTGCAAATGTTTTTTGAAAACACTGGTAGAATAGATATACTCTATCAGCTTCCCTGGCAGGCCTTTCATTTTTGTACCATCAGCCATAACCTCTTCTCCCTTTGTCCCTTCCTCCGTAGCTGAGGCAGATAGTGCTAATAATATATGGTTCGTTTTGTGGTAGAAGTCCAATTGGAAAAAGTCCCGTCACACTTTTGTTGTTTGACTTTAAACCATTATTTACCTGGTATACTGATGAAGGCAACTGAGTGGCAGCAAGTTCTCTCACATCTTACCACAAGAATATTATGTTTTATTGTTCTAAATATTAAAGGTTTGTTTTTTGTGATGGTTTGGAGCCCACTAGCATCCTGCTATTTACAAAACTTAATCTGGGTTGTTTGCTGGCATGAGGAAGTAAATCTACCTTGGTAAAAAGCAACTACGCTGCCGAGGTTGGAGGATAATATAATGTCTAGGAGTGTTGGCTACCCACCTGGGGTGGGACACACATTACAATAGCATTTGATGATTCCTGACAAGTTGCATTCTTTTATGGAATATTCGCTGGCATGTTGTATTTTTATATATACGGAATGACTTCTCATCTGTTGCATTTTTAAATTGTTTAACAAAAAAGTGTTTAATAAAAACAAAATATAAATTCTACACTCATGTTGTCATCAATTAATGGTGTGACTTTACTAATATCTTCAGCTCAAATTGTTCATGTAAATGTTGAGTACAGGACTAAAAAAAAAAAAAAAAAATCAAAAAAAAAAAAAAAATCAAAAAAAAAAATAAAAAATCAATGAATCTGCAAACATTCTTCTCTGAAAACAGTGTACTGGTGGTAACTCTCTGCTGACACTTATCTCAGTGGTCGCAAACCATTTTGCGTCTGATAGCTTTGCAGCCAAATTACATATTATGCAGAACACAAATATAAAAGACAAATAACATTTATATTGTGCTTTTCTCCAGGCGCACTCAAAGCACCAGAGCATTGGGGTGCACTCAGTAAGTAGTAGCAGTGTTAGGGAGTCTAGCCCAAGCCCTTGCTAAATAGGTGCTGGCTTACTCAACAGGAAGAGCTGAGATTCCTCCTGTGTCAGAGGCAGAGCCCGTAACCATTACACTAGTATGTGTATGTGTATGTATATGTATAATATATAATGTATGCATGCATTTTTAGTTACTTACCAATGACACAGTGTCAGATATGGTATCAAGAGGATGCTTAGTAAGAGAGGTTCGCCTTTCAGGTACTTCAATCTGGGCAAATAAAATAAAAATATGATGGATTGCTAATTTAATGGTACAAAAAATGAAAACAAATACAATAATGAAAAAAAATCTAATCTTTTTTACAGTATGTATAGAATAGCAATAAGTATTTTTAATAATAGTAATAAGTATTTTTTAAATGGGGTACCCACAAAAAAAATGTTAACATGCTAATCTAGTGAGAAAATATAAAAATAAACAAATTATATTATGGTGTTTATTAATCTTAGAATAATAAAGAATGTATTGTATGTCAAATGACCTGCTCCTTCATTTTATATTAAAGTGGAACTAACTCTTCAAAAAAAATTAAAAAAAATATCTTTTCCTAAAATCACTATGAATGCAGCATCTACCATTGTTCTAACTTACATCTGTGTTTGTTGATTGGGAGGTGTCTCCATTAGGTCTCTCTATGTGGACGGTACTGTGCTGTACATGTGGAGAGCAAAGAAAAAAATCTATTATAAAAAGGGAGAAATGTTCCTATTAACATAAGTGAAAAAAACTATGGTTGCAAAAAGTATAATTAAAAAAATAAAAATAAAAGTTTACAGAAACTGATAATTAGCTTGGATACTCCTAATGGATGTAGACTTTTTTACACTACAGTAGATTGGGCAAATAAGCCAGAAAAGAAGTGGACAGGGCACAGACTGTGAAGCCAATAAGAAGATGAAAGGTTAATGAGTGTTAGACAAAAGAGTCAGGGGAGGTTATTTTTACCATGTAGGTTACGTTTAGATATCACATGAGGGAATTGGTTAAAAGTTCAATGTACAAGCAGACAGAGGTGCCAGAAGGCTAAAAATCACTAAAACAGGTTAAAATAGAAGAGGCAGTGGTGGACTTACCTCCTTCAAGCAGGGCTGTGGAGTCGGTACAAATATCATCCAACTCAGACTCCTTAGTTTATGAATCCACAGACTCCAACTCCAGGTTCCCAAAATGGTTTCAACTCCTTAGTCTAATACATACCAGGGTTGTGGATTTGATACAAAAATCATCCGACTCTTCAGTTTATGAAACCACCGACTCAGACTCCAAGTACCAAAAATTGATCCGACTTCTCGACTCTAACTCCACAGCCCTGCCTCCAAGTAGACACAAGATACTGTTGATAATCTTCAACAAAAATCTTTCTTTACATACTCCAAAAGTGTATGTAAGTATGTAAATAAATATTTTTGTTGAACGTTATCAACAGTATCTTGTGTGTATTTGGAGGAGGTAAGTCAACCACTGCCTCCTTTATTTTTAACTGTTGGTAACCCTGGTTTGTGAGTATAATTGTGTACTTGCTCTATCATATCCAATTACCAGTACATACTACACTATATTGGGCTCTCGGTGTCTCCCTTTTTGCGGTTAAAAGTTCAATACAGTTGTAAGGTTGGGGAAGCATTAGACATCAGGAAGGGAAGTGGACATGCTTAGAAATGGAGAGAGAGGCAGAGGTGAAAAATGTGTCACTGGCATTTTACGGGGCAGTTAATATTGACCAATGTGGGGGCATAATTTCTGAAACAACCAATAAAGACACGGTCACATAGCCAAGGCCAGCACAAACTGAACTGTGCTGTTGCAACCTTGCAAAACCATACAGGTACCTTTACAAGACTACATTCCCTAAAATATGCGACTGTAATCATTATGTATGCTAATACACCGATTCAAAAATGGTAACATGCCCTGGGATTAAAGGGGTTCTTTCGCGAAAAAAGTAGGCAGTTAAAAAATGTGACAGATGACAGGTTTTGGGCCAGTCCATCTTTTTAAGGGGGATTCTCAGGGCTTTCTTTGTTTTCAACAGCATTTCCTGAACAGCAGTTTAACTGCCAAAATAGCAAGATACCAGCCGGCCTCCCTAATCACTTGCACACTATTATGTCAGTTTGATTTTGCAACTGTTGTTCAGGAAATGCTGTTGAAAACAAAGAAAGCCCTGAGAATCCCCCTTAAAAAGATGGACTGGCCCAAAACCTGTCATCTGTCACATTTTTTAACTGCCTACTTTTTTCGCGAAAGAACCCCTTTAAGTAGCTGCGATCTGTTCGAGGATCATGTTAAAACTAATGTGAGAGAGACATTTATAGTTATGCAAATATAACAGCATTCTTCAAGTCTAATAACAAAGTCCACAGATATAGTTGTTAAACTGAACAACGAACAAAAGCAAAAGTGTTGACTGTTAGAAAACAGGAGTGATTAATGAGTTGATTGTGTGCATTTCCACAGCCAAACATAAAATATTAATATTCACACAATGTACTACTCTGTTTAGCAGAGTCAATGTGCATAACTTGGGTGTAAGGTTTGGTTGGAGAGCTTTCACCTGGGAGGAAGCCAATGGCACCTGGTTTTAACTATTTAGAGAGTGTTCTACAGGGTACTGGGTGCTATGGAACCTTTCATGCAAATTGTTTTATTCTGTTTGATACTGTGATGGATTTTTTATGAAGCTTGACTGAGATGACAAACACTTCACTTACCATATTTTTCGCCATATAAGACGCACTTTTTCTCCCCCAAAAATGGGGAGAAAAAGTCCCTGCGTCTTATACGGCAAAGGCAGGGCCGATTCGAACCGCAACCCGCCCCCATGTCTGGGATTCCCTGCCTTTGTGTGCCTGCTCCCTCCCTGCCCCTTGTGATTCCTGCCCCCCTCCACCCGGGTGTTAATAATGGCAACTCCCCACTAGCTTCCTCTCCCTCCCCCTTTCTACGGCCCCCCGGTGTTGTAGCAGCGGAGCTGACCTTACTAACGCTCCTGCAATGGTTAAAGACCTCAGCGCTCCCGCCGCTAGCATGCGCTCCCTCCCCCTTGCGTATCTGGCCCCCCCCGGGTGTTGAAGTCAGTAGCGGCAGGTTACCTCCGCAATGTGCCCACGATGACTGCAGACATCAGTCTCCCCTGTACTGCTAGCTCTAGTGACCAGCTTTAACTGATGACGCACAGTTCAAGGCGGTCACTAGAGCGAGAAGTGCTGGGGAGACGGATGTCTGCAGTTATCGCGGGCACATTGCGGAGGTAAGCTGCCGCTACTGACTTCAACACCCGGGGGGGGTCAGATACACAAGGGGGAGGGAGCGCATGCTACCAAGGGGAGCGCTGAGATATTAAACCACCACCACCAAGGGAGCGTTAGGAAGGTAAGCTGCCGCTGCTACAACATTGGAGGGTGGTGGGGGGGTGGGAGAGGAGGTTAGCAGGGGGAGCGCTGTATTTCAATCACGGCTAGAGCATGGAGTGGGTGAGTTGCATTAACACTACAGGGGGTGGGGGGCAGGAGTCACAAGTGGGAGGGAAAGAGGAAGGACTGCAGAGAAGGGAACACAGGAGGGAGACACCTAGGTGATACATGAGGACACCTGGGGAGACATGGGGATGCAGGACAACACAAGGGGGACACAGGATGGCCCATAGGAGACACATGAAGACACACTGGTGATACATGGGGTACACAGGAGGACACATGGGGATACAGGAAGACCCATGGGAGAAACAGGAAGACACATAGGGAATACATGAGGACACATGGGGGGGGCACAGGAGAAAACATGGGGATACAGGAGGACACATGGGATACACAGGAGGACACATAGGGAATACAGGAGGACACTATCTGGGAGAGAACATGTACAAGACGCTCCTGGAACATGGACGCACCAGGCTTATATTCCGGAGCGTCTTATACGGTGAAAGATACGGTAGTTTTATTTCTTCCTATATGTTGAGAGTTGATATGCATAACTATGATATACGTAAGTGAAAGACAATGTCTGCTTTTCTGAGATTGTGATCGGAAGGGATTGGAGTCAAGAGGATCTGGACTTGCATTGCTTACTAACAATCTTATAACTTTGGTTGTTAACTGCTAGTAAGCCACCTTCTGTCAAGGTGTGGGACACAAGTCTTTTGGGTGTACTTATAGAACATCACCGCTGGAAATGTGCGAACTTACTGATTGACGTACTAAGATGTGTGGATTCTAGCTGCTTAGACTTTTGTCTTTGACATTAACTGAAAGTTGGCTGTAGTGTTTTTGCATTTTAGCATTTGTTTGAAGAATATGGACCTGCCACGGCTTCAGGATATTTGAATGTCCTGCTAAGACTTCTAGTTGGTCCAGACAAATGGACCAATAGCGATCCTTGGCAAGATATGCAAAAAAAGTCCTTATCGGAAATTCAAATCTGAAATTTATTCCAAATTGCCATCAAAGGTCTATAAGGGTCCATTCACCTGGACCCATAACACGGGCCATTCATCTGGACCCATAGGAAGATCAAATATGATAAGGTGCACAGAGGTGCCTGGCTCTTCTACTGACCACATATGCTATTGCTCCGTCGTTACTGCCTGATGAAGCGGGATCAAACCTACGTTGCATATTTGGAGTTCATAAATAAAATATATTGACCGTCTTTACTACAGTTGTTGTGTGTCTACTTGGAGGAGGTAAGTCCACCACTACCTCCTCTATTTACCAAGAATTTAGTTTTTAAGCTCATTTAGCTTCCTTTTATCCTTTTGGCGTCAATCATAGGCAGGCAAGCAGCTGACGCACGGTGAAAATTCAACCCCCAAAAGACATCTATATCTCAAAACATCAGTAGGCATGCTGGCAATATTCATCAGGAAATACAAACTAGCTAGTCACTTACAGGACTCGGTAACTCTCTCTGACTTCTCATACTGTGCAAACTTCCGATCTCTGTTTGTGAGCTGGAGTGTGAAAGACCCTCAAAATAAGGCCTAAAAGACAAAAATAGTATTGTAGAATATATATATATTTTGAAACTTTGGAAAATGAGTAACATCACCTTCACAAATTCAGAGTAAGCATCAATGAGAAGAATTGTTGAATGGAGAATCAAAATCACAACTGCAGCATTAACATTGGCCAAAGTCTAATTGAGGCTAGCCTCAGACACTGAATTGTAAAAGGTTATTCATATTTCAATGTATGGAGGCTTGCACCAAGAAAGAATAAATGCAATTCTTCTATTAATTGTCTAAACTTCTTTAACAGAAATGCAGTCAATGTTTTATTAAGTGGCTGGATAGTGTACTGGTTAAGGGCACCACCTTTGACAGGGGAGACCAGGGTTCAAACCCTGGCTAGGGTCAGTACCTATTCAGTAAGGAGTTCAAGGCAAGACTGCATGTCTTGAGAGTTTTGAGTCCGACAGCAGAAAAGCGCTATACAAATGTTAAGATTATTATTATTAGCTAATAGCATCAAGGGCAATGGGGAGATTTGAGACTACCATAAATTGAACAGACACTTAAAACAGGGGTGGAGGCACCCAATGCATAAAAGAAAGGCTAATAAACTGTAAAGGTGCGTACACTTGCACTACTGTAACAAACGACGGGTCTGTCAGACCCTCCCGCTGGGTGGGCGTTTTGCCGACAGTAGGATGTGTGTACATGTTGTCGGCAGACTGATAAGACTGTTTCTGACAGATCCGCTCAGCAGATCTGTCAGAAACAGTCTTATCAGTCTGCTGACAGCGTGTAGACACGTCCTACTGTCGGCAGAACGCCCGCCCAGCGGGAGGGTCTGATGGACCAGTCGTTTGTTACAGTAGTGCGTGTGTACGCACCTTTAACCTTATAAACAGAGAGGTAATCTTATCTGTTTAGAAGGTTAAAGGTGCGTTCACACGCACTACTTTAACAAACGACGGGTCCGTCAGACCCTCCCCCTGGGTCGGGCGTTCTCTCTGTTTATAAGGTTAAGATAATGTTATCTCTCTGTTTATAATGTTAACAGTTTATTAGCCTATCTTTTAATGCACTGGGCGCTTCCACCTATTTTAAGTGTCTGGTCATACCTCTTTTAGATGTCCTAAAGAAGTTCCGGAGTGCGACCACCCAGTTCCTGTCACAAACCTGGAAAACCGCGCGGGGACGGGTTAATTTCCCGCCTGCTCGGACGGTGGTTGCAAGGATTTGCAACCCACCTTTGTGAGTATACACATCCTTAGCAATTTGCTTCTCAGAATCTTACATGATTCTGCACTATTGGGCTCCTGGTCTCCTTTTGTCTTTTAGATGAACCTGGGGTTGGTACAATCACAGGAACCATCAACATAAGCTATAAATTGAACAGAAACGTATGATCTACAGTAAATATGCTTTTTCTACAGTTTAATCACAGCTGAATCTTAAATGAAGACTGCTTGATATGTATTCTTCTCACAACAATTTAGACTGTGTGAAAGACTGTCATTCAGCTGAGACAATAGAACATTAAACCTACTTTTTCAGTTTTTAAACAGAGAATAAAATTTTAGCTGCTCAGTTTATTTTCAGCTCAGGTCAGAGCCTCTCCTATGACAACAGCTCCTTATCAGAGTTTTCAATAAACGTTTTTCCCATTGACAAATTTGTACAACTAAAGAGACTGCTCCCCCATCAACGGCAACAGGACATTTGGGGTGACTGTTAGTTGTGACAATACATAACAATTTAATAGGCGTGAATTACAATTTAAAAAAAAAATGCAGTGGATAGATGAATGTTAGAAGCATGGACAGAAAAAAGGACTTGTGTCTCACTTCAGCTTTGGCTTGGGTGTGCTGAGTACACTGTCATCATCTTCCATCTCTGGGCCGCTATCACTTGGATTGTCAATGCCAAGAGTATCATATAGCAAATCCATATCCTCCTCAACTTCTGGCGCATGTTCCCCTGGATCCTGTTCAGAGTCAAGCACCTAGAAACAGCAGTATACAGATTATTACTTAGTAGTGCTTTTTTACCCTTTTCTTTCCACAAAAACAATACATTACCACAATTGTTTTTTTATTTCTAGTATTAAATCTTGCAGAAAAATCTGTTACCCATACACTTTTTCTTACCTACATAAATATTTGAAAAGGAAATGTACCAGGGGCAAAGAGTGTGGTTCAATAATTGTAGTGGGGCAAAGTGTCAATCAATTAAAATTTGCACTATTTATATGGGCACCAATACATCAGTTATGACAACTGGACATTGCTTTTGGCACCCGCCTTTGGCAACTACACAGCCAAAATAAGCCAGTATTAAAGAGATACTGAAGAGTCAAACTGGACAGATGTCAGTGGTGAAGAAAGTGGTGAAGGAATAGATAAAGAAGGTCATTCTTATGGGCTAGGCCTAGGGCAAGGGAGGTTTCTTTGCATCTGATTGGTTACAGCAAGCTAAACACCTGGAGGAAAAATGCAAACACCACTGAAACCAGTGCTGCACAGCCAAGAAACTTAAAAAGGATCCAAGATAAACTTTTACTCATTGCATAATTGTGTTCCTTTCATATAGTTTATAGGGCATTCCTCAAGCCAAATACTTTTTTTGTTTTGTTTTAATACTCTAATTCCTATATGAACTAAACAAGCCTCGCCCACAGCTTTTCACAGTGCCTTGGCTTATGAGAGCTCAGTCTGGGCAGGAGAAGGAGGTTATTAGGCATTGCTTTCAGAGGCAGCGTGAAGGAGGAGGAGAGGGGACTGAATTTACACACAGGCAAGCTGATAGCATCTCCAGCCCTCAGCCTGTGACAATGTGACAAACAGAACATGGCTGCCCTCATTGTATCACAGGAATAAATAATCATAAACCTTTGAAGCTGTTTGCAGCTATATTTGCTGTGTAAACTATCTAAACTTTAGATAAGATATATAGACAAGTTACTAGTTATAGTTAGTTTTTTTAGTTTTTCATTTTGGATCCGCTTTAAATGGAACCTGAGGTGAAGGCCTATGGAAGCTGCCATATTTATTTCCTTTTAAACAATTGGCTGGCAGCCCAGCTGATCTTTATGGTCAATAGGTTGTAAATCACACACCTGAAACAAACATGCAGCTAATTTTGCCGGAATTTTCATAGACATCTGTTCTGCATGCTTGTTCAGGGTCTATGGCTATAAGTATTAGTGGCAGAGGAAAAGCAGGACAGCCAGACAATGTGCTTTGTTTAAAAGGAAATAAACATATCAGCATCCATATCCATCTCACCTCGGGTTCCCTTTGTTGCTTTTAATTTTTACTATAACAGAGAATAAAATACGTGTCATACCATAATTACAACACAGACTGCACACCACAGATGCAGCGAGAGATGCACACCCTTTAGATCAGTAGAGGATAAAGGTAAAATAAAGGTGGCCAACACATCTGCTTTTATTGCGTCTGCTTACGCAACACCATGCACTTACCTCATCGGAAACTTTAAATCTTCTTAACAGTGCAACCACCTTTTGCTTGAAGTTCTGCTGCTGCATTCACAAAAATCCACGTCAATTTCATGACAACCGTGCATATTTTTAATGTTGGCTTCATTTATCACAAAAACACAGGTTGTAAGAGTTAGGGGCTATTATGTTTAGTGTTAGTCATGACACACAAACGTTTTTCATTGCCAAACAATCTAGGTGTTTTTTTTTTTCCTATTGTCACAGTTTACTCTGATATTTCATGAATAGAGAGTGATGTTTTTCCCTGGCTCTGGCACTGACCATGAGGAAGCATCCAAGTGACTATTTGCCCACTATTGATAGTACAATTCAGATATCAAGTGAATAAGAACTTCATGTATATTCCACATGCATATACTTAACTTTATAATCTTAAAGTCAAGCCCCAGGAGTAAAGGTAAAATATACCCCCATTAGAGAGTCTCCAGCACACAGAAGTCCACACCACCATTACACCACCACCAACCATCATGGACCATATATGATCCAAAGCACAGCTGGAGTGCATCTTGTGATGTGTATGGATAGGAATCCCCCTACATTGTGATGCACAGGTGCTGTGCAACCTATGGCCAGGCCTGGGTTTAATCACATGGGGTTACAAAATACAATACCAATACCAAGCCTGAGAAGACAGCATTTGCATAGCAGATGGAAAAGCCTAGAGGCCACATCAATGACCGTTTATATTACAGGGCTTGGAAAAGGTTTACTCCGCATTTCTGCCTCCACTACTCTTCAATCCAACAAAGTAATACACAATTCTACTTTGGACGTCTTGCTTCACCAGTGTTGTGCCCTCAATCAGCTTCAGTTCACTAATGTATGTGAGATAATAGTTCAGCCTCTTTCAGACGTTGGTTCTCTATGCAGGTGGCAGCCACCATCAAATATCCAGAACCAAGGGGAATGTAATAGCCTCAATGTTTATTATATCTTCCAAAGAACAAAGACACAATAGCAGGTTTGCACGTTATGGACACCTAATCAGCCCTGAGTCATAGCCTAACACAAGTCTGCTATTGTATTTTCTTCTGAAGATATAAGGACTGTTGTTTTTACATCATCCTCAGTTGCTGATCCATTTCTGGACATTTAACCTTAACTAACTTCTGGAAACTATTTACTCTTCCTTTTTCTGTCACCTCTCTCCACGCTAACCTCTGCCTCCTTTGTCTTTGGACAACATACTCCCCTCCTGGCAATCTCCTTCTTTGTATCAGCAGCCTCCCCATGACCATTCATCCCTTCTCTCCCTGCTGACTCCCTTGTCAATCTCCACCATTCTCCTCATCTTTCCACTATCTCTCTCACTTCAGTCTGTCTATTGCTCTTTCTTGTGGTGAATATTGATGAATATTTTAGTAAACCAATGGGAACACCTTTTTTCCTAGTTTTTGTTACCCAAAAAAAAAGAAAAACAAAACTTCCTGAGCACTGTCCCTCGAATATTGCTAAACTGCTAAATCAGCATGAAAGTGGAAAATAATAATCTCATTGTCTCCTCTACACCACTGTAACCTTACTGAAACCAACGCCACTGGTAATTAGAAGATCATGGAGTGCACACGCCTACGCAAAAGAGGGAACAGCACTGACCTTTGACAAATGATTAAAAATTTACACTTCCACTACATAACATAAATAATTTTAATTATACATAGTGTTAGGATTGCATCACTGTCACCAAGACTGGAACTCTTCTAAGGAATTTGCAGAAAAATTAATTTACATTAAGGCATATTTTTAAAGCATCCTAAAGTGAATTTACAAATAAAAGTTTTATACTTAGCTTGATAGTGGGAAGCCTCTGAATAGTCCAGAATCTTTCTGGGCCCTTCTACACACCACTGACCCAGTGCTGGGACCCTCAATGTCTATTTAGCCCAGAAGTTCCAATAGGTTTCTCCTGGCTGGGAGCACAGGCATGGACAAGCACAACCACACTGGGCATGTGTGAGTATGGTCTGCCTATCCCCAGAAGAGGGAAGCGCTCATGCATGGAGGAAAATTCCAGCCAGAAGAGGGTCCCAGAGCTGAAATGGTGGCATGTAGAATACTCAGGAAGCCTCTGAACGATCCAGAGGTTTCCCTCTACTTATGCATGTATCAAGCTTTTGACAAAGGTTAGTGCAGTCAGTCCACTCTTCCAGGTAGTAGTGTACATTGCATGGTCTTTTAAATTACCATCTTAGATGATGTTGCTCAGCTACAGGCGAGTAGCCCGATGTTTCAATGAAGAAGGGATGAAGTATGGTAGTGTGGCACATGATGGAGCAACAGCCATCAGGGCAAGGAGGGAAACATTGTGCTTGTGAGTTGCTATGTTTCAAAGATTTGGCATGTCAGATCTTTAGATAGTTCCAAGGGGCAGCTGTACACATGCTTGAACTCCGAGAGACTGCCCCAAATGGCTGCCTAAGTGGAGTTCTCTTTACTGTGTGTACATTTCAGAATTTAGATTTAAAAAAAAGTTCACTAATTCCATGTTTGCCTCCATTAGTAGCTGAAAAAAGAATTTACTCAAAGTAAAAATTTCAAGCATTCATTTGTAACTTTTTGAAAAAATAAGACTGTGGGGAAGTTCCATTTAGGATTAGGACTATAGAATAAACTGTTAATATCATCCATCCACTTTTACTTCAGATTTGCTTTAAGTTTAAAATAAACTTCACTGAATGTAACTTGATGAATATACACTCACCTAAAGGATTATTAGGAACACCATACCAATACGGTGTTTGACCCCCTTTCGCCTTCAGAACTGCCTTAATTCTATGTGGCATTGATTCAACAAGGTGCTGAAATGTTGGCCCATATTGATAGGATAGCATCTTGCAGTTGATGGAGATTTGTGGGATGCACATCCAGGGCGCGAAGCTCCCGTTCCATCACATCCCAAAGATGCTTTATTGGGTTGAGATCTGGTGACTGTGGGGGCCATTTTAGTACAGTGAACTCATTGTTGTGTTCAAGAAACCAATTTGAAATGATTAGAGCTTTCTGACATGGCGCATTATCCTGCTGGAAGTAGCCATCAAAGGATAGGTACATGGTGGTCCTGAAGGGATGGACATGGTCAGAAAATGCTCAGGTAGCTCGTGGCATTTAAACGATGCCCAATTGGCACTAAGGGGCCTAAAGTGTGCCAAGAAAACATCCCCCACACCATTACACCACCACCAGCCTGCACAGTGGTAACAAGGCATGATGGATCCATGTTCTCATTCTGTTTACGCCAAATTCTGACTATCGAGACTCATCACACCAGGTAACATTTTTCCAGTCTTCAACTGTCCAATTTTGGTGAGCTCGTGCAAGTTGTAGCCTCTTTTTCCCCATTTGTAGTGGAGATGAGTGGTACCCATTGTGGTCTTCTGCTGTTGTAGCTCATCCGCCTCAAGGCTGAGCGTGTTGTGGCTTCACAAATGCTTTGCTGCATACCTCGGTTGTAACAAGTGGTTACTTTAGTCAACGTTGCTCTTCTATCAGCTTGAATCAGTCGGCCCATTCTCCTCTGACCTCTAGTACCAACAAGGCATTTTCGCCCACAGAAATGACATTCTTTGTAACCCTTAGAAATGGTTGTGCGTGAAAATCCCAGTAACTGAGCAGATTGTTAAATACTCAGACCGGCCCATCTGGCACCAACAACCATGCCACGCTCAAAATTGCTCAACCTCCCTGGCGGTAAGCCCGATCTACGTTCGGGCTAGTCACCGCAGTCGATCACATGGCCCCGGGAGGATTTTTTAAAAATAACAGTTGCTCTATATGCTTCAGCTAGCACTTCGCTAGCTAATTATGTCCCCCAAGTCCCTCCGGTCCCCACCGATCGCCGCCGTAATACGTACCCCCCAGGGATCCCGCGATGGCGCAGCCTCCCAATCAGCTCCAGGCTTCGCTATGGGGAGTATCGGGACTGTGCATAACATCATGAGGTCGATGATATCATGACGTCATGTCAGATCGTCGCCATAGCGGCGATGTGAAGCTGGATCGTGAAGCTGCGGCTCTCGCGGGATCGCGGAGGGGTAAATATTGCCGGCGGCGATCGGGGGGTTTAGATAAATGCCGGGGGGCTTGGGGGACATAATTAGCTAGCGAAGTGCTAGCTTAGGCATATAGAGCAACTTTTATTTAAAAAATCCTCCCGCGGACGCAGCCTCTAAAACTGTGTACCCCAGGGAGGTTAAATCACCTTTCTTTCCCATTCTGACATTCAGTTCGGAGTTCAGGAGATTGTCTTGACCAGGACCACACCCCTAAATGCATTAAAGCAACTGCCATGTGATTGGTTGATTAGATAATTGCATTAATGAGAAATTGAACAGGTGTTCCTAATAATCCTTTAGTTGAGTGTAAATGAATATTGTAAAATATAACCAATTTTAAATTATTTAGCCAAGGTTTGCCCATTGTAAATCCTTTCCTCTCCGTAATTTACATTCTTACATTTATCACAGGTGGTGACATCTTTACTGCTGGCAGGTGTATCACTGAGGAATATTTATTTGTTTTGTGTTCCGAAGTGAGCAGAAACCACACCTCTCCCATATTGTTCTGGACCAGAAGAGTGCATAACTAAATAGCAATAGCTTAGGCTAATTACCACTGGGAGGGTTGGGTTTCATACCAGTATACAATAATACATACATATAGGAAGTATTTCTGATGCTGAAACCAGGATAATAAATGTAAAATTGTGTAACATATTATATGTTGTTGCAGTGCCACTTTAAGAGTAATCAGTCCAAAAGAGCAGTCATAAATGCAGAATTACAGTCAAACCATCTGCTCCAATAGACTTGCTACTCCGTTATAACCTCTGAGAACAGAGTCCTATTTTAAAGAAAAAGAAACTGAAATGGTTTATATGCTCCCTTTTATTTTCAGATAATTATGCAGGGGCGTAGCAATAGGGGTTGCAGAGGTAGCGACCGCATCGGGGCCCTTGGGCTAGAGGGGCCCCGAAGGACCCTGCCTCAACTACAGAATTAGCTCTCTATTGATCCTGTGCTCATAATTATTACTTTTATAGATACTTTGAATAGTGGTAATCATTAACAGCCTGTTCCCCATCCCCTTCTTGCACCTCTGAGACTGTAGTTGCCTTTGGCAGGTTTTGGTGCGTCGTATCAATTGTTATGTATAGAGTGCTTGGGGGGGGGGGCCCCATTGTAAAACGTGCATCAGGGCCCACAGCTCCTTAGCTACGCCACTGTAATTATGTTAACAGGAACTGCCAAAAGCAAGCTCTCCCTGCTGTAAGATTTTTCTTTGATACATAGTTGAGCAGATGGCTGAACTAGCTGTAAGCAACAGAATGATCATTTTTCTCACATGTACCAGTCTCTCAGAACAAGGAACAACATAACCATGCCATTTCCAGCAATGTGACAAGAGGGGAATGTTTTTTTCCTACCCAGATGGCATTATTCTGTGATAGACATGGCAGCTCACCAGTGGCAAACTTCCATCCCAATGATGCCCAGATTCACCTCATGTCAGCTAGTCAACAGGGATGGAGTTTGCTATGGTGACCACAGTTGTGAACCTGCATTCCAATATGCCAATGGCCAGCTAACTTCAGGTCATGCTGGGCATTATGGGATTGAAGTTTTCTGCTGTCAAATCATGTTGCGGCAAACTGCCATGTCTATTCTGCAGCCAAGGCAGGTAGGTTAACTATACACTGTAGGCTATAAAAAGAGTAGGGACAAAAGGTTTTTATCATATGTTTAAGTGCACAGTAATTCCACTTTAAAAAGGTTTAAAATGGGAATGTGTAAAGAAGACCTGAAAAACTTTTGGAATGCCACAACATATCTGTCACTTTATGCACATCTCTGGAGTCCAAAGAGAAACATTTGGAAGGTTTGCATTGGCTTTGGAAGATTGAAGATATTCTGATGCGCCTTCCTATCATTCTGTGACCTAGAAAAACGTTCTGTGTGTTCAGACACCACTCTACATTCCCTCTGCCCAAACAGTCTGAAGAGACTTCTGATGTACAGCTTTTAAATGACAAAATACGGTTCTCGGCCCATGCCACAATGTGTGCTGTTTGTAGCTTAAGACTCTCTGATCTTGTTCCGCCTTAGTTGTTCAGAGAGACCACTGATGTTGCACGGTGACCGAAACTGCAAGTGACAGCCTGATACCAGGGAGGCTGATGCCAACTTTACCACTTTCAAAATCTTTTTGTCTGAAGAGACGCATTTCTCTGCCAGCATCTGGCCTTGAAAAATCAGATTATTAAATGTGCCCCCCAGCTGTTTGTATCAGTAGTAAGAATCTGGCCCTGCTAAATACCTCTAAAGATTCCCGCCAACAAATTATTCATCTTCAGCCACTATTGTAGAGAGGTCTAATGCTTGAAGCTGAATCTTGCTTTCCAAAAAATACAGAAACCTGTCCCAGGATGGTTAGAGGGTAATAGTCTTGCAGATTCCAAACAACTCCTACTGAACTCAACCCTTTCAAGGATAAATTCCAAATTACTGATGCATATTAAAATGTTACATTGCAACAAAACCGCTTCGGGGTAAGGTGCCTTTTGTCAAGTGAAGCACTGCAAATTTGGAATTCATCCTTTAGGTTGAAAAGGTTGAGCTTGTTTGGAATTGAATGGTGGTGCTAGCTTTCCTCTCCTAAGACAGTCATCCCCACATTAGACTTATCCTCTTAAGTAAATGGAACTGCAGCTATGGATATGAACCTACCAAAGGCACAAATACAACTGATGGCAACATTCTGCTGGCAATGCTGGCATTGAAATATTATGGTTAACAAAAATGAAGGCTTTTTAGATGAAGATTATTCAACGGCTAACAAAAACATCTAGCTTGTTAAATGTCTGAAAACTGCCAGTTAGGCCCAGTTTACACAGGGAAGCGGCCTGCATGCAGAGGGGGAAGCCGTGGCTGGCTAGCGCTATCTGCCTCTACCTTCTGTGCAGGAAAGGGGCTCCATGGGTCCTCTGGGGTCACTTCCGCTCCTTATTCCGCTTCCGATGGCCTCGCAGTGACCGCCATGCTGCATGGGAAATTGGGCAGTGCTTTGCTCCCAGATGATGGATTGCGTGGTGGCTATGCAAAAGCACTGGATGACACATTACGGATGGGGGTCTGGGGGCATGTGGAGAAACTGAGCGGAACCGGCTGCGGCAATGGAGTGGTGTAACAGGCCCAATGGATTGGTAGCAGAATGGAAACGGATCTGTGGAAACAGATCAGTTTCCGTTCTGCTACCTCAAAACGCAAGTGTGAACCGGGCCTAAGTGTATTTGCCAACTTGCACGCGCCAGGGAAGAACTGTGCAACAGATCACTAGGGAACATTTAAACACTAACGGGTCTATTATCAAATTTAAAGAGACTCAGAGAGGAGTCTCTCTTTAGTTTTTTTTTTTTTTACTTACCCGGGGCTTCCTCCAGCGCAATAAGCATGGATGCGTCCCTTGCCGTCCTCCTCAGCGCTGCCGTTCTCCCGCAGTCAAACCCCGGTAAGCGACTCAGTCTGCCTGAGTGAAGTTAGCCGGAGCACCGCTGACGTCATTGAGCCGCTTACCAGGGCTCACCACGACTAAACGGGACATCGTAGTAGGGCGAGGGACACAGCCATGCTTATGAGGCTGGAGGAAGCCCCAGGTAAATAAAAAAACTATAGTGAGACTCATCTCTGAGTCACTTTAAGCATTAATAACATGATGCTATAAAAAAGGGGTTATATTTGCTCATTGGGGACATTTATCAATGCTACTGCACCAACTTGCACCCAGATTTCTCTTACTTATGTAGCGAGTGATCTGCTGGAAATTTTACATGACCAAGTGTACCCGAGGTGACAGGTCATGTGATAAGATAGACATGTGTATGTACAGTGCCAAGCATACAAATAACTAGGCTGTGTTGCTTTTTTACTTTTCAGCCTGAAACAGTTAACCATTAAGGTATGTAAGTGACTGTTTCTCAGGACGGTTTCTCTCTATAGCACAATAGTGCAATTCTCACTAATGAGGAGTTACAGCCATAAAACTCTTGCCTGCAAGAGAACAGCTTCTGAGTGCAGAGGATAGATTTTAAAAAAAAATTAGGAAAAAAATAAATAAAAAAAGGTAAATGAAATAGTTTATATATTTTAGCTGGGACACTAAGACAACAATACAACATTAAACTTATTTTTTTAGCTTTTAAAAATAAAATAAAACTGGAATTCTAAGTAATTTTCAGGAGTAGGAAGATAAATACAATTGTTTATCTCATCAGTTTATTTTCACCTCGGGTTTCCTTTAAGTGATGCTCAAGAGGCATTTCTGTAATTTTCAGGGACAGCCTTTTTAGGTGAACAGAAGGGATAAAGCAGAAGTCACACTTGTCTGAACCGCAGGCATTTGCATGCAATATGAATTTGCATTAGAATAGAAAGTCCATGTAAACTTAGGCGTGTGTGCGCATTCCAATGCAAATTATCGAATGTAGGAAAAAAATGACAGCCTCCTGCACATTTTCAGACGCATTCTGTGCATTCTGTATGTTTTTTTCTACATATGAAAAGTGTGAGCCTTGCCTAATAAACAAAGTGGTCAGTAAAATGACTTTCTGCCCAGTGAGCAGTAGGCAGGGCAGGTTACAAAGCAGGACAACTGAAGATAAATAGAGCGCGCCATAGTGCATTAAACGTTTTCAGGGTGTTTTATTGACACATAAAAGTTATACTCACAAACAGTGGAGTTAAAATCGCATGTCAGCGGGCCATAGTAGGTTGATTCCCCCCCCCCCCCCCCCCCCTAGAGGCGGGTCTACGGAATCCCTCTACATTGGGACCGTTGGATTTTATTCTCCACGGGCACCCCATGTCATTCACTGCCCAATCTTCCCACAGGCCAAAATCCCCTGGCCATGGGCCAGTAATGGCCTATGTAAGGCACATGAATTGCCTCAGATTCCATTCACACATGGTTTTTCCACTTCCTTTCCCCACTTTCCCTCCCCGACCCCACACAAACTTTCCCCCCCCATCCATCCCCGCCCCACAGCACCCACCCTTCCCACCTCCCCCTCCCCCCCCCCCCACCTCCCCACATCCACCCACACTCCCAACCATACCCTCGCCTATCTCCCTGCCACTTTAGAGACCCCATGGGTCCTAGGATTTGTGCACATTGACCTTGAAAAGTCATGTACACATATACATATGTACATATCCTTACATCCTCGTGAACATAGGGTGTAACAACCCATGAACAGAGGTTGTATTATCCAGCCCCAGATAATTCCAGTGCATTGGGGGTGTTTATTAATTTAACATCAACCATCTTAGGTTTTGTAAGCAATTTTTATGCATTTTTATGTACCTATTAATCGTTATGTAATTTTTATGATGTTTTGTATATGAGTCGTCATGTGACTAGAGGATAAGTGCCCAACGGTGCCCACTGCTGATGGTTAATGATGCGTTTTAAATATACCAACTGGTAGCTGTACCACCAGTGGCTGTCGTGAAGATCCACTCCTATTGTGCAGTGGCATGTGAAAACACTGATTGGAGTTCTAAGTATTAGCTATTTATGTTGGCACTGGTTTTTATATACCCATATATATAATATTACTGTTTTATTCAATTTTTCACAAAAAGGTCTTTTCGCAATTTGTTTATGTCTATTTAAGCTAGAATCCATTTACAGCTGTGGAGGATGACGCGCCGGCCAATGCGCCCACACACACGCCCTCCTTCCCTGCTTCATTGTTCCACAATGTAAGTTCAATAAAGTTGTTTTGAGCTTCCTCCAGTCGCCATGGCGACTATGCGAGGAAACACCTCAAGTAAGCCCATCACAGCGTGTAGACGTCATCTGACGAAGGCGCCGTGCGCCGAAACGCGTCATGACGTTACACGCTTACTGAACCCAGCCACGCCCACTCCTCAGCGAAACGGAGCCCAGGACATCGGAATCCGCGCTGCTAGCCACAGCGCGTCATTCTCCACCACTGAGGGAAGCGGCTGGCTGCCCGCTGACATGCGATTTTAACTCCACTGTTTGTGAGTATAACTTTTATGTGTCAATAAAACACCCTGAAAACGTTTAATGCACTATGGCGCGCTCTATTTATCTTCAGTTGTCTTGCTAACCACCCTATCCGGAGCGCTGCAGTGTGGAAACTTTAAAGGGGAACCACCTTTGGCCGTGTGACCTTTTGGCTGGAGCGCAGGATAACTTTGTGTGATTGTGACAGGTTACAAAGCAGGAAGCCTTACTATACTAAAGTGAACCCAAGCTCAGGTCAAAATAGGAAATATCTAAGGAGAGTGCAGCCTCTGGTTTTAGTCTAATTTTTCAGACCCGCACCCCTGCTACCCGACCAGCAACCGCTTTCTGGTGAATCTGGTACCTGCCCCTGAAGACCCGCTACCCGCACCGCAATCCGATTAAATCAAAACGGGTACATGGACCCGCATTTCGGGTAACCAGCGGGTACCCGACCTGATGCCCTGTGCGGGTCTGATTTTACTGACCCGCAGGCCCTGCTACCCACACCCAACCCGCAACCAGTTATTTGGTGAATTTGGTATCTGCACCCGACCCGCAGACCTGCTACCTGCACCAGACCCGCAACCCGATAAAAATCAAAATGGATACCCAAACCACATTTCGGGTAACTCGCGGGTAACTGTCCCAATGCAGGCCTCTACTCTTTTATTTTCTTAGTTATTTCCTGTTTGACCACAGCTTCGACTCAGGTACACTTTAAACACATATCAACTATACCTGCTTTAAAAGCTGTTTTTTTTTTTTACCCAAAGTAGATCACTTCCTGATTTTTGCAGACAGCTGGGTGAATAGCAGGTACCAGCATCAAGCTTTCAGAGAAAATCCTTTGAGCTCAGTTGCAAATGCAAATCAATGCAGAATCCTTGATCTTTGTCCCCATTAGTGTGGTGTACAGCTACATTATACTGGGCACGTTAGAGGAAAAGCTAAGTAAGAACCATGAACTGCTCTATTATTAAGAGATTAATTAGGTAGTAGAGATGACAACAATCTGAAATGCATACTTGCTCACCCAGTAAAAAGCAAAAACAAAATCCAAGTTAGTATAAGTAAATTAAACCGACCCGGGTTATAGACGTTGTTCTTACTATCGTTCTTCGCTGCTTCTTTGGTTTTCCAACATCAAATTCATCATCATCCAGGTCCTGTTGGAGACAGTCGGACATTAAACACAAACATACATAACCTCTTTAGACTAATTAGCCCCTTTAAAGTCTTCACGTTTAACTGGCATAATACCTTTGATCGCATTATTATTACTTTTCTCTCTAGCAATTAGCAGAAATAAGAGTATGTATGCATTTTCAGAAAATTAGCAGAAAATCTGCATTCTCAGCATTACACTAACCATTCCTAATGACGATATTCTAACCAAAGTCAGAGCTGAAAATTTTAAATTAGCTTCAAGGGTAGGGCTGGCCAACACACTAGTCGATTGTTTGCATCGATATCTGGCTGTTTTCAATAATTTGATCACATCTGCTAGAAATCAATGCAGCTAATGATTCCCAGTTGATTTTCAGCCAAAATAGATTGATTCAGTCGATCACCCTGGATGGAAGTTTACCTAATCATAGGTGGGTCTGGAGCATGTTGCTGGCGGCTTTCAAATTCACGACGACTGACACTCCAGGGGAGCTTACACTTACCTGTCCACCGTGCAACTTCTATCCAGTGCCAGGCTTTGCTTCCTGTCTCTTCTCCCCCCACTGCCCGTGTCACGTCACAAAGGCTAGAGGTCAAACTAGAGGCCTCTAGTAGTCAACATAAGGTACATGCCTTAGTGCCTCTAGAGTTTGGCCTTTATTGTTTATTTATCATGTGACACAGGCTCCCAGGAGAAAAGACACAGGAAAGAGAACCTTGGCAGTAGAAAGTGGCACGAGGAGGATTGGTGACAGCTGACTACTGTGCACAGCCCAGGGAAGGGAGGGGGCACTGGGAGACCTGGGGAACCAGAAGGCAGCGCACACAGATTCTCAATAGACTTCATGCTAAAATCTATATATAATCTGTGTGTAGCGTGGGGGGATTCAATCATATAGATCCCTTTCTGATCAGATAGTGATCTGAGATGGATATATTTGTTGGGCCACATCTACCAGTGTGTAACCAACATTTTAGAATAAATTAGTTACTGTATAATGGACAAGATTTTAAACCAATACAAAAGCTGGCATATCAACCGAAAATATATTTACTTGCAGAGATTGATAAAGCAGAATAAAATCTAAGAATGTTATGTTCTTAAAACTAAATAGATTTTTTTTTTCTTAAACATGGTAAAGCTATGTGCTGTGCTACCAAACATTGCCTATGGCAGTCAGTGTATCACTAAAAAGCCCCTTTCTGCCTCAACTACCTGCAAAGACAAGCCATGCACAATTCGCTTACTAGACAACAGCAACCCCCTTCCTGAAATCGAACACTTAAAGGAGTCATCAGGCAAAAACCATGTGCCACGACACAGTTCCACGCTCAGCCGGCATCCCCACCAGTGCAGAGATCAACCTCGTCTTATCTGTGCCTGCGCCACTGTCATTCAAGCCCACATTGTCCACAGTGTACTGCGCAGGCGCAGAACTACTGCGCAGCACACTATGGATAACATGGACTTGATTGACAGAGGAGCTCAAACAGGTGCACTAGAGGAGGTCACCCTCTGCACTGGCGGGGACTCAGGGACCGCTAAGCGTGGAGCTGCAGTGTAGGACATGTCGGCTGCAAGGGGCTGGAGGAAGCTCCAAACAAGTAGAGGGGGGGGGGGGTGTTTGCCTGACTACTCCTTTAATAGTGCTATGGAAAAAGGAAAAAAAACTTTATAGCATCTAGACTTATAAGGAGAGAACATGCCATGGGTTAGATTGGAGGCAAACAACATGTAATAATATTGTTCTTCCCTTGTTCTTTAAAAGGAACCCAAAGTAAAAGATCCATGGAGGAAGCCATATTTATTTCCTTTTTAAACAATACCAATTGCCTGGCAGTCCCGCTGATCTTTCTGGTCAATAGTGTCTGAATCACACACCTGAAACAAGCATGCAGTTAATCTTGTCAGATTTTTGTCAGAAGCTTGCATGCTTGTTCAGCAGGCCTGTAGAGTCGGAATCGAAGAGTCGGAGCATTTTTGGGTACCTGGAGTCGGAGATTTTATAAAATGAGCAGTCAGATCTGTTTACCAACTCCACAGCCCTGGTAAGTATTAGGCTAAGTAGTCTGAGTAATTTGGGGTACCTGGAGTCAGAACCTTCATAAACTGAGGAGTTGGATCACAGCCCACAGATCTTCACAACCCTGTTGTTCAGGGTCTATGGCTAAAAGTATTAGAGGCAGAGGATCATCAGAACTGTCAGGCAATATGTATTGTTTAAAAGGAAATAAATAGGCTAACTTCCATACGATTCTCACCTTCTGTTCTCTTTAACCTCCCTGGTGGTAACCCCAACCTGAGCTCTGGGTAGGAAAAAATAGCTGGGAGCGGTAGGTCGAGCTCAGGTCAGGGTAGAGAATTTCCTAATTTGCATTCTGTTATGGAATCCCGCGCACAATCGGCTCTGCGCAGTGGGACTCCAGCCTCCCTCCCTGGCTATCTGCCGCTTCTCTGGCTGCCGGGATCCCCATAGCCACGCTCTTGTTCCAGGGAGCTGGTGGCCAATCATTGCGGCAGAGCAGCGTGACGTCATCAGGGGGGGGGGGGGGGACAATTTTTTAAGGGGGGGGGGGATATATTTTTTGCCCGAAAAAAAAAAGTGTTTGATTATATATATATATATATATATATATATATATATATATATATATATATTACACATACATATGTATGTATTTAGTTCAGCGTGTCTAATTCCTCCTCATTTGTCTATAATCACAAGTTGTGATCGCTCTCGTGTCACCTGACTACCATGGCAGATAAGCTAATTTAAAAGCGCAGGACGTCAACAATTTTGACTACTCTCTGCCTGCCGCCTGCACCGACCTCTGCCTGGGTTTGACCACACTCTGCCTGCTGCCTGCACCGACCTCTGCCTGGGTTTGACCACTCTCTGCCTGCCGCCTGCACCTGTGACCTCCTCAGGCCAGCACTGTGAAGAGAATGTGAAGGAGACTGGTGTGTAGGACACAGCATGAAAGGACAGAGGTACATATAGTTTAGGGAGTGTGGGTTTAGTGATCTGTGATGGCAAATTCCTGAGGTGCTTTGATACATTTCTCTTTCTTGCACAATGGTGTACAGCATAATACACATTACTTTGGCAAGCATACATTTTGGTCATTCTGTCTATGAAAGATTTCCCCACATGAAATGTTATGTATTTTACATTAGGACACAATACTAGAAATATCCATATGTGATGATCTAATTTTTCTTTTAAATCTTATTATCCTGCCTAGATGATGCTCAAAGGTTGCTCAGATATCTCCTGGCATCCCATCAATTGTCTTGTGGATACTGTGGCCATTGTCATCCCAGGTATGCAGGAGTTCACTTGCATTACAGAAGATCATGAGTATGATTTTGTGAAACAGCAACACTGCTGGCAATCTCCTTTTATGAATAACCCATTTTAAATTTCCATTATCTGTCTTTTGCAAGAGAAAGGCAACGATTCTTCGGTGTTCAAAAGGCATCACTTTTGTCTCTTTTTAAGCTGGGTTACAGATGTCTCAGTATAGGGATACTGGAGAGAAGCAATATTGTAAGAAAGGGATGCTTTGCCTCATCCAAAATGCCTTTCATTAAAAAAAAAAAAAAGGATTTTTGCACTGTTAACCTCGCTGTGTGACAAGTACTTCAAAGCTGGAACTGCAAGTGATGCGTCTGCCTATAAGAATATGCGCCAGAAATAGTTTTCTGTCCTTCTCAGTGCTGGTCTCTCTGCACTTACAATCCACTTATGGTTATTCAAGTGGCTCATGTACTTGTATATACATTCAAGTCAAGAAGGCAGAGACACTCTCTCCTCTTTAGCCATTACAGCTGGCCTTTACTACATACATTTTATGATGTAATGTTATTTTAAGTGGATAAGCACTTAAGTTCAGCTCCAATTTAAGAAAAGAAAAATAACACATCATCCCAATGCAAGCCATTTTATTACTGCATATTTTTTTTTAGTCTGCACTGCAGTTATTGTACAGCAGTTCTTGAATATCAGTAGAACTTCATAGCAGATTTGCAGGAGACTATAGCGATAGTGTATACAGTTTGCTTTACAACCTTCCCTGAAATCTCATCACTAATATCTCCTCAGTATCTGATAACACATGAAAGGATAGGAGGTGTCTCAGGTGATGCTGTATTTTTCACAGTTGGACCAATAACTCACATACATACTCTACAGCTTGTTAAAATACTTGAAATATACAAACAGTACTAAATAACCATTTTTTTGGGGTTTTATTTTTCTAAGGGAAAATGTAACATCACTTAAAGAGGAACTCCAGTGAAAAAAAAGTAATAAAAAGTGCTTCATTTGTACAATTATGTATAAATGATTTCGTCAGTGTTTGCCCATTGTAAAAATCTTTCCTCTCCCAGATTTACATTCTGACATCACATGGTGACATTTTTACTGCTGGCAGGTGATTAAACTGGAAGGAGATTGCTTCTTTGCAGTTGGAAACAGCTGTACATAGCTGTTATTTCCCACAATGCAACAAGGCTCCCACAGCGTGATGTCAGAACCATGGTCCTGACACACACTGTGGGAGGGGGTTCAACACAATATCAGCCATACAGAGCCCCCTGATGTTCCGTTTGTGAAAAGGAAAAGATTTCTTATGTAAAAGGGGGTATCAGCTACTGATTGGGATGAAGTTCAAATCTTAGTTACGGGTCCTCTTTAAACTATGCTGCACATTTAACTGGGTGTGTTTTGAAACAATGTTACCTTTTCTACAACAATGCATAACCCATTGTTATGTTTCTCTCCCATTACAGTGCTTCTCATTACGGTGTCCCCCTATTAAAATGCCCACAATAGTGTGGACCGCCCATTATAATGCTTCTCATAGTTTTCCTCATTGCAGTACCCCATTATAGTTCATCTCTCATTAGCAGACCTCCTGTTTCATTGCAATCACAAAACACTGACCTGGCCTTGAACAGCATCATCACTGGCTTCTTGTTCTGATGAAAAGCTTTCATACTCTTCCTCAGAATAGTTATCTGTGGAAAAGAACATCACATCTGAAAAGTTACTTTAACTGCAAGTAAAACCAGAATTCATCATTCAAACCTCTACAGAGAAAGAAAAAAAATTATGAACCCCAAATTGGCTTGGCAAAAGTAGAGATTGTCAATGAGATGCAAATAATTTCAAGTGGGTGCAATTGTTATGTTAAATGAATGAAGAGTTATGTAGCTTGGAAATGGACAAATCAAATGCAGTAGTTAATGAATATGACTGGTCCAATAACAAGCTTAAGTTATTAGCCCTTTATTGACCATCTCCAACCAAGACGGTGAGAGAAAAAAAAAAAAAAAAAACTTAAAACAACAAAATCGCATATTCTTCAAAAAAGTAGCAAAAAAAAAAAAAACCAAACATAAACCAGTACTGACACTTTCATTGATGACTAATCAGCCATTGGATTCTCATCAGTTTGGCAATTTAAATAGGAATGCCACTGGATACCCCTCCTCTTGTCTCCACCCCCTCAATTCCTTTAGATTGTAAGCTCCAAGGGCAGGGCTCTCATCTTTTTGTGTCTGGGAATTTGTTATACATTTTAATGATCATGTCACTTTTGTCACTGTAATTACCAATTATGTATTTTGTACCAATTCTGTATTTTGTGTATTGGTGTATACCATTATCTGTCACTTTTTTTGTACCCCATGTTTGTTTCTTACTTTTTCAGGGCCACGGAATATGTTGGCGCTTTATAAATTAATATAATAATAATTCCCTTGTTCTGCTATTAGTCCGTTTTCTGCCCATGAAAATGAAGGCCGAAATCACATGGGTGACTAACAGATAATGAATAGAGCCAAAGACAAATCATAAGTGCTATTGCTGCTACAAAAGGGTAGTAATGCATAAAGCACAGAAGAGCACTACCGAATGAAAATATTTCTGTGAATTAAATAACGTTAGCATATAAAACGAGAAACCGCTGACCTGGTGAAAGTACTGTGATGAATGTATATGTGGATACACAGCATCAAGGACCACACACACACCATAGACAAATACCGAATGGTTGGCAAACTGACATTAAAAAGGGGATAAAAATGATTTGGCGGTCAGCCTAACTTAAGCTGGCCACTAATGGTCCAATTTCTAGCGAAAAATCGTTTGAGCGATCAGAAATTCTGATCGGATTGGTTGTAAATAATCTCTATTGGGTGGACACAATCAATTATGAACGAGTGAAAAAAATGTCGCCCGAATGAATTTTTGTCGAACGAAAATTTGGATTTTCTTGGTGGTCGTGATAGATAGGAAGCAATGATTGGTTAGTTGCTGGTGTAGTGAACGATTTTTCATCCGATCAGAATTTCTGATCGCTCAAACGATTTTTCGCTAGAAATTGGACCGTTAGTGGCCACCTTTAGAAACATCTACATATTCCAAAGTAACACTAAGGCCCCGTTTACACTTGATCAGTTGCTCTCAGTTATAACTGAAAGGTCAACTGATTTTCAAAGTAAGTCCCATGTTTTCCTATGGCACCTTTCACACTTAACGCGTCTTAACTGAAATCTTTTTCACAATGCATTGCTATGGAGAAGGAAAAAAAAGCGCATACCAACTGATTAAGTGTAAATGGGGCCTAACAGAACACAGGCAGTCCAACCAAAGACAAGGTCACACAAATGATAAACAATTACAAGAAGATCAGTTGGCCCATAATAGAGAAAGAACTAAAGAGAATGTAGGGGAATATTTACTATAAATATCTTAAATACAAAACCCAAATATTGGACAGGTGAGAACACTCCACTGAAATAAACATGTGTCAATATTAGTTTCTCCAAAAGTTGCTTCACAAACAGTGAATAGTATGGGTCTCCATTTCCAAGCATCCATCAGCAGCATAACTTTTCTGAGTTCCGTTGTTTAATAAAGATCTGTCCTTTGAATTATGTGGTTTGTCCTGTCCATAAGGTGATCCTCAGCTAATCTCTTTCATGGTTTGGTTTTGTGTACAAGATATTTATAGTAAATATCCTCTTGAAATCTCCTTTGTTAGCCAACAAACACTACTTTGTTTTTCTTTGGGGAGTAGGGAAATAAATCAGTAGGAAACTAGATTTCATGAAGGGATCTGTAACTTTTACCCTTTTTTGTTTTTGAAACCAAAACAAAAACATGGACACGGTTAGCATTGATAGTTGTCCCCTCAGACCGTGGCTTCAAAATATCCATTTACAGTCAATTTAAGAAAATTAAAAACCCCTCTGTCCTCTTGAACGTGTGCTGGGACCCCCGAAGTGTGGCCTTGCTGCACATGCACGCTAACTCCGTCCCGCTTGGGCTTCGATGGAAATAGCTGAGGACGGTCGGGTCTGTGCTACTTAGCAGGCAGGCTTTTTCTGAAGAAATGGGACGTAATGGCGTAGTGGGTTATGGCAAGTAAACCCTCTCCAAGGCTTGAAAAGGAAAAAAAAACAAAAAACTTTTATATCATTTTTATGTACAGAAAGTGTTTAGCTACCTTGAAGATTTTGTTGGTTAGCCAATCTGTCCCCCTATAACTATAATGGACTTCTGAAGCATCCAATTCAGCTAAATATTACTAGTCTACGCTGAAATATATATGGAGTGTATATATATATATATATGTGTATATATATATATATATATATATATATATATATATATATATATATATATATATATATATATATATATATATATATATATATATATATATATATATATATATATATCTCAATTCCTGTGCTACATGGCCCTTAATCAACCTCTGGCAACCAGTGGAGTCAAACTTGTCATACCAAGGCTGCATAAATGTGTGAAAAGTCACCAGTCACTAGATTCCCTAGTACTGAAGATACAGACCTGTGGTTTTTATCTTCTGGCTGGTATTCATGGCACTGTCTTCATGATCAATTGGCTGACTGGAGAGAGAGAATATCCAAATCTCTGCCACTTTGGCAGACGCGTCCTTCATGTTGCTAAAAAGGCTCAAAACCTGGCTTCCTTCAGATGGATGCTGCATGACCTGAAATCAAAATAAATCCATTGACGCTTACAAGTTCCATGACTTGGCTGTTGCTCAATCAACTCAGACAACAGATCAATCAGACTGACAGTATAAACCGGTTAACATTATATGAACTGTTCACTGTCTCCTATCTGTCAAGAAAGCCATTAACCACAAGCTGATACAGTCAGTTGGGAAATTCTGCTGTGTATCAGAGGGATTATAGTATTAAAGGGAATCTGTATTGTTAAAATCACACAAAAGTAAACATACCAGTGCGTTAGGGGACATCTCCTATTACCCTCTGTCACAATTTTGCCGCTCCCCGCCGCATTAAAAGTGGTTAAAAACAGTTTTAAAAAGTTTGTTTATAAACAAACAAAATGGCCACCAAAACAGGAAGTAGGTTGATGTACAGTATGTCCACACATAGAAAATACATCCATACACAAGCAGGCTGTATACAGCCTTCCTTTTGAATCTCAAGAGATCATTTGTGTGTTTCTTTCCCCCTGCATCTCTCATGCACTGAAGTTTCAGGCTGCTCTTTTCTTCCTGCAAACAGCTGTGCCCTTGTCTGTAATTCCTCACTATGTGAAAGCCCAGCCAGCTCAGAGGACGATTTATCCAGCTTGTAAAAGATAAGAGAGAAGAGAGAAGCTGCTCTAATCTAAATAATACACAGGCAGTGTGCATATAGGGGCCTGGAAGGGGGAGTTCATAGCAGAACCACAACACTGAAGAACTTGGCAATCTTCCAGACACAGGCTGACAAGTCTGACAAGAGAGAGATAAGTTGATTTATTACAGAGATGGTGATAGTAGAACGTGCTGCAGTAAGCCAGAACACATTAGAATAGCTTTTGGAACTTGTAGGATGATAAAAAACAGGATGCAATTTTTGTTACGGAGTCTCTTTAAAGGAAGAGCTAAAAAACACAAGTAAAATCCTAGCATAGGTTCCTGGGGACTTAAGATATTGCAGGATGTACTGAAGGCCCATGCTGACAGCATCATCTCCAGACCTGTTAGACCTTAGGAAAATTGCAGGGGGTCTGTGATAGATTTCAGGTACCAAACTAAGTCTTTCAATAGTCTTCCTGACTAGTGATGTCAGATTAACTAGTCTACAGTCATTCAGGCATGCAACCTTTGGTTTCGTCAAAAGAGGCGAAATGGTGGCCCTTCTGAAACTGGTAGAAACCGTGAAGGGTGTAAAAGCCTGGTTAAAAAATATCTGTAAATCAGGTGGTAAACACAGGTGGCTAGTGACCTGCATAGTATTTCGAGGAGGCGGGGATTCTGTGACCACCATTAACTGAGATGAGATATATATATATATATATATATATAGAGATATAGATATATATATATATATAGAGATATAGATATATATATATATATATATATATATATATACATACATACATACATATATATATATATATATATATATATATATATATATACTGTATATATATCTGTTTTCAATGGCCTGTTAAGAGATAAGTGATAAACATCCCCAGATTTTCATTTTAAACAGTTTCTAATTTTTTTTTACTGTTTTGGGTGCCTCCCAAATAAAAGAAAAATAGTATTACAAAAGGTCAGTATAAAAAGCAAACAAAAATCATCTCTCCCATATCTAATTAACGATCTCAATTCTTTCTCACAAGTATCGTATTACAAGATCAATCAATCCAAATCATTTATCCTAGGAGCAAACATACCATCACATATACAAAAATTTGTGAAAGATAACTATCCCTTTCCCTGGGCCAAAAACAGCATTCAATACTTAGGGATAAAACTAACTAACAAAGCGGCCAATCTCTATAAACTTAATTACCTAACACTCATAAACAGCATTAAAAAAGAACTACTGGACAGATCTTCCCATCAACTCTCCTGGCTTGGAAAGCTAGCAGCCTTTAAAATGTTCACCCTTCCCAAAATCACATATATCTTTAGAACCCTCAACATCCCAATACCCAACACATTCTTCTCGAACCTCCAGTCAACAGTCTCCTCTTACTTATGGAGTAGCAAAAAACATAGAATAAACATTAAAACTCTCCAAGTCCCAAAGAAATGGGGCGGCCTAGGAGTCCCCTGCTTTAAAGGAATACTTAAGGGGAAAAAAAAATGACATTTACTCACCCGGGGCATCCCTCAGCCCCCTGAAGCTGGATGGTGCCCTCGCAGCCCCGCTCCGATCGTCCTGTCCCCGCCGGCGGCTACTTCCGGGTGCGGCGACAGCCGCCGACAGGCTGGGAACGCGGCTGATTTTCCGCGTTCCCACTCGCTATATGCTGCTATAGCGTATATAGCTACGCTATAGCAGCATATAGCGAGTGGGAACCCGGAAAATCAGCCGCGTTCCCAGCCTGTCGGCGGCTGTCGCCGCACCCGGAAGTAGCCGCCGGCGGGGACAGGACGATCGGAGCGGGGCTGCGAGGGCACCATCCAGCTTCAGGGGGCTGAGGGATGCCCCGGGTGAGTAAATGTCATTTTTTTTTTCCCTTAAGTATTCCTTTAAGTCTCTCTATTCCGCCTGCAATCTAGAAATATCCAAAGCCTGGTGGACGACCTCCAACAGACCTATATGGGCCACACTGGAAGCCCAGTTACTAAAAAATGACCCAAAATATTTTCTTATAGCCTGCTGTACCGATCACAAGATTTCTATACCCCCTTATCAAACAATACAAGCCACAGTGAAAGCCTGGAGACACCTACTTCAATTGCCCTCCACATACACTAAACACTCCCAAATCCCATTGCCCCTACAATCTATCCCCTCCATAATCAAAAATATAAACATCCAAAAATGGATTCGAGCTGGAATCAATACCTCACAGCAAATTGTCTCTGAGACAGGAATGCTTTCTTTTCAGCAAATGAAAGAAACATATAACATCCCAAATACTGAATTTCATACCTACCTACAACTACGTCATTACCTATTAGACAAAAAACACAATTTCCCAACTTGGCCTAAAACCCTGCTCAATTTATTTGAAAAAGGTCTCTTGGCAAAGAAAGGAATCTCCATATGTTATGAGAGTTTAACCTTAAATTTCCAGGCGAACTTGAACCAATACCTAAACAATTGGTCTCTACTACTAAACGAGACTCTGACAATGGAACATTGGCAAAAAGCCACAGAGCACTTATCAAAATACTCCAAGTGTACTTCACATGGTGTAACCCTACATAAAATGTTCCTAAGCTGGTACTATACGCCTGATAAAATCTCCAAACTTTGTCCAGAAGACAAAGGGGAATGTTGGAGAAAATGTGGGAACTCCGGATCCCTGTTCCATATTCTCTGGCAATGTCCAAAAATACAACCTATCTGGGGGAAAATCTTCTCACTAATCTCTGACCAAATAGGTAAAGCTTGTCCCCCCACACCCAAACTAGCAATACTTAATATAGATCTCCAACAGATTCCACCGTGCCATAGACTCTATACAACACATCTTCTATGTGCAACAAGACAAGCAATTGTAGCAAATTGGCGTGATAGTGACACCCCATCAATTGGTCAAATAACTAATCAAGCATATTTAAACATAGACATGGAGCATAGACTTAGAAGCACGGTCAAATAAATCCCCGTACCACACACCTCATTATATAAAAACGATCCCACACTACTCATTGCAACTATTATAATCTATCTCTGGGGAGGACAACTTTAACTTTAACTTTAATTACTAGCTACTCCTTCAATCCAAGCTTTTGGAAGCACTGGTTGGAACTACGTTCTGTTATTATGTTTTGTTATAATGGTAATTGTATGTTTATTACCCAAATGTATGTAGTCTTACAATGGTTCGGAGCCTCAAACAACTGTATTACACATAATAGTTATTGCTGTAACAAGCCGAGTTGGAATGTCTTTCCAGAATACTGATTTGCATGACAACAACCAACTTTGACTTTTCTACTCCATTTTTCTTGACAATTGTACATCGGAGGCTCACGGCCAGGCATAATGCATAAGTCATATTATTGTAAACTGTAGTATGAAAAATTTCAATAAGAATTGAAGTGGAAAAAAAAAAAGCAAACAAAAAAGTAGGTCTAAAGCCCTATAAAATCAAAATTTATGAATAAAGGTTTAACTGACATGCAATTCACTGCTGTGACACCACACTCTAGTATGATGAACAGGAAGTATGGCACCAGAACAGTGGGTGAGCTCAGGTTTTGTCGCCATCCAGGAGTATAAATCTCTGACAAGAATCTAACACACTTGTGCATTCACATCCACCTATGGAGGTATATAGTAATGGGTGGAGCTCTCCTTTAAAACATTTTTTTTGTTTCATACGTTACAATTCTACCAGCATTCATAGAGACCTACCTCAGCCATGTTGATGCATCCAATAGCTAATGTCTTGTAACCCAGGATTGTTCGATTTTTATATCTTTTTCTCCTCTGAAGCATAATTTGTAGTTTGTTTCCTTCCCTTTTCAAAAAGTGAGGATACTAAAAATGAAAAGTAAAATAATATTTATTTTACATTACACCCAGTAATGGGGATTTTACGCATTATCACAGGCAGTAAATAAACCATAAACTATTCCATAATACAGTCATGTAAAGTAATTGGACAGCTGACTTGAGAGGTAAATGGAGGCTGCCATATCGATTTTCTGGCAGTTCTGCTGATCTTTCATGCATCAGTAGTGCCTGAATTACCCACCTGAAACATGCATGCAGCAAATCCAGTCAAACTTAAAGTGATACTTAAAGGGAACCTTAACTGAGAGTGATATGGATGTTTCCTGTTAAACAATACCAGTTGCCTGGCAGTCCAGCTGATCTCTTTGACTGCAATAGTGGCTGAATCACACCCTGAAACAAGCATGCAGCTAATCCAGTCTGACTTCAGTCAGAGCACCTGATCTGCATGCTTGTTCAGGGGCTGTGGCTAAAAGTATTAGAGACACAGGATCAGCAGGCGATTCAGGCAACTGGTATTTTAAAAGAAAAAATCCATATCCTTCTCAGTTTAGGTTCCCTTTAAGCCTCGATTAAAAAACATTTTTACCTACCTGGGGCTTCTACCAGCCCCCTCCAGCCGCCCTGTGCCCTCGCAGTCACTCACGGATCCTCCTGTCCCCTGCCGTCAGCTAGTTTTGTTTATGCCGACAGGCTTACTGTGCCTGTGCAGGCCTGGCCACATGACTCCTTTTTTATTTTCCCGTTCATGATAGTGTCCTGCGCTGGTCGCTATTGGTGATGGGAACGCGAAGGCGGCTACGCGTGGTCGGGCCTGTCACCGAAACTAGTCACGGCGGGGGACCAGAGGATCCGTGAATCACTGCAAGGGCACAGGATGGCTGCAGGGGGCTGGGTAGAATCCCCAGATAAGTAAAAATGATTTTTAATTGAGGCTTAAAGAGAATCTGTACTTTAACATTTTTACAGCAAAAAGCATACCATTCTATTCATTATTTTCTCCTGTGCCCCTCTGCGCTGTTTCTGCCACTCTCTGCTGCAAACCTGGCTTGTAATTAACAGTTTTCGGCAGTGTTTACAAACAAACTAAACAGCTTCTGATAGGCTCACATAAGCAGAGTGTGTGAGTCATACAGAGCCTGCAGGAGGCCTGGAGGGGGTGGGTATAGCTTCTACCAATCACAAGCAGCCCTGCACATTCCACACATTCCAGCTTTAGCCTGATTGTGCCGACAGAAGGAAGCAGATTAGATCATATAACAGAGATAACATAGCCACTGTGCAATTAGGAAAAGCTACAGTAAGCCAGAGCACATTAGAAAAGGCAAAGGAACTTCTAGGATAGAAGAACTAAGGCTGAAAAGTTTGTTACAGAGTCTCTTTAAGTATCCCTTTAAATCAAATATCTGATCTGCATGATTGTTCAGGATTTACGGCTACAGGATCAGCAGGACAGCCAGGAAATGTGCATCGTGTAAAAGGAAATAAATATGGCAGCCTCTATATTACTTCTCAGGTCAGTTGTTAATGGCTGTTTATATTGGGCAGCAATGTTTGGCTGAAACATTAGCTACATTAATCAGTACAGTTTCGTAGCCTACTTATGTATTAAACATGCTCAAATTTATGTTGACCTTAAATTTAAATAAACACCAAAAAGCTAAACATCTAATCAGAATTTTCCAGTATTAATCTAGGGTAGAACAGCCTTTTATGTAACCCTATGCAGAAGTTCTCGTAACAATAAATGGAAGATTGTCTCAAGATACAATTGGACAAGCAACTTGGGGTTTCAGGCTCTAACCAAATCCTTACAGGAATACAAAGCCACATACAAATAACTGCCCAAATACCTTTATTTTTGTCTGTGGAACAGCAGTTTCCCCATCTTCTTTACAGTATAATCTCATTATAATAAATTCAGATAAAGTAAACATTTGTGTATAGTAAACTACCCCTCCAGGTCCCAGCCAATTTCCATTATAAGTCTATGGGAACAACGCCTGGTATAGTAAACCCTGATAAAATGAAATTTCTTTTATAGTAAACATGTTTTTAGGTCCCTATGAGATGATGACTCTGGATATAGTAAAAAGTAAGTGTGTGAAACCCATGGTCTGATGCGCTCTTCAGGCTGGTTGCAGGTTAGTTGATGCCTGATAACATTTGTAAGAGGAGAAGAATGGCAATGGTGCTGGATATACAGTACTATTCAAATAAGTAGCCTGGGGAAAATGAGTAATAATGTCAATGTAAACAAAAGACCACTTCCACATTGCAATCACTGATAAAAGTATCGTCAGTCCTCCCACAGGATTGTATGCACTCCCAGGTATCTTTTTCCTTGTTAGCGATGACACTACTGGTACTGTTTGCAGAGCAGTACAGGTTACTTTCACTTGTAGTGCAGATCAGAGTGGGTTGTCTCACTGCAAAACTAAGGAGAGTGGAGAGGAGAGTGCTAAGTCCCGCCAGCGGAGTTATCAGAGCCACTCGCATTACAGATGCGTGTGGGTTGTTAGGATTAGCTGAGCAGATAGTGCTTCAGGACACATGCTGCAAGTCCCACCCATGGAGGCATCAGAGCCACTCACAGGAAGCGAGTGGCTGCCTCCATTTAGTGCTGTAGCAGCAATTTTTCCAGCCTGGTTATGCAGCCAGAGGTATACTTAACCTTGTAGTCCACCGAATGTACAAGTGGTTGTACTGTATCTCCAAAAGGAGAACAGAGTTGCTCCTTTGCAGCAGTGAATGTACCAGGGCATGATGGGCCAATTCTAGGACAATTTCTGATATAGGAAACTTCTGATAAAATAATATAATATAAGCTATTCTATCACCATTTCAGTGGAGTTTCTTCTTAACATTTTAGGACACTACTAGTAGACCTAAGCCAGTTTAAAAACGGGCTCTAGGTCTGTCTCTCACCGCCGCATCTCAGTGCGCATGCACCCGCCAGCACCTGCCGCACATGTGCGCACACCCGTCCGCCCGTGCATACGCCCACCTAACTGGCCCTGTCCTCCTATCCCAACAGTCCGCACATGCGCAGTAGCAAAAAGCATGGACCCAGGGACACAGATACATGAGTATGCAGGGAAAGTTAGGTTTTATTAGGTAGGATTACATGTGATTTTCCTTAGTAACTTATAGACAAATCTATGCATCCACTTTTATGAATAAACTGAAAAATAAGTGATAAAAAAAAAAGAAAAATTAACACAAAGCGCTGAAAAGGTAAATTTTTCACAATTTTGTAAATCGATAAGAACATGAAACAATCAATATGATACGGATACATTACTCACTGTACATTTTAACTCCTAAGAAATACAAAAAATTAAAAAATAAAGAGAAACAAACCCTAGTGGTTTATTATGCATCATAAAAGTAAGCAGTATTAAAATGATCCCAGTGATACCTGAAGTGAAAATGTTAGTGCAAGATCAGTTTCTACTTGTCCACTAGGTGGCAGCACAATTTCATGAGAGCGAAGAATCCGCTTGGAGCCCTGGTGAATAAATGAAAGGGAAAGTTGACTTGAAAGAGGAAGCAAACTTTATTATAATTTTACACTTAACAGGAAATTGAAATCATACTAAACACAAAGTTTAATCAACACTAGCTTTTGAAAAGTTACAAACAGAAGCTATAATTAGGAAGCATGGACCAGTTGTAAAAAAAAAAGGCTGCCCAATCAACACCTAAAACACATACAGTATATTTGTATGTGTATTAGTAATGGTAAACATTTTTCTGGTAATCTGAGATTCTTAATATGGGCTGAAATTTTAAGCGTGAACTGGACAACTGAAGTGAGAGGATAGGGAGGCTGCCATATTTATTTCCTTTTAAACCATACCAGTTGCTTGACAGCCCTGCTGATCTATTTGGCTGCAGTAGTGTCTAACACCAGAAACAATCATGCAGGTAAATCTTGTCAGACAATAAATGTCAGAAACACCTGCTCTGCAGATGCTTGTTCAGGGGCAACGGCTAATAGTATTAGAGGCAGAGGATCAGCAGAACAACAAGGTAACTGGTAATGCTTAAAGTGAACCAGAGACGAAGCACCCTCATGTATTTTACCATATACTGTATATCAGTGGGAACATTAGAGAACACCTACCCTGCTGTTTCATTCTTCATTGCTCAGCCTGCTTGTTATCAGCCCTGATAAAATCCCTGACTGAACTGCTCAGGAGTCGTTATAGCAGAGCCAGAAGGGGACAGGCTTGGGCTTGAGAATACATCAGAGAAGACAGACTCAGCTATAAGGATTCCTGAGCAAAGCCAGACTGAATGCTCACTCAGGGATTTTATTAGGGCTGATAACCAGCAGGCTGAGCAGTGAAGAATGAAAGAGAGCAGGGTAGGTGTTTTCTCTAATGTACCCACTGATAGATATGGTAAAATACACGAGGGGGCTTTGTTTATGATTCACTTTAAATGGAAATAAATATGGCAGCCTCCATATTCCTCTTGCGTCAGTAGTCCTTTATGAGCCGCCATGTCATTGGATGTGAAATTTAGTTTATTCAGCTCCTTCAAGGAGAACAATGCTTTAGGCTGGACAAATGACAAATACTTGCGTTAAGGCTGGACATCCACTATAAAATGAGTGATTCCAGAGCAATTTAGAGGAAAGTGATTTTGGACCATCACTTTCCTCTATTGAATCATTCCGAAAATGCAGGAATCGGGCAGGACCCCCGCGTGTATCAAAAAAGGGCGCCTGGAAAAAAGGGCGCGGGGTATAGCCGAAATTTTACGTTTTAATGCAAAACCATATTTTTGTTTTAAGGGGTTGTAAACGAAAATTTAGTGCTAACTAGGTTAAAGAAACGGAAATGAAATGGCAAAATACCATCTATAACAGCAAACGAATTCTGAAAAGAAGCGTCAAATATCGTGTATAACAAAAACGATATTTACACTTGTATTAAGCAGAGCAATGCAATGGTAGGTTTTACAGATATTTTACTGTAATTATACCAAACTGTAGGCTCACACAGATCTCTCCCTATCCCTAACCCCGAGACCCCTCTGTTTAAATATATATAATTTAATAAATTATATATATTACATATATTGTGCTGTAACTATACCTAGCCTTACTCTCACACAGAGCCCTCCCTGTACCTATCCCTAACCCCTAGACCCCCCTGGTGGTGCCTAACCCTAAGACCCCCCTGGTGGTGCCTAACCCTAAGACCCCCCTGGTGGTGCCTAACCCTAAATAACCACCCCCCTGGTGGTGCCTAACCCTAACCACCCCCTGATTGCATATATTATACTGTAACTATACCTAACCCTCCCTGTACCTATCCCTAACCCCTAGACCCCCCTGGTAATGCCTAAACCTAACCATCACCACCACACAAACACCCTAAACACATATAAACAATAATATATTTAATCCTTAAAATACTTCTCTACAAATAACATGAATAAAATAATTTATATATTTGTAATCGAATAAATAGCCTTAAAATAGCCTTAAAATCATGTATACATTAATATTATAAATAGAGAAAAGTATATAAATATATACAATACAATAGATAGCCTTACAAGCATTAGAAATCTTGAAAATAACAGTAACATTAAAAGCGATATTTTAGTAACTATAATCAACGCATTATAAGTGTAAAAACAAAGTTAATACCAAAAGTGATGTATTTCTAATACAATAAGGTTGAAAACGGTATTTACGCATTATACATATGAAAACAAATTTTTAAATGATCAAAGAAGTGTAAACGAAAATTTAGTTGTTATACTTTTGTAAGCGAAATTTTAAACTAAATAATAAGTAAAAACTGATATACGGTAAGCGAAATTTAAAAACGAAAAAATAAGTATAACACAAACTCAAAACGAACTTGTAAACGATATTTGTTATAAACCTTATTCTGTAAACGAAAAATTTTGTTAACACGATCCCTGTAACCGCTATTTCTCGGGCGCCCTTTTTTCCTGTCGGGCACCGAATAGCCGATATTTTGCATTGCAGTCTATGGCGGCGCCCTATTTGTCCACTATCCCTGTGCGCCAATTTTTACTAGCACCGGACCCCCGAATACGATTTCAGCAAATTCCAATTGCTCTGTTGGCTCCTTTCACTTTAAAATTAGCTTAGCACTTTTGGAATCACCGGCGTTTGCCAAGTGCAATGGGCTATAACCCGTACAACTTTTCAGCACTGTTATCTGGTGTGGGTTTTTTTTTTCTTTTTTTGCAGCAAGACAAGTGTTTTGGCTTCCAAAGGTGCGTTAACAAGCACAATCCTTATGGCGACAGTTCTGAACATGAGCTTATACAAATGTGCCCCTCAGGGGTGGGGGCGGGGGGGGGGGGGGGTTGGGATCATCGGGTGGTTGGAATGACAGTATGAAATACAATGGAGCAGCTTTTGGTGGGCAGTGCCAGAATGGAATAAATGTGCTTGGCTGTCACTCTTGCTTAAACATGTGGTGTGTAGGATAGTTAAGCAACCCTGAAGGATACTTCAGTTTATCAGAACTAAAAAACGGAACTGACCTGGCAGATCCTATTCAAAGCAAGAGGATCTGTTCACATCACTTGTAATGGATCCGATCAGGACCGTTCCAAGAAATGGAATGCAAGTTTGTGTGGTATGCGATTTCTGCGGATCCCGCAGATGAAGTCAAAATCCGATGGAATCAACACTAGCCTACGAGAACGAACACTGTCTATTCACACTAGTCTGCTTACTGCGTAGGTTTGCAAAATATTTACCTGCCACTGTCCATTCCGGTCCTCTCCCACTGCTGCCGCCCTCCGCTTAGGCCACTGCACAGAAGAACCGCCGGTATACTGATCTCAGAGCCAAAGCATCAGGCTCTCATTGGTTGGCCATAGACCAATGTAAATCGGCACTCCTCTGAGAGAATTCTTATTGGTTCACTGAGTAGAGGACCAATACAATTCCTTAGTGGTGCTCAGGCAGGATTTACATTGGTCTTTTGCAAACCAATGGAAGCCTGATGCTTCTGTCTGGGCTTTGGAATTGGTATACCAGAGTCTGTAGTGCAGAGGACCTAAACGATGGTGCCAGCAGCAGCAGATAGCCCAAATGGACAGCGGCGGATACGCAGCAGGTAAGACAGAAAAGAACCGGGTGAAAAACTCATGCCCAAAGTAACAAACAGATCCATTTAAATGAAAAACAGTATTTACAGAATCAGTTTATCATCTGAGACGGTGTGGACCTGGCCATGTGCTTGTTTCTCAGCCAAAAGGGGGCCCTGGACAGCCACCTTCGCTGACTTCAGTGTAGTGCGCGTGTAGATGCTTAATCACTTTTCAGGGGCAGCTGCCTGTATCCCTCTATTACTCTGACTGCCTAATCTGCAAAGATGAAGCACAGGTTTCTAAAATCTTGCAGAAAAAAAAAAAAAAAAAAGGGATACGCAATCACATTCTTGCTACGTTTGGTACTGTATGTACCGGTGTTTATTTCATCATATCACTTCAGGTACACATTAAAACGTAAACTCCAGTAAAAACTTATTTTAGTTTGTGACTGAGCACAGCAGAGTTGGAACCAGGAATAGTGAGATCATGCAAATACAAGTAACAACTCCTGTAGCTTTGTGCTGCATTGAACAGTACAAAGCTAGCGGCAGAAGTAATCAGATGACGTTTTATTATTTTCTAACATCTGGTTTCCCAGCATTAACAAGGTTAATGATAACCATTTATATATCAATTGCTTACTTAAAACCCACTTGATGGGGTTTGGTGGGATTAAGGGAGATGTAGGCAGCAAAACAAGAATGGCAAAAGTTCTAATTCCTTCACATTCTTTGCAAAGTTATTTAAAAAAAAGTTTTGGTGGCATTTTTCTTTAAACACAGGACCTTTTGGAATGTCAGACGAGAAATATCTAGCTTTTATTTTTAATGTCAGTTGAAGAGTAAACATACTGTAAGCCAAGTCTTAGGAGAAGCATCAGGAACCAATAGATTCTTGGAAGAAGAGCGGATGATACTCCTCCTGTCATTCTCAGTAAGAAGCATCTGCTCATTTATAACCATTCTAATCAGTCTCCTGTGCAGCACGGAGTGACAGAGCTAATCTCAATGGAACCAATTACATAAATAACAGATTAGGTTTATTCTTATTTTTACACTTTGATAGTGTGATATGGCCCTTATTTGATATCCTGACGCAATGTTCTTTTGAGGTGAGAGGAATAAAGGGCTGGCTACCTTAGCAAGCAGTCACAATGGCTTCTAAGAAATGGGAGCCCTACACTGAGACTTTCCAACATACGGCTGTAAAATCTCTTTGAAATGGAGGCTTGTAGCACTTGGCTAGACACACATTGAGCTTGATTCACCAAGACAAATAGCATGCCTTATCAGAGTTAACACACCTTGTGAGAGTTAACATGCCTCATCAGAGTTAACACTTTATCAGCGTTGCTAATTGGCAATGACGAGAGCTCCACTCGTCCTGCCCTGAGCCCCTGTAGGTCCAATCACTTTAAAGGACATTATCCCTGCACTTTGATTGGCCCAATAGGCTGCCTGTCACTTGACAGGAAACTTGACAGACAGCCTATTGGGCCAATCAAAGTGCGGGGATAATGTCCTTTAACCTCCCTGGTGGAATGATTATTTCCAGATTTGTGGTTTCCAAAAACGGTGCAATTTTTTTCACAAGCTTTCAGACCCTAAAAATCATACTGCTATATAGATCTGCGGCAGCCCTGCACATTCCACACTTCCAATGGATCCAACTGGGGATTACTGCTCTGAGCTGCGGATTTCCGTCCAGAGTCTGATTCGGGGTTACCGCTATGGAGGTTAAAGTGATTGGACCCGCAGAGGCTCAGAGCAGGACGAGTGGAGCTCATTGCCAATTAGCAGGCATAAGTTTGTAGCGCTCACTATGCTACTCTGATAAGGCGTGTCAGCTCGGATGTGTCAAATCTGATGTGTCAACTCTGATAAGGCGTGTTAACACTCATAAGGAATCCTATTTGTCTTAGTGAATCAAGCCCACTGTTTCTACTCATCAGACGAGTTGCAAGTCATGGTTTGGAACTTGTAAGGATGGGTGTATGGTTCACCAGTGATTATTCTTTATATGTGTATAGCCACTTTATTGTTCCCTAAACACTTCTCTATGTGGTCGTAACACTCCAGTGTCTACTGGTGCAACAATAATTAGAAAGGTAAAGTAGAGCACTGTGCAACTCAGTGAAAGGCTGGCATGTGCATTGCACTATAACCAACTATGTTGGCAAATAAAATTTCATATGTACATATAATATAATTCCACTTTAAAGCTAAAAGGAGCACTGTATCCCTCACTGGCCACCTTATATGATGTCAGAAGAGGAAATTCCTCAGTTGTGGCTGGAGTAAAAGGAGAACATGCACTACTGGAAACACGCGCGCCACACACACACACACACACACACACACACACACACACACACACACACACACACACACACACACACACACACACACACACACACACACACACACACACACACACACACACACACACACACACACACACACACACACACACACACACACACACACACACACACACGGGAAAAAGCAAAATGGGCCATGGTATACTAAAGGGGAGGCTGGACATGGAAGACTGGACTATTAGAAGGAAGAAAATAAAAGACAAAAGCTACATGTATGAAACACATGGAAGATGGAAACTGCTGCTCAAGGTAGCTGTACATTGATGTCATACATGGAAGAAAGAATTGCACATGGAAGGCTACTTCACATGCAAGTACGTGGTGGTTGATGCACACAGAAGAGGGACCACATATGAAAAGGGGGGCACAAGAAAATTGACCTAGGTAAGGATAAAGTGCAACTCTGGCCTTGGCATTCACAATTCTAACCTACCCTTTCCCAATTCCTATTTAGTGTGTGGCTAGGATCTCTCCTAAAGTCAAATGTAAACCTCATCCTTACTCGTTTTTCGAATTCTAAAAATACCCTTCCACACTGTCCTATGATAAGCACTGTTTCTACTAGCACTAGTTTGCTTAATCTGGACATGTAGGCTCAATCTGACCATCCTTCCCAGAAAATCCATTAACACTACTGGTCTGCTTAGTGTAAACATATGGATTTTAGTGTCCACACTGACAAGGCAATACACTACTTTGTTGCTATAACACAGTCAATCAGCACAGCGAAACATTAACTAGACTCTTGTTCAATAAGAACACGCATATCATGCTGAACAATTCACAAATGGTTCTAGCATGAAAAATATGGTTTCAGCATAAACTAAGCTCAAAGTCTGTGGTCGTGTATATGGACACTTGGAAATTGCCTCAAATGTCACATAAGGCTTGAGCAATGGCAATAATGTATAAAAAAAATAAAAACAATATTGCCAGGAGAGTATCATCCAAGGCAACTATACTGAAGGAAAAACATTTCACTTTTCAGGTATGTCATCTTTATTAGCAAAAGAAGGTAACCCCAGAATAGTCTTTCATCACTTCAGGACGAGAGCAATTTTCACTTATCAGCACTGCTCCCATTCATTCCTCAATAACTTAAAATTACTACTAATCACATCTAAATTATAGATTGTTTTTTTCAGAACAAATTACGGTAGGCTTTTAGTGAGTGATATTTTTGTTTAGTAATTACCTTATTTTCAATGCATTTTAAAGGGAAATTAAGGAAAAATAAAGAAAAAAGACACTATTTCTCCATTTACATCCAATATAGTTTTACAATAAACAGTGCCAAGTATAATTTAAACCCACACATTTTATTTGCTCATCCATCCTGATTACTACAACATTTAGATTATGTCCCTAGCACAATGTATGCTGACATTATCAAAATTCCACCACAGACACCCTATATTGCTTCAAGGGTCCAGCCATGATGTCATGCAGGGTAGACTCTGAACTGCCAGCATCAGTGGGGAATGTGGCTACTGCAGGGATGGAGTAATTAATTTGCACTCGACATTGTGGGATTCTACGATTTGGTGAGGGTGGTTGAAGGGGAGGTACCCAGTCTGACACACAACCTCTTTCTCCCTCATCCCTATGGGAGGGAGCTGTGACCCAAGAATGCGGTTATTTTTTTTTGACAACTCAATTCCAGCACAGGAGAAAAACAGGCATCGGTAATCCACTTATGAGTGGAGGGTGTATTTTAGAATACAGGGATTCTGGTGTCTTATAGGTTTATCTGGTGTACAGGTGGGGGTCATAAAATACAGGAAAAATAGAAAATATTTCTGAAACTGGACTTTAAATATGAACATTTTAACTTGAAAACCCTAGCTCAGGCTGATGTTTTCAATGCACATTCTGTGTAATACATGTTGACATGCACAAATGGTTATGCATTGTACAAAGCATGTTTTTAGTGGCTGGATACTGTTCTGGCTAAGGGTACCACCTATGACCTGGGAGACCAGAGTTCGAATCCTAGCTAGGGTCAGAAGCTATTTAGTAAGGAGTTCAAGGCAAGACTCCCTAACACTGCAGGGTGGCCTCTTGAGCGCGTCCCAGTGGCTGCAGCTCGAGCGCTTTGAGTCCGACAGGAGAATAGTGCTATATAAATGTTCAGATTATTAACAGATTATCAATTATTCTTTTTTATTACTGGTCTTATGGAATTTGCAGAACCATCTTCCTGCCCCAACGTCAAATGTTGTTCGATTCGAATGAAAGGCAGTCTGAGCTATCCAACTTTTACCCGCCCACATCATCACAACTGGTAGACAGGAAGAGCAAGGAAGGAGCACCAGCCAGTCTTTCACTGAGCACAGAGCTGATCACTTGACTCTACTCACCTACTTCCTATGCTGCTAAAAAGATTAATGCGTTGTGGCCAACAGTGCACTCTTGCAGTCAATTCCAGTCTAGTTTCTCCTTGCTTGGTAAGTAATAAAGCATTCAATGTTCCTCACGCCCTATTCAGTTTCTTTTTAAAAGCTGTGATAAATGGCTTCTTGTAACAGCTAGGGCAGGGTGATAAGGTGATCAGGCACACAAGGCGTTTATAAACTCCCTGGGAAGAGTTAAATCCTTCAATACATTATTGACCAGAGAGGGCCTGCAATGTCGTCGTGTGGCAGTGCTAGCAACAAAGTTCATCCGTCTCAGCAGTGGGAAGAGTTAAACTGAATCAGGTGACCTACAAACTCCACTGGCAGAAAACAGCTGCATGAGGCATACAGCTGGGCATTTAATACATTTGTTGAAAAAAAAAGTACAGATAAGATTACTGATATGATTAAAGGGGAACTTCAGCCTAAACAAACATACTGTCATCAAGTTACATTAGTTATGTTAATTAGAATAGATAGGTAATATAATCTCTTACCCACACTGTTTTAAAAGAACAGGCAAATGTTTGTGATTCATGGTGGCTGCCATCTTTGTCATGGGGGCAGCCATCTTTTTGGTTGAAAGGAGGTGACAAGGAGCAGGAGACACAGTTCCAACTGTCCTGTGTCCTGATTACCCCTCCCAGCTGCATGCTCTATGCTTCACATGTCAAATTCAAAATGTAAAAAAAAAAAAATTGCACCAAAACAGCAGAACGAGAACAACAAAATCAGAAATCCCATCATGCTTTGCACAGCATCAGGAGAAAAAAGCCCGGGCAGTTTTCTTTTGTGCACCTAAAAATGTGGCTTGTATAAGAGAAACAAATTTCTGATGCTGTGAAACTGTTAAACACCAAGCCTTTTCAGTGCTGCTGAGTCGATTTTTAGTCCGGAGGTTCACTTTAATGCATACTTACTATAATAAGCATTAATAATGGAAAGCTCAGCTAAGGCTTGACCACCACCATGTGACAAAAATTGTGTTGGAAAAGACACATCTGGAGACAGGGGAACAAAACACATACACAGAATATTTAACCTCTAAGCCCCAAGCGTCCACAAAAATTGGTATTGTAATATGATGAACAGTATAAAGATCCAAGAATAGCTTGGACGCTATCCCAGAAAAATACCATACACAGGGACTGATAGTATGCTGTTCCAGGGCAGAGTGTCAGATTGTAATAAAGAAATAGTTATTTTCAGTTTTCCTTCTGGACAAAACAGAAACTTACAGCAGCTCTCTTATAAAAGAAGATCTACAAGACTTTTAAACAACGGGTATCCATTTTTTACACACTGGGAAAACATATAAGCAACAGTGACTTATCTTAAAATCAAGAGTATGTTGATTTGAAGTATAAAAGAAAAAAAGTAATCACATGGTCATGGGATTGTGGAGTCTGATCCTCTAATTTCCCCTTTACCTTTGAAGGCCCCTCACAGCATCTTCTGGAAGGAGATACGACCAATGCTGCTCTTTATTAAAGAGGCATGGAGAAAACAGAGTCCCCAAAACAGACAAGCTCCTAAAGAGTGTAATGGGAGCTTGGCAGTCCACTTCAGAGCCTAACTGCCAAGAGGGGCAGGTAGATATGGAAAAGGGGTTGCTACGTTTCAAAGAGGATGCTGCACTGGAAAAACGCGGCTTTAAGAAGATGGGAGCTGCTGCCAAAGATGCTTGTACATGAATCATGCAGGGATGCTTTACATGGATGTTACACCAGGAAATGGGGACTGACCATTGAATGGGAGGAGCGCTGTTACACATGGAAGGGGATCCACAAGATAGTTGGCCTGAAAGTGGAAAAAGTATAAATCCGACCTTGTACATATATATATTTTGTGGCAAGTAGGGTAATGTGGCAGTCTATGTTTATAATTCCTGGAATTTTGCCTTGACAACATCACCTTTAAGCTTACCTGAACTCTGGTTTAGGGAGTGTGGTGACCAATGGAGTCCAGAGACCTTCCAGGGAAATCAAAAAAAAAGTAAGACAGGGACACCAGAAGTCCCTCTTAGTGCAGTATGTTGTGGGAAAAGGGTCAAATGAACAAAGTGCACTCACAAATTTAGGTTGGAAGACCAGCAACCACAGTGTAACAGCTTGAGGAAAGACCACCCTCAGTCAGGTTCTTTATTCTTCAACCACGTTGATGATGCTCCACCAAAAGAAAAAATGTGTGTGGGTTTGAGAACCCACATACATGATCAGCCACCCAAAGGTTATGGGGCTAGGTCAAATGATAACATGTAGGGAGGAGTTGCCCCAAAGCATAAGGTGATGCCATTACCAGGAACAACCATACATTAACATATATTTAAGAGGCTTACCTCACAGAAGAAGGGGCAAGCCCGATGAAATAATTAATAAATATTTTATTGAATACACTTCAAAGATAACCCATTCTGTGGAACACAATATTTCCTCAGATCAAAAAAAAAAAAAACCCCCAAAAAAAACACTTTAAATCAGGAGTTTCTGGGCAAGGAGTGCAAAAAAATCCATTTTTTTTTCATTTGAGTGAGAAATCTGATCAAATGTTAAGTTTCTTTTCAATACAAATCAGGAGTTGTGGAAATTTCTGTAAAATTTTTCAGAAGATTGAGTGGCGTAGGAAAGATTATTAATGTCTTGTTAATGTCTTTCGAGATCCAAGAACATTTTTCTGAGTTTTCAATTTATTTTCATAATTAGGTAAAAATTAAACAAGTATACATTAGTTAGATCTTTCAAATGTTACAATCAATATCAGAAAAATTGATAGTGATGCTTGAAATAAATATACAGTGGGATGCGAAAGTTTGGGCCACGTTGTTAATTGTCATGATTTTCCTGTATAAAATAGTAATTAGGCAGGTGCATAAATTTGGGCACCACAAAAAAGAAATGAAATCAATATTTAGTAGATCCTCCATTTGCAGAAATTATAGCCTCAAAACGATTCTTGTAGGTTCCAATGAGAGTCTGGATTCTGGTTAAAGGTATTTTGGACCATTCCTCTTTACAAAACATCTGTAGTTCATTCAGGTTTGATGGCTTCCGAGCATGCACAGCTCCCTTTTAACTCACACCACAGATTTTCAATTATATTCAGGTCTGAGGACTGAGATGGCCATTCCTTAACGTTGTACTTGTTACTCTGCATGAATGCCTTAGTGGATTTTGAGCAGTGTTTAGGGTCGTGTCTTGTTGAAATATCCAGCGCAGCTTCACCTTTGTCACAGATTCCTGGACATTGGTCTCCAGAATCTGCCGATACTGAGTAGAATCCATGCATCCCTCAACTTTGACAAGATTCCCAGTCCCTGCACTGGCCACTCAGCCCCATAGCATGATGGAACCACCACATTTTACTGTACGTAGCAGGTGTTTTTCTTGAAATGCTGTGTTGCTTTTCCTCCATGCATAACTCCCCTTGTTATGACCAAATAACGCAATTTTAATTTCAGCAGTCCAAAGCACCTTATTCCAAAATGAAGCTGGCTTGTCCAAATGTGCTTTAGCCTACCTCAAGCGGCTCTGTTTGTGCTGTGGACAGAGAAACAGGTGAGCCATGCACAGTGACTCCATCTGCAGCAAGATGATGTTGTAGGTCTTCGGTGCTGGTCTGTGGGTTGACTGACTGTTCTCACCATTCGTCACTTCTGTTTATCCGAGATTTTTCTTGGTCTGCCACTTCGAGCCTTAACTTGAACGGAGCCTGTGGTCTTCCATTTCCTCAATATGTTCCTAACTGTGGAAACAGACAGCTGAAATCTCTGAGACAGCTTTCTGTATTCTTCCCCTAAACCATGATAGTGAACAATCTTTTTCTTCAGGTCATTTGAGAGTTGTTTTGAGACCCCCATGTTGCTACTCTTCAGAGAAATTTAAACGAGGAGGGAAACTTGACTCCCTTAAATACTCTTTCTTATAATTGGATTCACCTGTGTATGTAGGTCAGGGGTCACAAAGCTTACCAAGCCAATTTGAGTTCCAATAATTAGTGCTAAAGGTTTTGGAATCAATAAAATGACAACAGTGCCCAAATGTATGCACCTGCCTAATGGTATTTAAACAATTATTGCACACTTTCTGTAAATGCAATAAACTTTATTTCACTTATTTCACTCAAATATCACTGTGTGGGTATCCTATATTATATATTTAAGTGACATTTTTTATCGTAACAACCAACTATTTATACAGGAAAATCACGACGATTAACAACATGGCCCAAACTTTCGCATACCACTGTAAATAATCGTAATGTGTGTGGCCACCTTACCCTTAATGAAAAATCTGATCCTCTACAGAGATCAATGAACTCTATACATGCATCAATTTTTAATCTCTTCTACAGTATGACAAGGGAAGGACTTTTTTCTCTTTTGCAGTAGAACAATGAACTTAGGCACACAAGATGCCAACAATCTCTACCTAAGTCTGCGATACCCTTAACACCAACCTAGTCCAAAAATCAAACAAAGAAAATTCTTAAAGTAATAAGGTTATTTGAATCCATGGGCCAAATATGTTTGGCATGATGTAATAAAGCTCAATTCCTTTCCTCTATGGAATTAACTGCTGGGCAGGACAATCAGAAGTGACCATTTAACACCCAATGTAGAAATAATAGATGCCAGACTACATTTCCTAGCTTCCCTAAAATACAGTGAACACCATCACGATGCACCTCACATATGGCACTTGTGACAGTTTCCTCTAGAGCAGGGATGTCAAACCGGTCCTTCAAGGGCAGAGGTCTTCCCACATTTATGACACAGCTCAAATTAACGGATGGGTCTGAATCAGGAAAGGTGTGGTCCATCAGGTAGAACACATTCCTCTCTTTCTAGGTTTATCCTAAACACTGGCATGGATCTGGCCCTCCAGGCCTTGAGCTCGACACCTGTGCTCTAGAGTGTGTACCTGGCTTAAAAGTTATTAATAGTCTGTACTATCACACAAAATATCTGCACAGATTATCAGCACTTCACGAAAGGGATAAAGTCACAAGTTAGCAGAGAGGAGGGAGTTGGTATAGTAAAAATCCTGTAAATAGTTTTTTTAAGTGTATAAACAAAAGCACTTCACTCCCCAAGGATACCTAAACAAATATCATACAAATGTCCTACTGTTTGGTACGAAAATAAGACCTGTTGCTTCAACACTTTTTTTTTAAATTAGAGTAGAAAGGGACTATGGCTTTTGAACAGCAGCCTTGGAATGAAGTTAATCTCACTTCTGTAAACGTATGTACTATTTATTTTCTCAGTGCTCACAGGTACTGGTGTGTGTGAAATGGTTTACAATTAGCTTTCTCTCCTCTGGTATTGAATCCCAAGTCTGGCCACACTTTTTTTTCAGTTTCAATTTGAGCTGTAAAGGGTTTGAACTGGTATAGTGTTGTTTTTGCTGCTTCTCTGTGGAGAGAAAACACTTATGTCATCAGTGACTTGTGCCACAGGGAGAATAAATAAGGGAAGACAGTAAGACTACAGTGACAACTAGAAGTTCCACATCGTCATCACTTTACCCAAAAAGGTTTTCCTCATTGTTTGCCTCAGTTAAAGAGATTTACCAACAGAAGATGTTGGCACTATCTAAATCCAAAATAATAATAATAATAATGTTTTTTTCTCACTTCTGTAACTTCAACAGTGGTAGTAGTGAGAACGACTTCAAACCCCAATTTTTTCAAATATTCATCTAATTCTAACATCACTATAGAAGTGTTTTTCTTCTGTTGGACTAAAAGTGATTGAGAGCTGCAGTCAATAAGGGTGCACTCAGTAGGCTACCCTGCAGTGTTATGGAGTATTGCCCAAGAGCTCCTTACAGAACCACCAGGATTTTAACCCTGGTCCCCTATGTCAAAGGTGAGACCCTCAACCACTACACCATATATTTATTTCCCTTTAAACAATGCAAACAATTGCCTGGCTGTCCTGCTGAACCTCTGCCTTTACTACTTTTATCCATAGACCCTGAGCAAGCATGCAGATCAGATGTTTCTGACCAAAGTCTGACTGAATTTGCTGCATGCTTGTTTCAGGTAGGCGATTCATACACCACTGATACCAGAAAGATAAGCAGGACCCTAGGAATCTGGTATTATTTAAAAGTAAATAAATATGGCAGCCATATGCTCAATTCAGGATCCCTTTACTCACATGCCAGGCATAGACCTGCTTGCCAGGCCACAACAGCCTAGAACAGATAAAGAAGGTTTGAGTAGGTGCGCTCTGTACAGTCAAATATACATTTTAAATCTGTGTTCAACTCATTTCAAAATTGGGATAAAGCACACAAGAATCCTCTAGCCTGATTTACAAGGGTTATCGGTGAATAGATAACAGCAGAGGAAAATAGCAAGCAATCATTGCCTGGGTTAGGGCCGGTTCAGACAGGCGGCTTTCGGCTTCTCCAGTCCTCTCGTCTGGTGGCATCTCATTCGAGGGCTTTACTGCAGCGATCGTCGCATCCGTCACAATCAGAGGTTTTCGTCGCCACAATGGGACATAAAAACGCGCCGATGAATCCTTGCTATCGGTGTTTTTCGTCCCCGCAAGGGACATAGAGACGCAGCAATGAAAGCAGCATGAGGTATCCAGGGACGCCTGAAACTACGGGGAAAATCGGGATCAGAACACCGTGTTTGCGTACTCGGCGGTAGCCGCACGATGTTAAACGCTCCCATTCACTTACCGTAAATGGGAACGTTTAACTGATGAGTCCAGTACGCTTGGCAGTAAACGCCGCCAAGCGTCCGTGTGAACCGGCCCTTAGGCCAAAAGAAAAGGTGGGCAAGAGATTACATCACAGAGGATGTGTGCACAGTAGGAGCAGGATTAACTGAGCCTGCACACCAGGTGGCAAGAGCAGAAGTGAAGGAGGTCACATGTTACCAGGAAGGGTGACAGATTACAAGTAAGCTGCATATTGGGTGACAGGAGCTACAAAGAGACCAGTAAGTTTGCATTGTTACCAGGGAGGGCGAGAGATCACAAGTAGGCTGCATACAGGATACAGTAGGCTGAAACCAGGAGGCTGATGTTTCCAGGAAGGGTGACAGATTACAGGAAAAATAAATTACTAACATGTGAACAGGGAAAAGGAACTGTCAAAACAAAAATAAAGTGGGCATGGCACTGTAAAGTCTGCATTTTTATATTGAGGAAAAGTCTTCAGTTAGATCTATCCAAATTTACTTTTTTTTAGCCTCCCTGACGGTATGGTCAAGCCTGACTCGTGCAGGGGAAAACAGCTGAAACTGGTATGGAGGAGTCAGGCTCGCCCAGCAGTTTTAAGCGCCGGCGCGTTTTTTTCCACATGCAATTTTTAACGCACGCACACGCACGCACACCCCTCAGTTTTGACCAATTCTACTTTAAAAATAAAAAGCACTACTGTAGATAAATGCATTTTATTTGGCAATTTCTCC